>NC_062287.1:36294638-36597669 GCF_902655055.1 Lutra lutra | reverse complement strand
AAAAAACTACCACCAATAATACTATACCCAGCAAAACTCTCCTTCAAAAGTGACTTTCCCAGACAAACAAAAGCTGAGGGAGTTCATCACCACCAGACCTGCCTCAAGAAATGCTAAAAGGAGTTCTCAGGTTGAAACAAAAAGGTGCTAAACAGAAACATGAAGCATATGAAAGTATAAAACTCACTGATAAAGGTAACTATATATACAAATACAGATTACTGTTAATACTGTAATGCAGTGTGTGAATCACTTTACATTCTAGTATAAAAGAAGAAAATTATTTAAAATAACTGTAAGTATTAAAATATGCTAATGGGTACACAATATGAAAAGATGTCAGTTGTGACATTAATAACACAGAGTGGAGAGAAGTAAAAGTGGGACATTATTATATGCAATTGACGTTTTCAGCTTAAAATAGACTGTTACAAGATGTTTTATGGAAATCCCATGGTAACCACAAAGAAAATATCTGTTTTTAAGAGAAGTTTGTATTTAATAATTTAAAAATTATGATTTGCCACCTTTGAATTAATATACCATTTGCTGTCTATACTTCTAACTTGGCATTTAGAATGTAGCACATGTCATTACTAGTTCCCTTATTTATTTGTTCCTGATAGCTCATCTGCCCGAAGCTTCTTGAAAGCAGGTCCATGTCTTATACGTCCCTATACACCTCAGCTTCATGTGAACTCTCTTAAGTCTTGTAGCCATTTGCTTTTGTTACCCCCTACAGATCAAGAGGAACAAAGTTTTGCTCAAAGCAAAGATTAAGAGAATGTACTTAATTATAGAAATACATGTGTCTTGGTCCTGGAAAACTACTGATGTCTCACTACCAAGCCTTTTCATATATTTTCTCAATAGTTTGAAATATTCTTTCACTCTCTCTCTCTTCTTACCAGAATTATCCCTACTTGACCATAGGTCAGACTTAAGATTCAAAGATTGCCAGTTTCTCTGGGAAGTCTTTCTTAAACTGCCCAGACTGACTTAGTGCTCCTACTGTCTCCCATATATTCTCTAACAGAGTTACTTAGAACATCTTTTAAAAAATAATAGTTGGTTCAGTTGTCAGCTCCATGAAGTCAGAACTGTCTCTGTGTTGTTATTGAATCCCAATATTCAGCATTGTGCAATAGAAATTCAGCTAAGGTCTGCTGAATAAGTGGTATCTCCTGGTTTCTATTTCCCTCTGCAACGTACACTACTTTTCTCTTGCTACCAACTAATTTAACCTTTCATCCTTTCCCTATAGTTTTTACTGAGCTCGTAGTATGTGCTGCCTCACAAAATTGACTTTGCCAGCATCCTGATTCTTCCAATGCTGCTTACAACCGCCATAGTCTCCTTTGGCCCTGACCCTTCCTCATGACCATTTTCTCCCCATTTTTTTCCCCAAATCCTCAGTTTTGGGTCCTAATTCTAGTAATATTCCAGGGCAAATTCCAGATGAAGAGAATCTGGTTTGTCCATCTCCTCTTCTCATTAGGCCATATTGTGGATTTGTTATATCTAGCTACGGCAAGGGCAGGGTTACTTAACATTAAATATGGCTGCCCAAGTCCCCTCTTTGGCAGGAAGCATCTTCTTTTGTAAAGTATTATAAGTGTAGCAACCATCATAACTGAAATGTATTGCACAATCGATTATGAAGGACAACTATATCATATTTTTTGCCAGTTGGCTTCTAAAAATGCATAATCTGAGATATTAAGAAATCAGATACTTTTTCCTCACAATGTACGTTCTGAAGGTGGTGAAACAAACACTGTCTTCCTTTCAGTGCCGTAGAAAACTGGCACAGAGAATTTGACTGACTAGCTGAAGATAGCACAGTTAGTCAGAAACATGTTTACCATGAGGGGGCCGGGGTCTTAGTCCCCAGTTCCTGCATGCTGGGGCCTCTTCTACATTCTCAGTCAGGCTCTCTTTCACTTCTCAGTACCCAGAATGCCTCAGAGAGTTCCATTACCATACACTTTATGGAAAGGGTAAGAAACAAACGGGGAAGAAAGAAACAGGGAAGATTACTGATTGGGAGTCGTAAATGTTTGGCTTCAGATGTCTGTGGTTAGCCTCAAGTAATACAATCCAATTCTTCCTACTCCCTTTGCTCTCAGTAATGAATAACTAAGGCTATTAAGATTGAACAGAAATTTCTTTGCATTTATTTTTCTTTTGACCATGAAAAGTCTCATCGGGATGTTGCCATGGAGACCATGATGTCATAAGCAACACAATGTACTGCACTGAAACCCCAGAGAATCAAAGACAGGGCTTGATGGAAGAATTTTCTGGGCTGGTTTATTGCACTTAACAAGAAAATGGAAACTTGACTTGAGAGAGAAAAAACATTTCTAAATGCTGCACACTGCTGGGGGTCAGTTGATGTGGTCAGTGAAAACGCCACAAAAGAAAGTGCCTCTACAGTTCAGACACACAAAGAGGTCAGAGTGAGGGGGTAAACAGAGTGTGTGACCAAACTGGCTGCACTTCGGACAGACTGTTCCCAAGCTGAGATGGTCCAATTTTGGATAACACAGCAAGAACTTCCTACTGAATTTTTAAGTCATGTTGAAAATTCACTGTCATATTTAATAAAAACAGGGAACTCATAGATGAAGTAAATCAGAATAGATGGGGCTTAGCAGAGTTTTGTGTGCACAGGATCACATGAGTTATGGTCTTCTTCAGTGTCAAGTGTTGGGCACTGTTCCCTTCCTTTACACTCAGTCCTCACCACCCAAGGTATTTCCTAGCTCACCATCAGAGGTGGGTTTTTTGTTTTGTGTTGTTGTTGTTGTTGTTGTTGTTTTTGCTCCGGTCATTGTGCAAAACACAACTTTGCACAGAAGGAAAAAACAAACAAAATGAAACAAAAAATGCAATCCTAAAGGAAAAAGGTTGAAGAAACAAAAAAGACCTGAAGACAGATCACTGGGAGTGATAGAATTGAAAAGCTGCAGGCTTGTTTACTAAAATAGGTGTTGAAAATGACAGAGGTATATGATGAGCAGGTATGTACATGTCAGGGAATCAGCATGTTCCTGATCTATTCTGAGATTATCTCAGATATATGGAGTGGTGCTAACTTTCAATTTAAGAGTTTCAACCTCTTTTGAGTTCCTGAAATTTTTCATGGAAGGGATTTTAAAGCATATGAGATTATATCAAGGTAGATTTTCTATAATAAAGAACTTTCTTTGCGAAGACATCTTCATTTCTTACCTTTTTTGGGGGGAGAGTGAAATTTATATAACATAAAATTCATCATCTTTAAGTGAACAATTCAGCAGCATTTAGTACATTCGGCAGTGTTGTACAAACACCACATCTACTTAGCTTCAAAACATTTTAACTACTCCCAAAATAAAGCCTTGTATCCATTAAGCTGTTACTCTCAGATCCTCCCTCCCTCCAGTCCTTGACAGCTACCAATCCACTTTCTGTGTCAATGTATTTACCTTTTCTGAATATTTCACATAAGTGGAAACATAAAATTTGTAATCTTTTCTGTCTGGCATCTTACACTTAGCATAATGTTTTCCAGGTTCACTTTCATTATAGCATGGATCAACTCTTCATTCCCTTTGTGGCTAAGTAATATTTCATTATATGCATGAACCATAATTTGTTCATCCATCCATTCATTGATGAACATGTAAATTATTTCTACTTTTTAGCTATTACGAGTAGTGCTGCTGTGAACATTTATGTACATGTACTTGTTTGAGTCTCTGTTTTCTGTTCTATGGGTCTATACCTAGCAGTGGAATTTCTGGGTCTTATGACAATTCTATGTTTAACTTCTTGAGAAATTGCCGAACTAGTTTTCACAGTGATTGAGCCATTTCTGCATTTCCATCAGCAATGTACGAAGATTCCAATTCCTCCACATCTTCACCAACATTTGCTCTTTTCCACTTTTTATAGCCATCCAAGTGGGTGTGGAGTGATGTCATTGTAGTTTCAATTTGCATATGAATGAGGACTATTTTTTCATGTTTGTTAGCCATTTGTATATCTTCTTTTGAGAAATGTCTGTTCAAATTCTCCTATTTTATTGAAGTTCTACATTATCTGCTTGTTTTTTTTTAACTTCTATTAAATGTCCAGAATAAAAGATTTCTTTGCCATCTCCTAGAAGTGCATGCCTTCCTCTTCCTACATCCTTTTAGCTTTATTCCTTAATAACTAGGTGACCAGTGTCAAATCATGCAAAGAATAGGGAACAATCAGCAAAATAATTACTGGGTGTGCCCTGAAGAAGGAAAGAAATGACTCTACCACTCTCTTCTGCTTTTTGCACTTCTGTGTAAGGTATTCAGCCGTGTTCCAATCACTGTTATCTGGGAATCTTTCCTATTGCACGAGGTCACCTAAACTCAATTTCAATTTCTATGCTGTTAGATATTGGTGCTGGTTCTCACAGAAAATTTTTCTCATTGGACAGTGAGGTAATGGAGGTCAGAGAATCGGTAGTTGCCTAAACTCTACAACTATTACCAGCAAGCGAGGACTAGAATCCAGGCCTCCTGATTCCTTTATCTGTGTTTATTTTACTACACATCTCTGCCTCCACCCTGCAGCAGGAAGAAGTGGAAGGGCAGGAAAAGTCTTCACTGGGGAGTATTAGTAAAAAGTGAGAAAAACAAGAAATATCTTTCATGTCATTATTCTTCAAGAGTTACTGGCAGGGAGCAAGAGGTGACAGTGAAGATTAAACAGAATTTTTGCAGTTTCGTGGGTTTTGCACTGGAACGCCTTGAGGAACTCCAGCTGTTTCATCATCTGGGTATATTGAGGTTTTTTTCCCTTGCTCACTGTTTACTGCATGCATATAACATAGAAGGGGATGTGGTATTCTGCTGCCTCACTGCCTTCCCTGCAGGTGACCTAATAACTTCTCCTTGCAGATCTAGTACATGTGGGTGATACTCTCTGCCAGTGGAAACCTGTAGCTAAATAACAGAGGGTAGGCCAGAGAGAAGCAACCAAAAATATGGTTAACCTCCTTTACTTTTCTGCACTGAAGAAGGCTAGACCACTCCCCTGCTGAGGGGACATAGCCTATGTAGTTGCTGCCTGAGAGGCCTTTATCCCTTTGGCATCCACCCTGAGTAAGGACTCGAAGAGCACAGGCCTCGGAGTCAGATAAGTGAGGTCAGTGTTTGGCTCTCAGCTGTGCTAGTGACTAGGCATATGACTGTGGACAAGTCACTCAAACTTCATGAGCTTTACTCCCCCCCCTTCATAAAAGGGAAATGGCAATATGTATCATCTCTTATAAAAATAAGATGAGATATTGTAAGTAAAATACTAATCATGTACTGTACATGTGTACATACATATACATATACTGTCTAGAACTTAGTCTGTGCAAATTAAGTGGTGATTCCGCCTTCACTTCCTTTTGCTTCAGCCCTTGCTCTCCTGACCAACCTGAGTGGACAGCCCACCTGAGCTCTAAGTATGTGATGAGAAGGACTCACATAGATGGCCTGCATTATCTGGACCACAGGACAGCAGTCCCTCCCCAGCCTGGCCTGAATACTGAGACAGCTACTTTCAAGTCCTCAGCTGCCGTGACCCATCAGCAATAATCACTAAACCAACCCTCCCTTCCTTGCCCAGACTCACTTTATTCAGAGTCTCATTGGACTTGTGAACTGTCTTTCACTCCACTGGTGATGGAAAACATTTGCTTTTTTCAGGTAAGGGAAAACCTACCTATCAATAACAAGGTTGGAAGAGTTTCCCTAGTTGCATTCCATAGTTTAGTATTTAACTCTAGATTTTCTATTATTCTATATCTTAGCTTCAGGATTCCTATCTCATCACCTTAAGTCAGACTGTAAACTCTCCAGAAGGAAGAGATGCCTTATATTACAATATTCTCACATAGTGCCTAGCACAGTATATTCAAGAACCGCCTCTTTACTTCACTGAGAGCCAGTTTGGGTAGAGATCAAATGTACCTCAAGCTAAAAGAATTCATTGGATAGTGGCAAAAAATTGAAGGTGAAGCTGTAAGGCTGGGCTTGGTCCAAATCTGTAGGACTGAATAGATTTTTAACTCATAAGAGAAAGAAAGAACATTAAGGAGTTAAATGAAAAGAACCAGGAGCATATATTTACTGAAAGCCTGGCAAACTACAGGTCTCCTCCACAGAACTCTTTAGTGCTTCCTGTCTATGGCCCCAATTTGGCATATAAGCTCATTAGAATGGTTATCATTTTACGCATACATACCTTAGCCTTGAGCTGTTGGAGACCAAGAACCATAACCTTTTGATTTTTGTACCCTGCGTGTCTAACATAGTGCTGGCCACATTCTGAAGGCTCAATAAATGGGGTAGTTGATGGTGATTGGAATATTCTATCCTTGAAGTTGAGGTGACATTGAGATGCCCACCAGAGCTTGGAAATAAGGCTTTTCTCTGAAGGTTACACCAATAAATCAGTTCTTGATCTGTTATCTCTAGAAAACACTTTGTAAAACATTATGTTCTGCAAGCAAAAGATCAGGGACAGGAAAATGAATAACTGCATTCATGGGGAAAAAAAAAAGAAAAAAGAAAAAACCTGAAGCCTAATCAACGCTATTATTTTTATTTGTTTTTAAAGAGAGAATGTGTGGGCACCAAGAAAATGGTGCCCATGAAGCCTAGAAAGAGGAAGGCCAGAGAGTGAGACCTTGTCAATGTCAGTCCCATGTTGTTCTGAGCAGAGAAACTGACGGGCCACCAGAATGTTCTCTGACTTGGTGGTGTCACTGTTCTTTGAGCTGCCCGAGGGCCTGGACCAGAGTATCTCAGTTTTTATTACTCAGCTGTCAGTTCCATCCAAGAAGAGGCTGTCTATAGTTTATCATGGTGTCCTTGGCATCTATCATGGTGTCTGACATGTGACAGGTACTCAAATATTTATTGAATTAATGAATATTTCTTTTTTTTTAATATTAAAACTTTACTTTCCTTTAGGGTAACTTAAAATTAAAACTAAATTGTTATATATATATATATATATATATATATATATATATATATATATAATGAATCAAATTTAAATAATTACAAATTGAATATGTTGTTGCTGTTTTCAGTATTATGCATCCCACTTCCTCCTGGAAAGCCTTACTTGCTATTCAAGGACAGCAGGCCTCTCACTCCCCTTTTCAAATGCCACCAGAGGTCCTTTGGTTTAGGAACCACCAGTCTGGATGTCTATGGTCTATCCTCTGAATCTGTGCTCATCAAGGAACCTCTGGATCATTATAGTATTTTGTCATTTCTAAGAAGTGATGCATATATTTTTATACTTCTTTGTTTATAACATTCAGAAGTATCTTGTAAAGAGCATATTTAATACAGTACTTTTTTTTTAAATGGTTCTCTAAAAAAAAAGTGGTAATTATGGGGCGCTTGGGTGGCTCAGTGGGTTAAGCCGCTGCCTTCGGCTCGGGTCATGATCTCAGGGTCCTGGGATCAAGCCCCGCATTGGGCTCTCTGCTCAGCAAGGAGCCTGCTTCCTCCTTTCTCTCTGCTTGCCTCTCTGCCTGCTTGTGATCTCTGTCTGTCAAATAAATAAATAAAATCTTTTTAAAAAAAGTGGTAATTAATCCATGATGTAATCTAATTATCAGTAATATTTAAAAATTACAGAAATATAGTAACTCGACTTCTTTTGTACTTTAATACCAGGAACAGGGGGCATAGATGATAGTTTTATAAAATCCAGAAACTGGAAAGAAATAACTACTTTATAAACGAATAATTCAAATTCCAATTTACATATCCACCTCCGAGAGTTCTATTATCTTGATTAGGACCCGAGAGCTGATCCAATCTGAGCACTGAGCAAACGGAGTTCCTAGTGACACAGTCTGTTTTCCCCAGTGACTGATGAGGCCTCTCTGAGCACTAGGGCTTCTTCTTTCCTCCCTTGTATCAGCTTTGTCATACCAAAACATGGCAATTTGATTTGGACCTAAATCTCTTCTATCATAAGTAGGCAAAGTAATAGATATTCCCAGGACCATCACTCTTAAGTACAGGAAAGTCATAAGATCAGTAATAAAAATAGTATTTTTTTCCTCAAAATCTATTCAGTGAACATCCAAACCACACCCTCCTACTCAAAATAAACCATCTCCAAATATCCCACCATCTGCCACCTGTTTCTTCTACATTTCCACCTGGTTCCTGATGCTGGGTCACCAAGGTTACACCCGCAACTGTTCCAATGATAGCTGGGTGCCAGCGCTGTCCCATGGAGAATGCACAAGCCACCTTCACTAGGAACTGCTTCCTCCAGATCCAAAGACCCCAGAACAATAAATGTTAATTTACATCCTTGTAGGTTCATACTGTGACTCTCAGTGACACCACTTTTATTGCACTTTGAATCCCTCTTCCAAAGACTGTCAAACTCCGAAAGTACAGTACTGGGATTCTGATGGTCTCCTCAACACTTGAAGCTCTTTGCCTTAGTTAGGACCCAGGCTGTATTGCTGTTACAAAGAAACAAATGGTGGCTTAAATAAGATAAGAATGTATTTCTATCATTGCATAATCCAGAGGTAAGCAGTTCTGCCACCTTGAACATCCTGATTCATAGCAGAGTCCCAGGCACATGCTCCAGTTTTCACCGTGGACTCATGGCTGGTGGGGAGGTGTGAGTAGAGTGATGGGGGTCAGTCCTCTTCCTCCTCCTCAGCACAAAGTTGTACATCCTGACTTTGTATCCAAGCAGGCAGTTCACTCCACATACCAGAAGAGTTAAATGCCAGCTACTGTTTTGTAAAGAGTGGAGATATTTTTCTAGTTTTTTCCCTGATGTATTGTCGCTGCCCATCCAGTTCTTGCTCCCCAAGCAAAGGGATGCCTGGAGGGTCCATACACTTAAAGGTACTCAGACTAATCTGAATTAGGCAGATCTCCATAGCACCCACTTAAAAGTAATGAGAATCAGAGAAGGAAAGTGAATAAAACACGTACTAGGAAACAAATTCATTTTATTTATTATTCATTATTTTGTGAAACATAGGTTCTGCACTTGGCACTGGGCATACAGGTGAATTAGGCAGGCACAGTTTCTGTGCTGGACATCTATACCCAGTCTCCAATTTTCTCCACCCTCTCCTCTGTTAGATAATGTCAGTAGGCAACCTTGTCTTTGGGTCTCCAGCAGAAACTGGAGTGAGAGAAGAGAGAGTGAAGTAGGGGGTATCTGTGACCCTGGCTCTCTTCCTGTGAAGTCAGCTTGAGTTGGCATGTCCTTCAATCAAAGCACCTGTTCCACTCAGAAGTTTCCTCCGCATTTGATTCTTTTACTCCAGCTTCAGGGACTACTCCCTTCTCTCAAAAGGTGAGAGAAGGGAGCCCCAAGTTCTGATGTTAACTAAGGTGATTGCACCATCCTAGATATCTAAGATTCCTTTCAGCTCAAACACTTTCCACCTCCAATGTTCTATGGTTCTATGCAAGAAAGTAAACAGGAATATATGGTATTTCCTGAGAAGTTGCAGAGCACATTTTGGTAAAACAAAATAGTCATTATATTTACAGTCCTGTATGGTCTTTGGAGACATTTCTTCCAGTTATTACTCAAATCGTACAACCCTGAAACACAGCAATATTTACTGTGTTCCTTTTACGGGTGAGGAAAGCTGCTAATAGGCTTCCCTAAGATGGTGCTCCTTTCAGAGTGTTTTCTCCGTGTCGTTAGAGTGACATTTCTAAAAATAAAGTCTGCCCTGTCTGTCTCTTACTCAAAACCTTCAGTGGTTCCCCATTGCTTACATGATAAGGTACAAGCACCTTGTCAAGTCATGCAAGGCCCTACTGCTTCCCCAGCCTCACCCACTGCTGCCTCCCTGTTCTCTATGGTTCAGCAACCCTGACCCATTTGTAATCCCCCCCACACACATTTTCTTGTAGGAGGAGAGAGAAGAAAGAGAAGTGTTACTGGAAACAGAAGTAAAGGGCATTTGAGATTGAGGAAGTACTCAGCAGGGTCAAGAAAGATCTGGACTGGAATGCTTTGATAGTTAGCAGGCACCAATGGCTCTGGAGAGAGGAACCCTGGGAGGAATGAAACAGAAGTGGGGAGTGGGGACAGCTCTAAAGAGAACTCTGTCAGGGAATTTGATCTGTAGAGGAAAAGAAGCACTATAGACATAAAGAAAAAGCCAAGGTAGACAACAAAAATTCTTAAGTTATGGATTTAGGATTATAACGATAGTTTGACAGGGAAAAACAACAGAGAGGTGTACATTGACAGTAGTAAGAGAAAGGCCACCTTTATGAGCAAGCTTGTTGCCATCATCAAGTCTTCTTTGGGCAACCCTGCCACATAACCCCAAACCAGGCGAGGGGCACTGCTTCTTCCACAAGATCCTGTGCATTCCCTGCCGTAGCATCCGTCACCCCAAACTAAACTCTCTGTGGATTTCCTCATCTCATACACTGTAAGCCACCTGAAAGAGCTTACTGTTTCTGTCACAATTCCTCTTAAAGCAACCAGAATGTATCATCTCACAGTACCAGATGTCAGAAGTCCAATATGGGTCTAAAATCAAGGGGATGGTAAAATTGTGCTCCTTCTGGAGACTCTCAGGGAGAGTCCATCTCCTTACCATTTCCAGCTTCTAGAGGCTGCCCACATTTCTTGAGTTATGGCCCCTTCTTCAAATCACTCAGGCCTCTGCTTCCATTACCACATCCCTTTCTCTCTAACTCTGATTTTACTGAAGGACCCTCGTAATTACAGTAGACCCACCAGATAATCCAGAATAATTCCCATTTTAAGGTCCTTAACTTAAGCACATCTACAAAATCTCTTCTACTGTGCAAGGTGACATAGTCACAGATCAGGAGGATTCTGATGCAGAATATTGGGTGGCCCCCACTCTGTCTACCACACCGTTCAGGGCAGGTCCTACATTAGTCATCCCTGTATCCCAAATGCTTGGACAATAGAATATGCTCAATGTCAGTTCTCTTTCCCATCTAGTCTTTATATACTGCTCTTACATATTCTTTTATTCAGTTTGAAGAGCTACTCTACTGAGGGGAAAATGATGTGATTTAGGGGGAAATATGCTAGATTAGAAATAAGAGATCTAGGTTATTAATCTCGGGCTCCCTGTTTCCAAATGGGCAAACTGAGGCTCAGACCATCCAACTATTACATCATACCCAAGTGAAAAGTCTAGGATTTGAAGCCCACTCTTCTTGTCATCTTAGCACAAAATTCTATCAGCCCAGATTCATGTTGTTTGACTCTACTGTGAAGGCAGGTCAAGGTCCTGATCAGCATCTTCCACCAGTTAAAGGGGGTTAGATGGAGTGGTATTTGTAATAGTCTTGACTTCTCCAGGGGTTACATATGTGGATTTACTGAATCAGTAACCCTAAAGAAGCTATGCTTTGTTCTTACCGAGTAATTTTCCTTTTACCTCATTTGATTTCCAACTGTTTATTTTCCTAAGGAAAGAATAATCCATGAACTTTTGGACCTTCTGGTGCCAAACATAGGCCACACTTCCCTGTATTGTACTGTTTGTGTAATTCCTGACATTGGCACAAGCTTCCATCCAGATGAAACTTTTTTATGTCCTCTCTGGAAATTTCCTCTGGTGCTCAGGCTGTCTGTGGTTGGCTGTGCTGGTTCACAGGAAGGAATGCTGGCTGAGTTCACCATTGCACTTTCCAGCTCTTTAAAGCTTTGAAGGCGTGTCTGCATATCGTCCCAGACAAAACTCCCACCTTTGTTCCTTCTTTCTTTTCACTGCAAATCCACTTTGAAGTTTGAGTCTTTCAGGAAATCCATTCAATACCATTCAATACCAACAAGTAGGGGAAATTTAAACCACGCACCTAAGACCACTTATTTTTCTAACCGTAAACTTTACTCTAGCCTTCAAATCACTTCCAAACTTTGGTTTATCCTATTTTTAATAGCATATTCTATTAACTCTTCTCCAGTGCCTAAAAACTTCAAATGATTAGGACGATCT
Organism: Lutra lutra; assembly: GCF_902655055.1. Classification (NCBI taxonomy): domain Eukaryota; kingdom Metazoa; phylum Chordata; class Mammalia; order Carnivora; family Mustelidae; genus Lutra; species Lutra lutra. The sequence continues at coordinate 36,585,638 of NC_062287.1, read as the reverse complement.
TCAAATATTTTTGATCATTGTTTTTAATTTCATATCCTCTCTACAAATTTGTCTTTTTTTCCTCCTGAATTTCAGGTATTATTTTTTTAAAGTTTTTACTTAAGTATTTGACAGAGAGATCACAAGTAGGTAGAGAGGCAGGCAGAGGAGGGGGGGGAAGCAGGCTACCTGCTGAGCAGAGAGCCCAATGTAGGGCTCGATCCCAGGACCCTGAGACCACGACCTGAGCTGAAGGCAGAGGCTTAACCCACTAAGCCACCCAGGCACACCCATTTCATGTATTATTATTATACTACTTTGCATCCACCTTGTTCCCAAAGTTGAAAGATTTAATTATTTTCTTCACCTCTACAGTGAATGTCAGTTGTTTTGCTGGCTATATATATCTTTTTCTCTTTACAAGTAACTGTTGTGGGGGCGGGGGGGTGGGGGATATAACTGCTTTTACCTACCTCAAAAAAAAAAAAATGTGATTCTGGGGGAGTTGCCCCCGCCATGCACACACATACATATACACACCACTTGCCACAGGAGTGGGCAAGTGACAAGGGTCAGGCTAGGTATAGTCTAGCTATAGCAATGTTATAGGCTCATGACCTTAGTAGAACAAATCTGATTCTTTCACTGTGATTTATATGTACTGAAGCAGACAGGGAAAAGTCCATCTGTTCTTCTGTGGTCACTGAGCTGGGAAGATTTCCTTAAACCAAGGGCTTGGAACAATGAATAAATCATGTGAGCTACCTTGGCCGTTTGCAGGGAGAAAACCTTTCTACCATAGAAGAGAAGAGCACTACCAGGCAAAGGGGGGCAGAGACAAAAGAGAGAACCCTGGTATCCAGCTGACCTGAAACTCAGTTGTACCTCATTCTTCCTAGCTGCATGAACCAATGAATTCCTCTTTCTTTAAGTTAATTTTAGTTAGGATTTCATTACTTACAATCAAAAAGTTCCCAACTAATACAATCCTTTTTCCCCACTCTTTCTTGTTTTGTCTTTTTCAGTTTATTTCATACAAACTTATTTCTTCTTTATAACCAATTTTATTTTTTTTAAGATTGTATTTATTTCTTTCAGAGAGAGAGAGAGAGAGAGAGAGTATGAGTTGGGGGGAAGAGGCAGAAAGAGAGAGAGAAGCAGATTCCCCACTAAACAGGGAGCCCAAAGCAGGACTCCATCCCAGGACCCCGGGATCATGACCCAAGCCAAAGACAGACACTTAATTGACTGAGCCACCCAGGTGCCCCTACAGCTAACTTTATAACCTAGATCATTGTTAAACAAATCACAATCCCCCCAAACCAATAAGTGATAGAATAAAATGGCATCTTTCTGGATCATCAATAACCCAAAGATATACCCTTTCCTAAGACTGAGATGTGCCTTCCTGGAAAACACAGTCTCTGATTCAGTTCTCTACATTACGGTATGCAGCACACGTGGAATACTAAGGACCGTTACAATAATTTATGTACAGAAAAACCTTGGCTGTCCTAACTGGAGTCCTCTGAAGCCATTAGACTTTTGGAATAGCTCCAAGTGCAAAAATGCCTGAGAAACTCGAATCAAGCAAAGCAAAAAGTTCTCAGCGATAGAGAAGCAATTAATTTCTAACACCCAACATCAAATGAAGGAGCCATAAAATTCTGAGGAGTTACATTCCTCCCATGGCTATGAAATGGAGGAAAAGAATCTGATTCAATGGCAATACCTATATATTTCATTATCCAAGAAACATGAATAAAAAAAGAGAAAATGTAAGAGGCTAGAAAGAAGGAAAGTCAAGAAAATGAAAGAGAGTGAGAAATGTGAATCCACAAGGAGGCAGTGGAAGACGGACTATAGGAGCAGTGCTGGCACATGGGAGAGCCCTCTGCGGGAGGACAGGTAAGAACCTGGGCAAGGGGAATGGGGTCAAAGAAGAGTGTCAACAGAACATAGGAGATCATAAGAGATGGGGTTGGAAAAGATGAGAAGCCACAGCCACCTGCCCTGTATCCCATACTCATTGAAACATCCAGGGGCCTCATCAAAGGCATGACACCTGGTACACGGCTCAGTAGTCAGTGGAGGTGTTTTCAGTTCACTGCATCAAGGAGGAACTAAGACTTAATGGTAACTTTGCTGGTACCATATTGTAAACAAAAGTTTAGCATCTCAGTGAAACCAATCCTTGATTTAAATTCTATCATTTTTTAATGAAAGGCAAAGTGCAAAATTCTACAATGTATTTGGTGATCTTAAAAGAGAAAATAGACTATGTTCCCAGTTGCTCTAACTCATATTGGACCATAGTGTTTGCTTGTTTGGTTGTCTGCACAGCTGTTTGGGGTGGGAGAGGATAGGGGCAGGGATCAGGGGCATGGGCAAAGACACTATCGTGAGAAAGAGGTAACTCCTGAAGGCCTGACAAGAAAGTTACTCAAAACAGGATTTTCCCTATGATGGGCAATGAGCAGGGGGTAGTCCAGGCATAGCAATATCTGGTGAAAAACCTTTATCTTCCCCTTTCTCTTTTCTCTTTGTATTTCCCAAGCCATCAGTCACTTTTGTTAACCCCATCAATGCTTTGGGAAATTAAGGACAGAACCTGTGTCCATACATGGACAAATCAGTACACGGAAAGCAGCAGTTATCCTGAGACTTTGGTTGCAAGGCAGCAAGAGGTGGTCAAGGAACAGAGAAGTCATCTGGAACAGAATGATACACTGAGGGGGAAAGCCACAACAAGGACAGATTTGTTGGGCATATAGGCATTCTTTGAAGATTTTCGAGAATATGTGGGGAGGAGTGATGATAAAATCCTGCATTTTCTGTGCCTATGGAAAGGAAGCTTGCATCTTCATCATCATCATCATCATCGTCATCGTCATCATTAATTTTTCAGAGTAATGGACTCTTAAAGGCTGGAGAACTTGAGGACCTAAAGTTCACAATTAAAAGCAAGAAGAACATTATAAAACACACAAGTTAACCAAGACAAAACTGTTTACCTGCTGTGATGTTGATGCTCAGAAGAAGAAGAAACTATAGTGACTCATCAAAGACTGCAGAATATGGTAAAGATGCACCTTACATAAAGCAAGGAATTTACACTACTTTCTCTGATTTCTAGCCATATAACATCCTAATTATCCTATTTCTGGTTCAGTGCTCAATAAAAAATTGTAATGTTTCATGAATAAAGCTGACATGATAATGTACATTTATTTATTTATTTATCTATTTAAGAGAGCAAAAGTGAGCAGGAAAGGGGGAGTTGTGATGAGGGGCAGAAGGAGAAGAAGCAAGAGAGAGAGAGAAAATTTCAAGCAGATGCCCTCTGAGCATGGAGCATATGAGACTCGATCTCAAAACCCTGAGATCATGACCTGAGCCAAAATCAAGAGTCAGATGCTTAACCAACTGAGCCACCCATATGCCCCTCATGTACATTTATATAAGGACTAACTTTGATGTCTCAAACCAAGGTATGGCATTAGAAGACTAAATATAAGTTGGAGAAAAAGATTCTTTAAATAACATCACATCAGAAAAATGGCAAGTGGAAAAAAAAAGCATTTTGAAGATGTTTTCACTATTGGTGATACAGAAACCAGAGAAAAAAATTAATTGCACTCACATGAGAAAACATTTCCTCATATCCTGATAAAGTATTTGATGATTTTCTACCATATGAATGTTATTGTGTTAAAATAAGGCATTACATGACTAATTAGACTTGTAAGAGTAGCTGGTCACACCTGAGTGTATGATGTCATTCCTAAAGTCAGTCATATAGGGAAGAAGCAAGTCTGGAAATGTAGAATCCAGAACAAATCTGGAGATTCTTCTAGAACAAGATGGCAGAGATTTTGCTTTCAAAAAAAACAAAACAAAACAAAACTATGAAAGAACCCATTCATTTTTAGCAGAGCTGTGGATTCCTGGAATGGAGACTACATTTCCCACTCACCTGTGCAGCTAAGTGTAAACAACCATACGATCAAATTTTGGCCAGTGAGTTGCAAACTAATCTGGAAAGTGTCTTCCAAGGGAGAAAGCATGATTTTCTCTTTTCTCCTTTCTGTCGGCTGCTTTGTTCTGTTTCTGTTATGTGGGTGTAACAACTGAGGCTTCAGAAGACCTCTTAGAATACACACAATGCCCCAAAGGGATAGCAGAGAAGTAAACCAGAAGAAGCCAGAGGGTCTTAGAATTTTTTTTTTAAGTTTTATTTATTTATTTGACACACAGAGAAAGAGAGAGGACAAGCAGGAGGAGCTGTAGACAAAGGGAGAGAGAGAAGCAATCTCCCTGCCAAGCAGGGAGCCCCATATGGGGCTTGATCCCAGGACCCTGGAATCATGACCTGAGCTGAAGGCAGAAACTTAACCGACTGAGCCACCAGGTGCCCTGGGTCTTACAAATTTAAGCCAACTCTGGATACTGACCTTCAGGATTTTTGTATGAAATAATAAAAATGTTCTAAGTTAAGCCACCATATTTGCATTTTCTGCCCCAAAACCCTGAATCCACTTCTAACAAATATGAGGGGGAAAGAACAACCATTGTGTCTCTTTCCTGGCCTGGGCTTTAGAGGATATAGATTGCTAAGACAGCATTATTGGGTGACACATTTAAAAAGTAATAATCAACTTGTGGAGTTGAGCCACATCCTAGGAAGTTACAGGGTGGGGTCAGTCATTTCTCTGTCTCTGGGGCATACATGAGATGGGATACATCGTGCAAGACACTGTAGCAATTATACCTTGTAGGCCAGATTGTTTAGATTCTTCCTCCTCAGGATCCTTCCAACTGTCCATAATTATTTCCCTGCTTTTCTGTGCTTTTTTCTATGTAAATATGCACATATGATCACAGTAGAAAAAAAAAAGTCCCCCACATTTCTGAATGTTCCCAAAGGTGATGAAACTTTGGAGTCAGAATGATGTCTCTTTCATCCCCATAGGAGCTTTTCCTTCCAGGGACAACCCTAAAGGTGTTGATGATTTTATTGTATTGTTTATCTATTTTATTATTTTGTTAAGAAACGTAGCATTTTCTTATAGCAGTATTACTTCAAATGTGTTCTGTAGCAAGCAAATTTCTTAATAGGTGTTTATGTTTAAAACCATAGAGTCTAATAATTTAACAAACACTAGTTTAAGCAAATCAGGGTGTTTTTTCCAGCTCTGAGACATTTCTAGTGACATTTCCTGAAGATGTCACTGTGCCCTGTGAATTTGACTCCCAAACATATTTCATCATAGTATCCTTTTTTTGCGGGGACATTTCTTAAGTCCAGCTTTTCATGGAAGAAACTTAGAAACTGCCTTACAGCCTGTCAAAAGAGCACATCGCCAGAGAGAAAGGAGGCCCTTCTGGAGGAACCAAAGTTCATGAGTGGAAAAACAGCCCTTACTGAACTCATTCATTTTGCAGGGAGGTAGCCAAAGCAGGCTTCCCTGGAAGTCACAAATTTGACACATTGACTTGCATTTTATGAGAGGGGAAACAAAGGAGTAAAACTAGTCTGATATCAGAGTCATTTTTAGGGAAGCACCATGTGAATGCTGCCTGTGGTACCGACACGATTTCAGCCCACAATTCATATGTGTGCACTTACACCTATTTGAACAAAACATTGAAGAAATGATCTATTCATGATGTTGACAATGAGGCCTGTGTGGTTTGATATCTTCAAAGAGTATGTTTCACAAGATATTCATAAGCTTTATCATTTCTTAAATTCTTACTTTGTATGAGGACGTTTTTATTGTCGTTGCTTCATTTCATCCACAGAATGCGTCATGAGCTACCACTGGTCCTATCTTCCACCTAAAGAGCCTGCAGCCTAGGCTTGTGATATGCCAAACGTCACAGAATTTTTTAGGTGCAAAACTTGGACTCAGCCGGTCTATCCTGCTCTAAAGTCCATGTTTTCCCGTCACCTCCCTTAATTAAGGGAAAATTTTAGAACGCTTTCCATTTTTAAAACAATCAGTCACAGCATTACAAGTCAGCCATTAGCTATCAGGAAAACAGCCGTCATGACTACCCGGGATCACTGACTCCTTGAGGAGGCCATAGCCCTTGTTTCAGTACACGTATTTCTTTCTTTTTTTTTTTTAAGATTTTATTTATTTATTTGACAGAGAGAGAAATCACAAGTAAGCAGAGAGACAGGTAGAGAGAGAGGGAGAAGCAGGCTGCCTGCTGAACAGAGAGCCTGATGAGGGGCTCGATCCCAGGACCCTAAGATCGTGACCTGATCCGAAGGCAGAGGCTTAACCCACTGAGCCACCCAGGTGCCCCTCAGTACACATATTTCAATCAATGAACCTACACAGAACTCAAAATTTACAAGGGCTAAAAGACTATCATGTTTTTCTTCCCTCCTCAGTGTCACCTGGTTTAACTTCAAGGTATGTTCTTTGAAACCCACTTGTTTCCAGTGACTCATTTTGAAATCACTGATTTCATCTTCCTGGTTCTTTGCAAAGCCAGGAAGAGAGATCAACATCACATTGTTTTCACCTTCAAACACATTTACCCAGTAACTGGAAGGATCCAGAGCTGTTATTGTTAATTTGTTAAATAATATTTTCTTCTTTCATCTTCTCACAAGAGCAGAAATCCATTCTGAAAACAGGGTACCCTGCTTGCCATCTGTGTCATCCACCAGCAACATAAGGGATTCACCTACTCAGTTAACACATGTTTACTGAACACCTACTTTGTACCAGACATTGTTCTGCATTATGGGAACACAGTAGCAAGACAGACGACACCTTTTCTCTTTGGGGTTTATACTCTAATGAGAAGCATGCAGAGAAAAATGACCCTTCCAGATAGTGAAAGGGTGATGAAAGAAATACAAGAGGGTGGTATACCACAGTGGGCCTGAGGTGAAAGCTTTCGTTAGATATAGGCAGCCTTTCCCAGGACGTAACATTTGAGCTGAGATCAGAATAACAATGAAACAGAGATGTTGTGATTTTGAGGAAGAGAGCTGCAGGTGGGAAGAAGAACCTTAAGAAGGAAACTTGGGAGTTAGAGAAATACAAAGGAGTCAGGTGCACCAGGAAATTGGTGAGAGTAGAGAAAAATAGTAGGTGAGATCAGAAAGGTTAACAAGGTCCAGAGCTCAAGGCAGAGAACTTGGATTTCATCCCAAGAGCAGTGAGAAGACATTAAAGGATTTAAGGCTGAATTATTGATTCTAACACTGCAAAAATGAAGCAGTAAGGTCAGTCAGGCCACAGACACATGAGAAGATGCTCAACATCACTCATCAGCAGGGAAATTCATATCAAAACCACAATGAAATGTCACCTCACACCTGTCAGAATGGCTAAAATCAACAACACAAGAAACAACAGGTGTTGGCAAGGATGTGGAGAAAGAGGAACCCTCTTACGCTGTTGGTAGGAATGCAAGCTGGTGCAGCCACTCTGGAAAACAGTTTGGAAGTTCCTCAAAAAGTTAAAAATAGAACTACTCTACAACCCAGCAGCTGCATTACTGGGTATTTACCCAAAGGATATAAAAATACTGATTCAAAGGGTTGCATACACCCTGATGTTTATTGCAGCATTATCTACAATAGCCAAATTATGGAAACAGCCCAAGTGTCCATCGAGAAGATTTGGTTTATATACAATGGGCTATCACTCTGCCATAAAAAAGAATGAAATCTTGCCATTTGAAACAATGTGAATATAGATAGTGTGTTATGCTAAGCAAAATAAGTCAGTCAGAGAAAGACAAATACCATGTGATTCTGATACTCATATGTGGAGTTTAAGAAACAAAATAAACAAGCAAAGGGGAAAGGAGGGATTGAGAGAGAGAGAGAGAGGCAAACCAAGAAACAGACTTTTTCTTTTAAAGATTTTATTTATTTATTCGACAGACAGAGATCACAAGTAGGCAGAGAGGCAGGCAGAGAGAGAGAGAAGGGGAGGCAGGCAGAAAGAGAGAGAAGGGGAAGCAGGCTCCCCACTGAGCAGAGAGCCTGATGCGGGGCTGGATCCCAGGACTCTGGGATCATGACCTGAGCTGAAGGCGGAGGCTTTAACCCACTGAGCCACCCAGGCGCCCCAAGAAACAGACTCTTAACTCCTAGAGAACAAACTGATGGTTACCAGAAGGGAGGTGGGTGGGGGGATGGGTGAAGTAGGGGATAGGATTAAAGAGCCCATTTGCCATGATGAGCACCAGGTGATGTACAGAATTGTTGAATCACTATGTTGTATGCCAGAAACTCATATTATACTTTATGTTAACTGACTGGAATTTAAACAAAAACTTGAAAAACAAAAACACCAGTTAGAGCAATTGCAGAGTTCAAGTGAGAAATAATAATGCTTGGACTGGGTAGTCCAGTGAAGATGGGCAGAAGGAAATGGCTCTCAGAGTAGAACTGCCAGAATTGCATGAGGGAAGTGACAAGGATTTCTAGAACCTTGCCTCAACAGCTGGTTAATGCTGGTGACACTTTTTGAACTGCGAAAGAGTAGAAAAGGCATGGGTTTGGGGAAGGGATAGAAAATGCCAAGCGCATTTGCACATGTTAACTTGGAGATCCCTTTTAGTCTTCTAATAGAGATGTCAAGGAGGCAACTAATATATAAGAGGTCATAGCTAGAGATATGGAGTCTCACGAGGCCCTAAGGAGCCCTTTGCAAAGTGCTACCCCAGCTTTCCAACACAGTCATTCCCAGGTCTCCCTGTGTCACTGACCTGCCCTGAGAAAACTTCTCCACTGATTTCCCACTTACCAGAACTCTTTCTGGGTTCTCTCTTTTTATCATCAGTGTCTTCTTGAAGTGCAAGCAGTTATTGATACCTATCTAAACTAAATGAAATGAAACTGACAATCTTCTTCAGTAAGGTTGTAACTTGCATTCCAAGACAATCTGTATGACTTTTGCAGGGTTATTAAGAAGGATGGCTTCCAACCACCAGTCTGAACTTTGTCTTTTTCACCAACCTTCACCTCTTCTTCATCCTCCCCTGAGACTCTTTATTCCCCTTTCCAGATCCCCACCTGCTTCTCATACCTTGGAGGGCCTAGATTTTGACCAATTGCAACTAATCCATCCTTGGATGTTTATTTATTCTTTTAAAGATTTTTTTTATTTTTTATTTTTTTGACAGAGAGAGAGGGAGAAAGCACAACCAGGGAGAGTAGCAGAGGGAGATAGCAAAGCTGGCTCCCACTGACCAGGGAGCATAATGTGGAGCTTGATCCCAGGATCCTAGGATCGTGACCTGAGCTAAAGGCAGACACTTAACTGACTGAGCCACCCAGGCACCTCAATCTTTGGATATTTAAAGTCTTACTTACCTTCAGGTATATTTGCTTTTTCTCTGAGATATTGAAAGAACAAAATACCTTGAGGCTCAAATATATGGCTCTCAGATGGTAGGAATTTAAGCAGAATTCCTCCAGTCTTAACAAACAAAGCAAGTTCCTTTCCTGTGGCCTACTCTGTACAATGTTTGTTCACATTTTCCACTTTGTAAATTCCCTTCCTCATGAAATTCTGATGTATGCTGTAACATGGATGAACGTGGAGGGCATTTTGCTAAGTGAAATAAGCCATTATGTGAGATCTCTAGAGTAGTCAAATTCATAGAAACAGAAAGTAGAATGGTGATTTCCAGGGACTAAGAGAGAGAAATGGAGAGTTGTTTTTAAGAAGGTGTAGAGTTTCAGTTTTGCAAGATGAAAAAGTTTGGAGATTGGTTGCACAACAGTATGAATATACTTAACACTACTGAATTGTATACTTAAACATGGTTAAAATGGCAAATTTTGAGTTATGTGTGTGCTACCACAATTAAAAAAAATTTTTAAATACAAGCTAGTAGCAAAAACAAACAAACAAACAAAAACAAGACAAAGAGGTTTGTAGCATGAAATAATTCATTTCACCATGGCTTTGAAGATGGAGGGGACCACATGGCCAGGAATTCAGGTGTCCTCTGGAGGTTGTGCTCAGCCAGGAAATAGGAACCTAAGTGCTATAACCATAAAAAACTTAATTCTGTCAACAACCTAAAAGAATTTGGAAGTAGTGGGACACCTGGGTGGCTCAGTTGGTTAAGCAGCTGCCTTCGGCTCAGGTCGTGATCCCAGCGTCCTGGGATCGAGTCCCACATCGGGCTCCTTGTTCTGTGGGGAGCCTGCTTCTCCCTCTGCCTCTGCCTGCCGCTCTGTCTGCCTGCGCTCGCTCTCTCTCTCTGACAAATAAATAAATTAAAAAAAAAAAATCTTAAAAAAAAAAAAAAAAGAATTTGGAAGTAGATTCTTCTTAGATAGTTCACATAAAAGCCAGCCTAACTGATTCCTAATTTTAGCCTTGGGAGATCCCAAGGAGGAAGCCCAGTTGAGTTATGATACACTTTTCATATATAAATCTGTATAATAAATCTGAGATAATAAATGGATGTTTAAATTGTTAAAAAAAAATCCCTTCCTTAATCTCAAGCCTTCTTTTCCATAAGCTCCCATTCCATCTCTTTTTTCTTTACAGCCACATTATTTGACATTCAATGTGTATTTCGTTTCTTCCATTGACTCTACCTTGCCCCAAAATACCAGTGACTTCCTTTAGTTCCCAGTTCTATTGGACATTCCAAAAGTTCTCTCTCCCTTGACCTTTGTGGCATTTGATGTTCCAGGCTACTTTATTTTTTATGAAACTACTTTCTCCTTTGGATTCTGTAACCCAGTTCTCACCTGGTTTCCCTCTTACCTTTCCTACTGCTTCTTCCCAATCTCTTTTGTAGATTCTACAATCACTAATTAATTCTTAAAATTTTTGTCTTCCAGGGCTCTGTTATTACCCTAGCTTTTATACCTTATAAATTCTCCTTGAAGAATATCACCTATATTCACAGTTTCAGTTCTTAATTATGTATGTATTATTAAATCCAAACATAATTCTTTGGCTTCTACCTCCTGGTTAACCTTGAGATCTATATATGCAATGTCTTAGGGGACAGTTACTCTTGGAAATCCCAAAGGACTTCCAAGTGATTACATTCAATCATCCTCTCCCTACCAGATTTGCACATTTTCTTACAGTTGCTATCTTGATAAATATCAGTCTTTCTAACTCAGTCACCCAAACTAGAAGAAAATAAGTGTTGTCCATATTCCCCTTCATCCCTTACCACCCCTCCACAATCCAACAATGTAGCCAATCCTAATAGATTCTCCTCCTAAAGATCTCTTAAGTCTATCCATACCTATATGTACTGCCATTCTTAGTTTGTGTTCTTTCACTTCATACTTGATTATAATAATAGTTCCTAAATCTTTTCTTAACTATTTCCTAACTGGTTACCCTATTTTCATTTTGTCCCACTACAATTTATTCTCCACATCAAAGTGATCTTTCTAAAATGCAAAGCTGGTAGTATCACTTCCCTTGGTTAAACTTCTATAATAGTTCTTCATTTTTTTCAAGATAAAGTTCAAATCTTTTTTCTTAGCATGCAACACTCTACAAGATCTGGCTCTTGCCACACTCCCCAACCCATCCTTTATGTACCTTTTTCTTGGGACATACTAAATGACTACAAATTCAGTAATATGTCAAGCTGTTTCTTATCTTTATTCCTTTGGACATGTTGTTCCTTTTGTCCATAATTCACCAACTCATTCTTCAAATCTTAGCCTCTTAAAAACCTACTCTAATGACTGTTGCATTTAGGTGTTCCTCCTTTTATCCATTAACGTTTCACTATGTATAAATTGATAGCACTACCTTCTTCACAGTTCCCATTGATAGTGGTCTACACTCAATCCACCATTAGAATACACTCCTTGAGGATAGATGATGGGCCTTATTGATCTTGTCCACCTACTATCTAACACAGTGTCTAGCATCAGTCAGTGCAACAAGTATACTTTAATACATGCATGAGTGAATGAATGAATTGTCCTTTATTCATTGTCGGCCGAGAGCTGGTCATAGTTGAAAAGGAATACCAAAACAAAGATATTATTTTCGCCAGCCTAGTAGTAATAACAATAGCTAATACTTAATATGGGCTGGGTCCTATGCCACCTTACCTTTGTGATTTCATTTTACTTAGAACCTTCTTAAGAGATGTAAATAGTATAGTTATCCCCTATTTTACATGGGAAAACTGAGGCATCGGGAAGTCAAGTAATTTGCCCCAAATCCACAGATATGAAATCAAGACTCAAAACTCAGGGCGCCTGAGTTGCTGAGTTGGTTAAGAATCTGACTCTTTATTTCAGCTACGGTCATGATCTCAGGTCATGATCTTAATCTTAATCTCAGATTAAGCCCTGAGTTGGGCTCCACTCTGGGCATGGAGTCTGCTTAAGATTTCTCTCCTGGGGAACCTGGGTGGCTCAGTGGGTTAAAGCCTCTGCCTTCAGCTCAGGTCATGATCCCAGGACCCTGGTATCGAGCCCCGCATCAGGCTCTCTGCTCAGCGGGGAGCCTGCTTCCTCCTCTCTTTCTGCCTCCCTCTCTGCCTACTTGTGATCTCTGTCAAATAAATAAATAAAATCTGAAAAAAAAAAAGATTGTCTTTCCCTCTGCCCCTCCCCACTCTGCTCATGCTTGCACACTCTGTCTCTCTTAAAAAAAAAAAAGATTCAAAACTCAATCTTTCTGACTTGACATATAAACCACCAACCATATGTAGTAAGCTATATAGACAGTTTAGAATTTGAGATCGTCTTTTCCATTATTAGATAATGTAGCAGACCAAGATTTTTGTTCAAAATTTGAATGCTTCGGTATATAGTGAATGCATGAAAATAAAATCACAGTAAGAGATAAAACCAATGTTTTTTCTTTCTTTTTTTCCAAACAAAAGTTGATCTGTGTACCTGGTCAGATAAGCAAACAGCTATCCTCATAGCTGTTTATCTATCACATGTGTATATATGTTCAAACAACTCACCATAAAACAAGTCTCAGATTGACTGTATTTTGAAAAATAGCCCTTTCTTTTAATAATACCTGGACTTTTTAAATTTTGTAGTAAAATGTAAGAAAGTTCCTCGCACATAGAAGGAGTATGATGGAATTGTGAAATGCTTTATAGAGCCCATCTTCCTCAGTGATGTGGATGCAGGTGAAAAGAGGGCTGGGGGACACGGTAGATTGATGAGACTCTGAGTCCTCATTGCATTTTCAAGATCTGTGGTTTCATTTTTATCTCTATTACTTATTAGACTGCTATGTAAGGGCTGCCTGGGTGGCTCAGTGGGTTAAGCCTCTGCCTTCAGCTCAGGTCATGATCTCAGGGTCATGGGATCGAGTCCCACATGGGGCTCTCTGCTAGGCAGTGAGCCTGCTTCCTCCTCTCTCTGTCTCTACTTGTGGCCTCTCTCTGTCAAATAAATAGACTGCTTTGTAAGATTTTATCTGAAAAAAATTTTTATTTTAAGTAAAACTTGAAAATTATTTGGATTGTGAAAGCATTTTTTCTGTGTCCATGTGGTAATACATTTTCCAGGAAAGGGGGGGGGGGGCAGATTTCCTTTTCGATCCTCCTTGCATATCTGCTACTTGAAACAAGTTTTTTCTCCTTTTGGTCAATAGATTCTCCTCTATATTTGTTGAAGACAGAAACCTAAAGTATAAAATAGACTTATTCCATTTGATTATAATAGAGCAGTTTGACTTTAGGCACAGACATTTTGTTTGAGTTGCATGAGTAAGATTATCACATGTAATTCTCAGCTTCATTCCCTGGGTTCACATCCTAGCTCTGCCACTTTTAGTTGTGTGACCTTAGACAAATCACTTAGACTCTCTTCACCTCCATGTCTTTATCTGTAAAATGAAGTTAATAATAGAACCCACTGTATAGTGCTGTGGTAAGGGTTAAATGAGTTAACATATATAAAGTTGTTCAAAGAGCCTGGCAAACGGTATGAGCTCAATAATTGGTCATTGTTATACTGTTCTTTTTCGCTTGTGCATGAGCATCCTAATCCTTGAAAACCTAGTCATTCTCCATACTGGTACTACTCCTAGCCAGCTCCATAAAAACAACACTATGGTTTTCACTTAAAGGCAGCCAAAAGCAACATAGCCTTTATCTAGGCCTCACACTTAGGAAGACCCATTGACAAGTCTGCAAAATCTACCACTCAATGTAGGACCTAGTAACTTGGGAACCCAGTAGCTTCCAAAATGATGTTCATCCATCTTCTCCACAAAGTGTGTGTTATTCCCTGCCTGGGGGTGTGGGACCAGGGACATTGTTACCTCTGGGAGGATTTTGTTGCTTTAACTAGAATGCAAAGAAGGAGCCACTGTTCAGTTTTTAGTTTGTGAGAGAGATCTTGAAGCCCATGGCAAAACTGTGGTAATAAAAGTCAGAGTTTACACAGAAACAAAGGTATTCCTGAAGTTCAATAACTTGCCTTTTCATACTAAGAGCAAAACTTGAAAATTTGAAGCATAAAATTTTATTATAAGCTCTAGATAGAAATGTAAGGATTACGATATAAAGGAAGTTGCCACCCACTTAAGTGGTAAGAAGGAAGTGGAAAGAACTTTCGACTTGTGGGACAGTGGTCAGAAAGGGAGATCTAAAGAAGATCAGATAATGGAGAGAATTATCATGGGTTCCTGAATATATCCCCAGTGCAACAGCCAGGTGTGTGTAGAGACAGGAAGACTTTGCAGTAGTAGAGATTATCACAAAAACCCTCAACATTTTGATGCAAAAATCAAGAGCATCCATGCCAGTGTTCTGTTCTCCCAGGCTGCCCAAGCGGGCCTTGCAGCAGAGTCAGGGAGGCGTCTGCAGAGATGAGCCTGGGATGGCACACCCGACTCTGGGATGGCACATCTGGTATGGTGCTTATACGGTGTGGGAAGGATTCACAAACTTCTGGGGGCCTCATGGGATGTGGACTGTAAGTGCTGGCTGTGAACTTGTTCGAGGCACAGACAGGCCAAACAGGGGATGGAACAGAGTTATTGGGGATCTGCAGCACTAACAAGAGCCAACATGGGGCCTAATCGACAGGAAGCAATGGCCAAGCTCTTTAAGAGCAATCAC
This sequence comes from Lutra lutra, assembly GCF_902655055.1. Taxonomy (NCBI): domain Eukaryota; kingdom Metazoa; phylum Chordata; class Mammalia; order Carnivora; family Mustelidae; genus Lutra; species Lutra lutra. The sequence goes on along the minus strand of NC_062287.1, from coordinate 36,570,578 downwards.
TATGTCACACCCATTCTAGAGGAGGAGAATCAAGTGATAACAGCTAATGGGCCATAGTGGCTTTAATGTGATTAAAGGCTGACTCCCAAAGACCAGGTGAGAGATGCTAAAGCACAGGTCCAGAAAGAAGTGAAGGAGGAAAACAGGTAAATCACCTCTTCCGGGACACCATTAGTTCACACAAATATCCTCCTGCTCAGACTCCACCAACTCCCCTGAGAGAGAAGTTAGAGAATTTGCAGTCTCTGATTTTCCAGAAGAGACAGAGCTGCCTTGAAATGGGCAAATTTAAGGTTTTCCAGCATTGCCAGAATGAAAACTCCAGAGCAAGATGGAGTCAGTTACCAAAAAGTTGAAAAGTACATACTTTGTCCCCTCTAAGTTGTGGGTTACCAAATCTGACCCATTCCTAATGTGACTGAGTATGCGTAGTGTGATGGGAACAAAGAAGGTCAGCTTTTTCAACTGTGGATTTAGAAAAAACTTCCCAGAGGAGTAACGGGGAAGGTAATTTTTGAAGGGTAAGCAGGTGTTATCCAGCTATGAGGAAGAAGAATTATATTTCAGGAAATGCAAAAAACAAGAGTCAAGGTACACTGGTAAAATTAAGAAGAGCATGTTCAAAGAAAACAAAGTTGTCTGAGAGGAGACCGGAGCCTAGGAGCAGAGAGAAAGCAGGTTGAATAGGAAAGCTGCAGGACCCTGCCAAGGGCGGTAGAGGTTGTGACTGGCAAGGACCTCTGAGTGACTGGGGGCTAAAGAACAGCCTGTGCCCTGTTCTCTAAGGGCACTGTGTAACCTACAGCAGAGAGAAAGCACCCTGAGTATGCAACCACCCTTTGTAGTTCACACAAAGGCTTGCTTCGCTCTCCAAGCAGCCCACAAGGGGTTCCTTTCTCAATTTTGCACAAAGATGTGATGTATATTAGCCGGGATCCTTTACATAGGGTCAGATTATTGAAGACCTCGCAAGTTACTATAAAGAATTTGGACTTTAAAGGACAACAGTCAGCAGCCACTGAAGGTTTTTGGACAGCAGTGTGACATGACAAAAGAGATTATTCCAGAGCAGCTGTATGCAGGATAGATTGGAGCCAAGAGACTCAGGAAGTTACTGCAGTTGTCCAGGCATGAAGGGAAAAAAGAGAGAGAGAGAGAGAGAGATTCAATGGTATCCATGGTAACAGAAAGGGAAAGATAGGGAAATTATTTTGAAGGCAGAAACAACAGGATTTGATTACTGATTGGATATGAGTGTGTGGAAGAGGAGGCAGTAATAAATGACTCGGGTTTTGAGCTTAAAAAGCTGTAAGAATAAATCTGAAATAGGGATGCTAATCAGGAGGGATGCTTTGAGAGGGGATATAGAGAGTTTGGTTTAAGGCATGTTGAATTTCACATAATGATGCAACGTATAAGGGGAAATGCTCTCCATACACTAAAAAGGGCAAGTCTAGGCATTCTCGCTTTTCTTTTTTTCTTTCTTCCTTTCTTCCCCCCTACTTTTGCTCTATCTCCATAAATTTGACTGTACCTGAGGCTATGTTTCTAAGGCTTTGGGAATAAATTTACCACTTTCCTTACTTTGAGTAAACTGTGAAGAAGGTTACCATCATTATCACCGTCAACCTTGTCTTCAAGGTAACACAAAGTATTTTCCAACACCTGTTTGTGTTTGTCACTTATGTAGACAATGCCCACAACAACAGATTCCATGCCCTTGGGAGATTTTCACTCTGTGACAGCCGATATTTATAGGATCAACACGTAGAGAACACACAGAATAGAAAGATAATCATTGAACAATATCTACATAAAAGTAATATTTGTACTCTACAGGAGGAAATAGGGAAGAAGAGGAGAGGAAGAAGATGAAGATGAAGATAGAAGAATAAGAAGAAGAAGAAGAAGAAGAAGAAGAAGAAGAAGAAGAAGAAGAAGAAGAAGAAGAAGAAGAAGAAGAAAGAAGGAGAAGAAGGAGAAGAAGGAGGAAGAAGAGGAAGGGGAGGAGGGAGAGGAGGAAGAAGAAGAAGTAGGAGGGAAAGGAGGAGGGGGAAGAGAAGGGGGAGGGGAGGAGGAAGGAGAGGAAAGAAGAAGAAGGGGAAAAGGAGAAGAATGGCATTGTGCTAGATAAGACCAGTGTTGGGATGTTGATGGTTAGAGATAAAAAGAAAATTGGCTAGAATTTTTCTGCATGGAGCTAATATAAGTCATCATCTCCTTAGGAAAGGAAGATGGATTTGAGATGCTACTTACATAATATTAATGATTATTTTCATTTGTCTAGAACTTGACGCTCTCATGCCATTATCTCATCCTCTCCATGGATTCCAGGACTTGTACAAGACCATGTAGCTATTCTTCAGAAAAGCTGGGCCTCAAGCTCAACAAATTTCCAGCATGGCAGGTTGAATCATTTGAATGATGATAAGAAAGACCACAGTATTTCATAAGGAATTTCAGCTTCTTTAAAAAAAATTTAGAATTTAAGAACCCAAAAATATTGTTAAGGGTAACTTCTTTAGAAAGCTCTTTTTTTTCTTCCTTTTACAAACCGAGGTCCTTTTGGAAGAAAGATCCCAAGGGTAGGCTGCTCATCTCTGCCCACTTGAAGAGCACATTCCCTTCACTCATACATGTTTTCCTTTGCTGTTGTTCTTGTATGAAGCACTTCTATGAGTCAGTGGGAAAACAGCTACATGTTATATGATCTCCCACTACATTAGAGAGGAGGGTCACCTTTGAGCAAAGAGAGAGGAAGAAATGACTTGCATTCTTCCTTGCTTTTCTACTTTATTATTTTCCATTACAGTCTAACATTGTGGGTCAAAATCTGGGTTCAGAGTCAGGTGACTTGGTTCCTGTTTTTGGTCCACTGATGAGCAGGTTATCTTTTGTGCCAGTGTTTCCTCTGCTGTTAAAGAGGTTTACTTGGATGTATGTTGAGAAGATTAAGAAGTTCAGTCAAGATGATGCCTTGTGGATATAGGCACCACTCACAATCAAAGTCAGCTGGTGCTGGTGGAGTCCCCATTCTCACTTATAGAAAATTCTGGATTATTTTAAGTTTCTTGGTAAGTTGAAGCCATCAAACATTTGCCTTTTACTTACATAATGTATTTTTTCAAGTTTCCTTAAATTGTTCAAGATACTAAATAGAGTGACTTTTTTTCAAGTATCTTTATCTTTCACAGCTAGTTCAATATATGAAAGCTTGATTTCTTTGCTACCCACACAGTTTCCTCTGGGGCCTTAGCCTTACCAGTGTGCTATGACTCATTGCTTTACTTTTCATAAATAGATGCTAAATAACTGCCCTTGATTCTCTTAGAAATGGTAGATAGTAATTCTCAAGGAAAAATCTTAATTAATGCAGATAGATTTTCTCCTTCTCCTTTTCTTTCTCTCCTTCTCTTTCTCTCTTGTTTCTGCTCTCCTATAGGCTTGTCATAAACAGTGGTTGTCAATCTCTGTCAGATAACTGTTCACTTTTATTTCTCCTTCCCCACAACACACAGCCCATGTATTATGAAGGGAAATGTCTTCTCCCTTTCTTTCTTATCCTTCCTTTGCCCATCATTCCCACACTGTATTCTCTCCTCTCCTATTTATTCTCTCTTCCTTTTGTCTAGGTCCATCGTGGGTCACTATTGGCCCCAGAAAAAGTTATTTCCTCCTACCCAGAGACCTACTTCATTTGTCATCTTTCTTGATTGCAAAGATCCCTGGGAATCCTTAATGGTTCAGACTCAAGGAAAATAAAGATACCCAGGGTAATTCCAAGCCTAGCTTCAGAGCAGAGACTGGAGACAATGAGAACCATTGCATCAATTACTTAATTAATAATTGATAATTAATATAGTGGTCTGGAAATAGCAGTGGAAAAGAGAGAACACCCATTGGGCATGGATACCACATTCTTTCAAGACAGTTTCTCCATGGGACTTTCATGTTCGTGCACATCTCACGAGAAGAGGCAATGGCTCCCTTTGTTTTAGAGTATCTAACCAAGAATGTTTGTATAGAAAGTAGCCTTGGAAGATGCAGTGTTCCTTCCAAAGCAAAGGGTAGGCCAACTTACTGTCCATTGTAATGGCTTTGGGTTCCCCAATTCAGGTTTCCTCTCTTGCCATGCAATCTGCAGGTAGCACCTGACTCTCTGTGGCATTTTGTAGGAATTGGAGCTCAGCGAACTGCCACAAGAAAATTCAGATACTCTGCTATTTCTTTGAGTAATAAAGTTATCTGTCTCTGACCCAGAAGTGTTGTGTCTTCTGCCAGTGTCTATGAAGCCATAGCAGGCTAATGTATTAGATTACAAGTAGAGTAGAATCTCAACCCTTCACAGTTCTTGACAATTTCCAGACATTATGATATTTTAGGCTGTTGGTAAGAATATTACGTAGATCAAAACTTAGAGGCAAATATTTTTTCTATTAATATCTTGAATGAGTTAACTACATCTCTCCCTCCCCTTCAGCTCCCACCTCAGTCTCATCTAATGTACTTTCTTAACCTTGATAATGATGGGCTTTAATGGCCCATTTATTCAGTAGAGTGGATTTCTAAAACCCATTTCCAGATTACAGTTTCTGTGCCAGGATTACATTTGTTTTTATTAATAGAGAAAGGAGTCGAGTAGCAGATTAGGGCTGACTTTTCAATCACTTAGTCAGCAAATACATCCTGAGCACCTTTATGCTGCTGTGTTAAGTGCTGTACAAAGCAGCCTCCGTTCTCAGGGGCATTTTAACTTCCTTCCCTCCAATTAAGAAAAACTTCCCTATAAAAAGAACCCAAATGTTCAAGCCACTCACTCAGGCAGTAACCAGGAGAAACATGTTTATAAGAGGGCTTTTAAAAGTATTCTCCCTCATCTGTCCTGCTTCTAAACAGAAAAGCAATCTCAGGACCCAGAGTCAATACTCTTGATTTGTAAAAACCTCCAACTTTTAGGGAACTCAAAGACTGAAATGCCCAGACCTACCAAGTCAACATCTTTCTGGTAGACCTGATTTATTGTAATAATAAGATAAAGCCTTGCTCTCAGTTATTTCCAGTTAATTCAATACATAATGATGATTGTTTGTTGGGGGGAAGAAAGAAGTGAATCATGGTAAGGCTTTAACAGCTGAGGAAAGAATCATGTGAATATAGACACACACACAGACATACACAGACACAGACACACAGATATACACATACAGACTTACCCATACTGAAATACACACATTTTCATATCAACTTGAATCATGGCATTTCTTAAATAATGGTGCTCAAATGATAAACACGTTTTACAGTTCAACAAAAACTATAACCTGTCATTAGTTCTTCTGACTCTGTGATCCCCAATTCAGTTCAGAAATTAACCTCCAACCCAAAACAGTAATGACCACCTGAGTTTCAACCACAGCCTTCAGAGAAAGAATGTAGGAAAACCAGGGCAGCTTGGTTATGCGTGGAGATGGGGTAAGCCTGAAACCTCACTGACTTCTACTACCCGGGTACCCAGCCACCAGCCACTAAGCTAGTGAAGAGTTTATAAGGGATGGGATATTCTCAGGACTTGCATTCTTTCTGTGGGAAAAAGCTGTTCTCCTCTCTCTGACCTATCCCACTATTCACAGCTTGTTGCTTTTAGCAGTACTGCCTGTTTTCTTTGTACTGGTTTCCCTTTAGAAAAATGGCTACAACATTCAGCAGAGTGTGCCACAGGCTACCCTGCTTGCTGTCTTGACCTCAACACAAGAATCAGGATGAGTACTCAAGGATGAAGAAAGATCTTGGGTTGCATAACTTAATGGGCAAAAAATGGTTAAAGATCTCCACACACACACAAAAAAAGATGGCAAAATTAGCCCAAAGTTAATAACACTTTTATGATGCAAAGACTTCTGGGTAGGTTTTTTTTTTTTGTTTTTTGTTTTGTTTTTGTTTTTTGCCTTTCACAGATTTTATTTATTTATTTGAAAGAGAGAAAGAGATCACAAGCAGAAGGGAGGAGTAGAGGGAGAAGAAGATACCCCACTGAGCTGGGAGCCCAATCCAGGACTCCATCTCAGCACCCTGGGATCATGACCTGAGCTGAAGGCAGACGTTTAACCGACTGAGTCACCCAGGTGCCCCTCTGGGTAGTTCTTGACTTGGATGTGGTTGTCTCCTCAATTAAAAGCCAGAGTTGTGTATATAACTATATACACTGCTTCCACTATGTGAGAGGGTTGAAAAAAGTGAAGCGAGACATAAGAGAGAGTTAAGTCATTCCCAAGGTGACCAGTGCTATGAACTGACTGAAGAAAAAAAAAAAAAGAAAGAAAGAAAGAAAAATCTCCAGAGGTTCCAGCCTTACACAGACCCAGCAGTTGCAGTACTTAGGGAGAGGAATAGTTAGAGCTAAAGAAACACGGCTGACAGAAACTCATCTTAAAGTGTGAACTCCAAGCAGTTGGTGACAGAGTCTAAGAATCCTCAGTAGTTTAAGAACTCTGATTCAAGAAGTAACCATCCCAATATAGACCTATGAGAAACATGGAATAGCATACCACATAGAAGACAATAAAATCATGTCTTAGAGTTAGAAGAAAAGCAGGAGGAAATATGGAGACCTATACATAGATCGAGCATAGATATTTCCCTTTGGCATTTCTGGTTAAATCTATTGCCAGGTCTCTAATGAGTTAAGATCCTATGATGGCTTGAGTATATGCTATTTGTAGTTTCATGTGTGCCTGTGCTCATTTGCTGTTAACTATGCAGAACTTGGACATAGAACATTCTTTGATATGAGTTTAATTATCCTCATTTAATCCTTTTTGTGTTCATCATAAGAACCAATGTGAAACTCCCCAGCAAATACTGTGATGAATAAATGAGCTGGACTGAATGTGCCCAACGGACAATCAAAACCAAGATTCTGGTGATTAGAGTAAACAATATTAGCAACAGCCCTTCCAGAATGTTGCTTCAGCAAGATTATTTCTATCCTGGTATGCCACACTACTTACTGGAGGATCACAGAGCTACAGAAGAAGGGTCTCAAGAGATCTGGTTGCCATATATAACTCTCCTCAAAGTGTGATTTGCCAGAACTCAATGACCTACCTACCCCCAAATCATCTCCTTCATCAGCCAGGTATGTGCCTGAAATTCTTCACTCTGTTAAAGAAGTGTAATATTAAAATGTAATTGGGGGAAAGGGGTGATTAACACTTTTAGCTCTCAGCGTCTACACAAACATCTTTGTATCAACAAGTAAGGGGTCTTGAATACAGCAAACATATTTTAAACTTGACCCAAATCTAGATTTGGTAATTGCACAAGTACAAATGTAATTATGAAATTTAAAACACTTTGAAGTCACAATAGTACTAGAAGAACTGAAATATTAGGTTATCACAGGCATGAAACAGGGTTGTTTTAATGGTGGAGGATAATGATGAGGCAATATAGCCGGTAGAATGGAGGAGCATGGAGCCATCATCGCCAGAGAGCATCACAGCATTTACAAGACTAGGAAAAAAGGAAAGAAAAGGGAATCTGCTGATTCCGAAAAGCAAAAGGTCACAAGGCTGCCCCAAGTGGCCCTAATGCTTCCACTTAGCCCTCGATATTTTTGCTTCAAGCTTCAGGGGATTAAAAAGTGAAGGAAAAGTGGACAAATATAAATATCCTGCTTTCTTGAACAGAAAATATGGAGAGAGTGGATGCTCAATTCACTATATTCTGAGTCCCTAGTTTGTGTCAAGCCCTGAGCCCAGCACTCTCCTTCCACTGAGCCAAGGAATAGGCCACAGAATACATGTTACCATAGCAACATACCAGTGAAAACACCTCATGCCCCACCTACAATGAACCTTCTATTCTAAATATTCCCAAGATCCATTTCCAATAGAAACAGACTTTTCTTCACACTTCTGAGAAAGGGCTGTGATTACTGATTATTATTTATTTACTTATTGCCATAAAGTTTAGTAATGTCATACAAAACCTCAGCACTTGAAAAGAAAGAAAGTGGACTTTCAATGGGCATGCAAGTTGTTTTTCTTTGAAAGACTACCACCTGCTTGACATCTGGACAGAATATCAAGAGCTCTTACTGCAACTCTCACTTTCATCTGCCAAAATGAACTTTAATAATGTCTTTAGGAGCTGTAAGAAATAACACTAACTAAGGCATGATGATACCTTTATCTGGTTGGGAAGCTCCTCGCTTCAGAATTAAGGAAGGGTGGAGCTAAAGTCTGACCTTGCCTGGTCTCTGGGTGCTGGCTCTTCCTGTCTTGGTCAGAGAGCGCCCCCTACTGTATCTGCCCCACTGCTTGCCTCACAACCACCACACCCTCACGGCCAAGCATCCCAAAGCCCGTAGCTTTGAAAGCCCAGGGCCACTTCCTACATTTATAAGCATCAGTTGGACAAGTGCGTCTTGGACCGTAGGGTAAAGAGAGAAGAAGGAAGGGTCAGCTTTGAAGTTTGGAAAGAAGAGTGTATTGGAGATTCAGAAGGAGGGTTTTAGATTTGACACACTCTGCTTTAGTCCACTTTCTCAGGCTTCTCTGCCACCAGTCCTCTGCACCAAGTCTACACCAGACACAATTCCTCACCATGTCCTATATTGTTTCCCATGGTTTTTCCCATTCCATTCCCATTGCCTTGGCCTCAGCACATAGCCCAAACCTGTCTATCTTTCAAGGACTAGTTAAGGGTGTTTTTCTCTCTCCATGAAAGCTTTTTTTTTTTTTTTTTTAAAGATTTTGTTTATTTATTTGACAGAGAGAGAGAGATCACAAGTAAGCAGAGAGGCAGTCAGAGAGTGTGGAGGAAGCCAGCTCCCTGCTAAGGGGAGAGCCCAATGTGGGGCTCAATCCCAGGACCTGGGGATCATGACCTGAGCTGAAGGCAGAGGCTTTAACCCACTGAGCCACCTGCCCCACCATGAAAGCTTTCTTGCTAGTCTTTGCAGTTCTTCATACTACACATGGTCAATACCAATTATTTATCAATGAAACTCCCTAGTGGCACCTCTTACAAGTTTAATTATGTAATTCTTTCCTGGTTCTATCAGTAGTATCATGCTTTGGGATGACGTTGCCAGCAGGCTTTTAAGTTCCGGGGGATAAGGGGATCAGCAATGACATGAGATTTACCCATGGCACACAGCACCAAGAATAGGGCCTTGGACCTGACAGGAACTTTTTCTTTATTTAATCCTTTCTTCTCCAAAACTTCTTTCATTCTATTCTGTATAATTCTTTGTAGGAGCTTATCTTTGTGAGAGAGCTCTGAATTCAGTCGTTAACCCCATAACATGTATTCTCTTATCCTCATGGCACAGTAGACAGGAGGATGGGTGGGAGCGTAAGCAAAACCAAAGAATGAGTAATTTTTTCTTTGCTTCTAGGGGCTCCTCACTAACCAATATGTCAATGAGCTTAATTTTAATTACCCAACCATGCTATGGAAATTCTTGAATTCTTTGATTTCATTAATGTCAAGGATATAGCCAGCTCTAAACTATGGTAGCTAAGACCATAAATTTTAGAGAAAGAAAAAAATTGAGTTTAATTTTCCTGTCTACCATTTAAATCCCAAGTAACCTTGGGCATGTTTCCTGACATCATTAGACTTGTTCTTCATGTGTAAAATAAATATAACATTCCCCTAATGCGATATTTGTGAGAACAAAATGAGTAATATGTGCAAAGCACTTATCACAGTGCTTAATAGTAAGCAATATCAATGGTTGTGTTTATATTCACAAGACCTAGCAGGGAGGCCTCAGGAAGTATTCAACATACACACACACACACACACACACACACAAACACACACACACAGAGACACACACACACACACACACACAGAAAATAGACAAGAATAGATCCATCCGATCCCAGGCCCAAGGAACGGATCTAGCCTACTGAGCAATAAGTAGCAGGAGTGTATAAAGATTCAACTCCAGGCCCCATTCCTCAATGTATACCATTTGTCCCCAAAACTCACTGAAGACAATCTGCTCCTGCTGCTCTCATCTTCTCTGTCTAAACTCTTCTCCCAACTTCTACTTCTGGTTGTTCTGATTTGATGTCAGAGTAAGACATCCCCCAGTATTCTGGCCAGCATGCTCTTAGACTCAGTTGAGCAGTCCCATTCTGGGTCCACATACCCTCTACACTGAGAGAATGTTTTTCTCTCCTTCCCATCCTGTCTAGGGAAGCCCTTCTCATCTCTCCAAGGAAGGGAGATGAGCCACAAACATCCAAATGAGCAACTAGCTAACAAAAGCAAAAATATCAGTTGTCTATTCGAGAGATGAATACACATCCAACTTTGTGATTATATTTTCACTGGTTGCTGAGAAATAAAGTATTCCACATTCTAATATGTATTCTCATCTGTCTACTATCAGAGACTAATGTTCACTATTGTTAATTTCTAACATGACGTATAGTATACGTCCTACGATTGGATATGCCGAAGTCTCTTGGAATGGAATGCTGATTAACCACATATGAAGGACAAAAAGGTGTGAGCTTGTCAGACTGTGTCCCTGCTTTGTTTTGTTTAGTTTATTTTTAGCACCATTCCCTGGCATACTGATTCTGAGAATCACTGTTTTACCTATGATTTTGCTTTCAGCTGGTTGTCAGTGAATAATCCCTAAGTGTGGACTGACATTGCCTTAAGGTGGTTTTAAGTGCAAAAAAGTATAAGGCTTTAAACACTGTATCTCCCAATGGTGTTTACGCTTCTATATGCGACTCTGGAAGAGAGTCCCATGAACATGAATCAGTTACTCAGGGTAAGATTTCAGATATCTTGACAGAGGTTCAAATCCTATCATTTGGGGGCTCATTTACTCCAATGTCCACAAATGTTAGAGCCCAGACAGTGCAGACTAAAAGTAGTAGAAAGATGGAGATTAATATGTAAAATATGTGGCTCTCTCTTTTCACTTAATTTCTGAGGTTAGAAGCTGAGTCATCAGCTCCCAGCTGCTCCAACAAGAGTTTTAGAACAATCAAGGCCAGCTGTGCAAAGTCCTCCCATGTTTGGCTTCTGCAGTTTCCTTTGTATGAAAAGTAACAGGTCCTTTCTCTCAAATAAAACCTGAAAAGACTGTTCCAGTAATTTTAAAAGAATATCATTTTGAGGGGCACCTGGGTGGCTCAGTGGGTTAAGCCTCTGCCTTTGGCTCAGGTTCTGGTTTCAGGGTCCTGGGATTGAGCCCCGTATTGGGCTCTCTGCTCAGCAGGGAACCTGCTTCCCTCTCTGTCTCTGCCTGCTTGTGATCTCTCTCTCTCTCTCTCTGCCAAATAAATAAATAAAATCTTTTTTAAAAAAGAATGTTCTGATACTGAAACCACCAATGCAAAGAGAAAGAGGAAATGTCCCTTTTAGCAGGCAGAGTGAGTCCCAAAGACTGAACCTAAAGCTATATGAACATATAGCTTCTGTCCTAAAGCCTGAACGTAAAATTCAGCAACTCGATATTATTTCCAGGGGGCTAAGGGCACAATTTAGTGAGCTCCATGGCCCTAACCCTCAAATATTGTGTTGTCCTATGCCCACCTTAATATCACAAAACTCACCACTTCATTTTGCTATTGAGTTTTGCTTTGTTTTTACAAGTATTCCTTGGAGGAGACTGTGAAGAAAGAAAAAAATCAACCAGTTAAACACACAATAGGATATTAAGAATGGATGTAGCTTGGCTGAAATGCCAGAGTACCATAGAGGAGGGGTGAAGATGGCAGGTGATGTTGAGCATGGCTCAGGTAGAGAGCCTCAAGGAAAACTAGACAGAATTCTGGCCAGGAAATACAGGACCTGCAGGTAGGGGTTGGTGAAAGGAATTAAATCCTCACCCTGGAAGTATGTCAGGGAACATTTGAGCCTTGTCTATCGGAGTGAGCTTAAGTGGAACGATGCCTATTCATTGAGACACCATAGGCAAAGTCAAAGACTTTCACTACACGAGAAACGCAAAGATGTGACAAAGGAGAGATTTCTAGCTTCATACAGTAACCTCTGAATTAGTGTTTTATCCTAATAAAGCCTTAATCTGACTCCATCGTGAGAGTTCCTTGTCCTACACAATCCAAGATTTGTTTCTGGAAGAAGGAAATATGCTAACCCAGAAATATTCCATGAAAGTAATTGCCTGGTAAATTTGTGGGAGGAGGAAACATTTTCTACAGAGTTATTAAATAGAAAATCTGAAAGAAGTTCTAAAGTCAATAGACTAAAATCAAACCGCCATGATGCAGTGTGGGATAATGCAGAGAATGTCCGTCAGGGCAGGTGATAGGGAACTAGAATAATCTCTGGCATCTTTTCCAAACTACACATATCATCCCACACAGAGATTCTGATGGGACCCCAGGGAAAATCTCCCACCTTCTCACCCCAGAGAAGAACAGTGTTATTGATGGGCAAGAATCATCAGATTCGCTGAGTGAGAAAAGGATGAGAAATGAGCAAAATGAGAAAAACCACTGGCCTACAGTCAGATGACAAGAGAATCAAATTTGGATTCCCACACATAAGTTCTTGTTTGAGGCTATTATTTCATTTCTCTCTGCATCTATTTCCTTGTCTTCAGGAAAGAGAGAGAATAATAAAAGCCACCTTATAAGTTTAATGTAAACATTAAATAAGATATATGATAATGTTATTAAATAAATGTTAGCGGAATCTGAATTGTATTGTGCCATTTATAACTATGATGTTTTATCAAATAAATATGTCAGACTCTACCCACTGTTTTCATTTTACCTTATTTTTATTCATATCAATTTGCCCTGGTTTGTACTAAAAGGATTTCCTGGCTTGTATAATTTTAATCAGTTTGTGGGAAAGGAAGTTCTCAAAGGAAAGACTCTTTGCTCTGTATCTGATGGAATCACTGGCATAGAATTTAGAAAGCTAAGAAGAAATAACTCATTTGCAGTTATTTGATTTAACATGGAAATTTCCTTTGGGTTTGGATTTCTTTTTGTTGATGTCATTGGCACAAAATAATGAATATAAAGGTACAAAGGTATGAATCCAGTACTAATAAAGCAAAGTGTAAAACTGTACCAGCTAACCTGAATTTTATTCTCATTGATTTTATCAATCAACTTGAAGTTGGACAGATAGTTTTCTCATATTACGAGGTAGTCTACCCAAAAATCTAAGGAATGCCACTTATCCATCAAAATAAATAAATAGTGTGTAATTCCAGTATAGAATACCATCACATAACTAGGTTTCTGTAAGTCTATACTCTAAGAAATATAGTCTTGCTTACCTTTCTCTATTTATGCATCACTAATATTTATGTATCATTAATATGTATAATAGTCAACATTGGCATATATATTGGGAAAACCATAAAATTTACATTTTAGTGGATCAGATGAGAAGATTACGCTGAGATTGACATACTCCACCTCATGGTTTATACACCTAACTGAAGGTTACTGTGCTCTTTGGGAATTCATAGGGGCCTTCGGTGAAACTGACAAAAAGATTCATTATAAGAACAATTAATATTCATGTCGGAACCTTGAGAACCCCAGAAAAGAGCCAGGTGTAAGAGGAAACTCCAAAGAGTATTTAAGAAACCCCCCCAAGGAATTATCACCTTTTTCCCCATCACATACCTCTATCCCTGATCTACCTAAAATTCTGAGCAAAGAAATCAATAGAGCTAAATTAATATAAGTGTGAGTTTATCATTATCTCTCTAAGTAGAATTATGCCCAGGCTTTATAAGCTGCATTTCTTCAGCTTCTTTGCTGTCATAAAATGGAATTTCACTTAGCTGAGGTTGAGAATATTGGAAAGAGTCAAGGTGAACATCTAGCAAAGAGCTTTGGAAACACTCCAGGGAGAAAGCTGAAGCCATTAGTCACCGGAACACCAAATGAAATGAAATCATTCTAGAGTTTGCTCCCTCACCTCTTTCCCCCACCGCCACTTTCACTTGGTAACCAGTGGAAAAAACCATTAACACTGGTTCTGTGCTGACTATGAAGTAATACCGAAATGAACAGGAACTCAGTATTTACCTCTTTTCATCTTGAATCTAACCAAGAAAAGATGACAATACCTCCTCTCAAAGAAACATCTGAGAGTTTAAAAAAAAATCAGGTCATTAATAAGAAATATTTCATAGGTCCAGAAATTTACCTCCTTTTCTAGAATTTGGATAGAACAGAGCAGATACTCATAAATATTCAGTTGTAAAATGTTGTTTATAAAACAACCATTTTACAAATGAAGAAACTAAGGTTCAAGAAGTGCAAATGATTTGTTCTGTCCTGGAGCTAGTTAATAGAAAAGCAAGTTGTTTCCTACACGTACTATCTTACTTTTTTGTTAATCATTTACACATAATTCTATCATATCCACAATATTATCAAAGAACTGTGAATGATACAAAACCAAACGAGTCAGAGTTCCTGCTCCCAAAGTTATTCTTATTAGATAATTTATACAAAGCAATAAGAATAATCACTATTTATCAAAATTCATCCTGTGAGGAAAACTAGACCAATGTGCCAAGGTCACATACCCTCTAGAGATGAGTGCTATGTTCCTCAGTTTACAGAGGGGGAAGCTAGGATACAAAATGGTCCCATACTGGTCTCAAATCACACAATTCATGTAAAGCAGGGGTCAAATTTGAACTCAGATCTTAGTTCTTAATTACATCAAGTCCTTTTACAGAAACTTAACACTTATTTGTAGAGGCTATGGGAAAAACTTTAGCTAAATGTAAAAGGAATTTTTGAAAACAGGTTTATTAACTCTGGAATAATTGACCATAGGAACCTATGGAATTTCATCTGCCCCCACCCCCAGTTGACTTAAAAGTGAGAAGATACTGAGTTAGAGTTTCCATGTAAGGGTAGGCTCCCTGATTGCCTAGTAGGAAGTGAAACCAAAGGACATCTCGGGGTTTCTTCCATCCTGTGACTCTAAGGGAAATCAATAATAAAAACCGAAACAGTCTCTCTCCTGTGTTTTCCCTTACATTCAAAAGAGCTTAAAAGTGATAAATGTATTATAAACAAAGTAGCTACACAATACTCTTGGGAAAAAAAATGTGCATGGGCTATGAAGCTTTAAGGTGGTTCCTAGGAGATTTTTCAGTCTTTCATAGTAAAGCTTGATACTGAAGTTTGGGCAGAGGTGTGTGTTTGTATGCAGTGACTAAGCCCGTGTGTGTGGGAGGCAAACATTGCAGATGGCTGAAAAATATGCTAAAGCTGGAAGACCCATGTGATGGTTGGCATCCTGAAAGAGAGACAGATGTTTCCTCAAAAGAAGAATTTTAGAACAAGTTGTTTGCTGCCCTGTTTGGGCTTGATTCTTTAGCTGCATCTCAAGGTCATATCCACATGGGAAATATTGCAGCGGTAACTACGCGTCTCCCTCTGTATCCCAAGAATGAGACCGAGCACCAGGAAAGATCCAGCTAATTAATCACAGGGCCTTTACTAATACTGCCTGTCGTTGGAAATACTTTTTTTTTTTTTTTTTAGTTTTCAAGATGTTTTCATGTTCTATAACGCTTGCTTTGGGAATATTGCCTTGGTTCTAATGCTGGGCCCCCTGCTGTGCATCAAGAGGCTCTGTACCTTTTTTTTTTTTTTTTTTTTTTTTTTCATAAAAACCAATCCTCTAGTACTTATTCTGTAATACAATATCTCTTCTCTGCTAAAGTAGATGCTCATTTCATGGCAGGCAGCATGACTATCTTGTTAACTATCAAATTCCAAAG
Organism: Lutra lutra; assembly: GCF_902655055.1. Lineage (NCBI taxonomy): Eukaryota > Metazoa > Chordata > Mammalia > Carnivora > Mustelidae > Lutra > Lutra lutra. Next base: position 36,554,803 of record NC_062287.1, on the reverse strand, counting down.
CCCAACACAATGCCAGATGAAAACTAAGCTCTCAAAAACATTTTTGTCTAAGTACTCCTAAGAATAGAGATTCTCAGATATTCTAGAGTGGCAAAGCCTGGGTTGGCTCTTTCGTTAGACTGTTGGAACAAGAGCACTCATCTATTTATTCACTCATTTATTCAACAAATATTTTTGAGGATCGCCTGGGTGGTTCTGTCGGTTGTTAAGCGTCTGCCTTCGGCTCAGGTTGTGATCCCAGGGTCCTGGGGTTGAATCCCACACTGGGCTCTCTGCGGGGAGTCTGCTTCTCCCTCTGCCTGCCACGTGCCTGCTTGTGCTGGCTCACTCTCTCTCTCTCTCTCTCTCTCTGACAAATACATCTTTAAAAACAACAACAACAACAAGTATTTTTGAGTTCACACTATGCGTCAGGCACCGTCAGGCACTGAGTGATTGGGATTTTACCATGAAAAATCTTTGGCCTCATGGAGACTGCATGTCAGCCTAACTACACTTGAAAAAGAAATTTAAACATCTAGTTGCTTGACTACAAAAATCATGTCATTTTCAGATTAGATAAGGTTGCTATGGATGGCACAAATTTTCTATCTCAGTCAGGTGGGGAAAGATCTCTATAACACCAGTCAGATTTTAAGCTGAGAAATATAACTTAAAGGTGGAGGAATCTACCACAATGAATAACGAGCTAGCTGCGTACTACTCCATGCCCACCTGTAGAAGCTCGCAGGCACATAAACATGAACACACATGTCCTATATTTTATTACCGCCTGCCAGGATTCTGGGCAGTAGGCACTGGGTTCTGACAGAAATAGAAACAGGTGGAGAATGGGAGTATTCATCTAGAGAAGGAAACTGTAACTAACTTGCAAAGAGCTGTTTGCATGTATTAAGTTATGACTGGAATTTTCACATATAATATCTCATTTGATCTTGGGAATAAACAAAAAAATAAACTAAATCGTATGACCTTTTATTTTCTATCAAATGAGGATATAGTATCAGAGGTAGAGATGAGCTTCCACCTACTAATACAAAGTGTAGTTTTGCAATGGCCAGAATTCCTAAACAACAAATTAACCTCCTAACTAACAGATTTCTGGACTTGCTTAAAGGGGGAATAAATGAACGGTCTCACCAGACACTAAGGAAGTTTGTTGTTCATTACCCTGTGCCAAAAAAGAAATGGGAAATCATCAGACCAGAAAGAATGGCTATCTACCTTCTATACAGCCAGGCAAGATTTTGTAGAAAAAGATGGCAACTGGTTCTAGATCGATGTTATTTAAAGAAATCCTGACTTTCAAAATTCTCCACTCCCTTTCTTAATGACATCTTTTTTTTTTTCTTTCTGTCCTTAAGGTCACAAATTTTTCTCCAGCTGAAAACACAGCTGCCTTACAGAAAAACTGCATAAGAAAATTAATAACAATAAACCCCAGAGGAATCAGGGATGTAGTGATAAGGCTGCTTTATGCTTTTCCCTTATCCAAATGCAAACTTCCTGAGGGCCTCATTGCTGAGTGCTAAAAGGCCAGAGGAGAGTGCTGGAACATACAGGAGAGAGAAAGGAGTTGGGGGAGGGGAGGGCACGGGGGTGGGGGGCTGCAGGCAGGCATGCAAAAGAGGGAGCAAAGGAAATCTTAAAAAAGAGAAAAGTCTCCAGCTGGGGCCGGTCCAAGGACAAATCCGAGGTCCATAGAGGGTCTTTAACACAATCCTCTCCATCTCTCTCTTCTCTACCATGTTCTCTTTGCCTTCAGTCTCCACCCCCTTCCCAGCTGCTCTGCGTCCCACCCTCTCAACCACCTGAAATAACAAATGCTCCAAATCAGGAGTTAGTTTTGTGTGTACAGAGGAGCCCCATTTTGTACAAATTTAATTCCTATTCTGACTTTAGAACCTAAGGTTGTCACTATTTTTTTTTAATCTTTAACCCCAAACCAATGTATTATCATGTATTAAGATTACTGTGGCTGACCAGTAAAAACCAGAATGGACTATGCCTTCTAGGCAAGCTTTAGAATTTATACCTGTTCCCCCTTCTCCTCCAGAGACTAAGAGGGTCTTCAAAGGCAGAATATTAGAAAGGGCAACACAGCAGAACATACGTATTCCTTTTATTTCACTTTTGCTTTGCATCAATGGTAATCAAATTTCAATATGCTTAACAAGTAGTAAAGAGCAAAATGTTTTAAAACCACTTAGACCATACCTCATAGGCTACTTAATGATTTTGTAAGCAAAATTTTGTCTCTCCCAAGTTTTTATCTAGTTTTGTTTTTTGAACATGTCCAGCTACAAAAGTACCTTCTGCAGTATGTGACGTTCTACAGCTTTTGAAATATTCTCTAAGGAGTCCATAACCGGCACAGCTAAGAAACACTGCTCTTCCCACAACAGAACTCCCATCACCACGTTCTGTTCCTTCAGGAATACCTCATTCCCTTGCTAAATTACTGCAGTTTAACCAATAAATTAATCTGAGTTAAATTTCTTTATGTCTCCTGAACCCAAACAGCACCTGTACTTTACATAAACTCTGGTGCCTAAGCTCAAGGGATTAGATAAATTTGAGGAATTCCAATCAGTTTAGCAGAATCAGGAAGGGAAATATTTGGGTAGAGTCGTCAAAAGGATTTTTAGAGCCTCTCAAAACACATCTTATAAGTAAGCACTTCCTCCTCTTCCAAGAGCTTTCTTCTTGATGCTCTCTACTGACCTACTTCCTGCACCCACATCGCGGCTGCTGCGTGGTGATATGAGTGGGACTCTAGATCACCTGGGTCTGAGGGTCTTCAGAGGAATAATATAGAAAGAGAAGCTGAAGAAAAAGGACCCGAGAACCTTGATGCAGGTGAGATCCTTGGAGGAGAACCCCTTGAGACTTTAACAGTCCCCCAACTGTTTAAAGAGAATAAAATAAAATCAGAAAATCCTGTAGCCAAACTTCTGAAATCTATCTCGTGTCTTCGGGTCACATAGGTACACAGATATTACAGATCCCAAAGTAATTTGGCAAAGTTGGCATACTTTACTTTTAGAAAATACTGCTCTTAAGAAGAGCCTGGCACCAAGGGTCACCCCCTGCCAGTTCTAGACAGAGAGAAATAACGCTGACTGGCAGCACCAATTCTAAGTGCCACACCAGGAAATTCACCAACCTAAAGAATTCACAAGTTCTGTGCCTTTGGGGAACATTTTCTGGTCATATCTATTTGGGCAAAGCTCTTATCCCTCACAAAGCAAAAATCCATGCCCTGGCTATTATGACAGCATCGATCATGGTGTAGAGAAATAGAGAGAGATGAACCCAGTCAGTGTCTTTCAGAGCTTTGACTATAGCTGAGCAACTACCTGACAAAGATGGCTAGAGATAAGAAACACCTTTACACGCCAGACATTGCATCTGAACTTTGAGCAACTGTAAATAGAAACTTAAAAAGAAATTAATGCCATTCAATGTAAAACCTGTGACAAAGTAATCTATCTGCACAGAGAGTCTGGGGTGTAAGCATTATGAGGCACAGCAGAATAGCAAGTGAGGCCCTGGATAAAGACCTAAAACAGCACTGTTTTCCTTGGTTACATCTGGCAGAGGCTTTCGCCAGTTCCTTGGAAGAAGGAATCAGAATTACTATCAGGAAAGGATTTTTAGTTTGTTATATATTATAATTATTGTGCTCAACTAACTGTAAAGTTCTTATCACTTAATTTCATGATACAGATTTGTTAAGTCTCAATTAATTCTTCTATTTTCTTAATAAAATACAAGATAAAGAATTCTCCCAGATACTGGTAAAAAAGATTTCTAGACTGGGATGAAACTTCACTGGATTATGCAGTCAAGATTCTAATATCCAGGGGTGCCTGGGTGGCTCAGTGGGTTAAGCCGCTGCCTTCGGCTCAGGTCATGATCTCAGGGTCCTGGGATCGAGCCCCGCATCGGGCTCTCTGCTCAGCGGGGAGCCTGTTTCCTCCTCTCTCTCTGCCTGCCTCTCTGCCTGCTTGTGATCTCTCTCTGTCAAATAAATGAATAAAATCTTTAAAAAAAAAAAAAAGATTCTAATATCCAGACCAGAAGTTTAGGTAAACTGCAAATGTTCTTATTCCATCTCTTTGTTTTATAAACAGCAAATGTAATAGGTAGGAGGGTATATTTCTTCCTCCAGTGTCTCATAGATTTGCTTTAATCCTTGAAGGTTTTTAAAAATATACAAGTGCAGGGTCAGGAAGTAGCATTTTTCTTAATACAAAGCTAACAGGACTGGACATAGAATGACTGCCTCAGCCTCATAAACATGGCCCCATATTACCTGAGCTCTCCTAAGTGCCTGGCCACAAAGATTTGCTCATGACTATAGTTCCTGCCTGTATTTCTGAAGTTTCATAACTTACTTAAAAATATCTGTTGCCAGGGGGCGCCTGGGTGGCTCAGTGGGTTAAGCCGCTGCCTTCGGCTCAGGTCATGATCTCAGGGTCATGGGATCGAGTCCCGCATCAGATTCTCTGCTCGGCAGGGATCCTGCTTCTCTCTCTCTCTCTCTGCCTGCCTCTTCATCTACTTGTGATCTCTGTCAAATAAATAAATAAAATCTTTAAAAAGTAAAAAAAAAATCTGTTGCCAGTGCGAGTTCTTTAAAGTCTACCCAACAAAGCTAGTTTCATCATCATAAAAAAATAAAAAAATTAAAATTAAAAAAATTTAAAAAAAACACTGATCACACAGATAGACTTGGTATGATTTCTCTTCTTCTAGACTTCACAGGGATTTGCCAAGTCACTGGTCCTCAACTTACTAACTTAAAACAAGGCTTTGGTCCAGAAGATGGTCTGTAAGTTGGACATTCACAGGATATATGAGTGAAAGATTACTTCTCTGTGAAAAATGCATCCATTTGACAACAAAGACATGGTACTACACAACTAATGAATGGCTAAAACTCAAAACACTAACAATACTAAATGCTGACAAGTATGTACAGCAACAGGACTCTCATGCATTTTTGTAAGGGTGTGAAATATAATTGCTACTTTGAAAGGCAGTTTAGCAGTTTCTTATAAAACTAATATAGCCTTAGCAGCAATTTTGCTCATCGGAATGTACACAAGTGACTTGATAACACATATCCAGGGGTGCCTGAGTGGCTCAACTGTTTAAGCATCTGGCTCTTGATTTCAGCTCAGATCTTGATCTCAGGATCCTGAGTTCAAGCTCCATGTTGGGACCTAACACATATGCACACAAAGACCTTCACATGAATATAAATAGCAGCTTTATTCATAGTGGCCCAAAACTGAAAACAACCAAGATGCCCTTCAACAGGTGAAAGGATAAACAAACTTTGGTATGTCCATACAATGGAATATTATTCAGTGATAAAAAGCAATAGGCTATCAAGCCAACTGAAAGGGCTCCCAACAGCAAAGGTTGGAGTGATTGGAGTAAACAAAATAAGGCAGCATTGGAGTCTAACTTAAAGCATAAATATCCATGAGTTCACATGGATATAAATGACTGAATATCTAAATGGGGAACAAGAAACAAATCTCCTGTACGGGAGAATTCCAAACAATTTATGTAGCTAGTCCATCCTGAAGAGATGCAGCACAGTCCTCCACTGCTTAAGGGTGAGGCACACGGTGACTTTCTTGCAAAGAGTGCACTGGAAAGGAGAAGAGTAACTTTACAGTGGAAAAACCTGACAAATACCACCTCATGCCAGTTGATCAAGGTTAATATCAGCAGTGAGAGGTCATTTTGATAATACGTGCCTTTGACATAGTAATGAGAATGGCACTTTACCTCTGTGGTCATCCTCTCAGATACATTACTCAGTCTAACCATGAGAAAAGAACCCAGACCAATCCCAGCTGAAAGACATTCTACAAAATATCCGACTAGTGCTCCACAAAACCATCAGGGACCTCAAAACAGGGAAAATCTGAGAAATTGTCACAGATAAAAGGAGACATGACTACTAATGTAATGTAGATGGGATTCCGAAACAGAAAAAAGCACGTTTGGTAAAAACAAAAACAGAGCAAAAAAAAAAGTAAAGATTTCACAGGAAATCTGCATAAAGTTTGGAGCTTAGTTAATAACAACTTCTCAATATGAGTTCATAATTGGACAAATGTTCCATATTAATGTAAGTATTAATAAGAGAGGAAACTGGATGTGAGGTGTATGGGAAGATTACTATATTTACAATTCTGTAAATTTAAAAACTTTATTCTAAAAACTTTATTTTAAAAATCATCCATTCTGCCTTGAGCAAATGTTGGTATACTCTTGCATTTTACTGTGTGGCACTATGTATAAACAGTGAGAAAAACAGAACTGGCCCATGCCTTCAGGGAGCTTATAGTCTAATTTGAAGAAGTGGCATTCAGCAAATACACAAAGAGAGAGAGCACCTATGTTGTGAGGATTTTATTAAGTAGAATGGCTACCGAGTCTGTAAAGATGTCCTTAGACAGATTCCAAAGAGGGAAGCATCATATCCTTTATTCTGGGCCTCACAGCCACAGACTGTCTTTTAACCCAGCCAAAAAACACTTAGTTGATGAAAAAGGGGACTCTGTAGAGAGTGGGGGTGAGCAGAGCATGAATGGATCTATTAGAATCAGAAGACCTGGGATCACATCCCACATTCTGTCCCTCATCAGTCATTCCAATTCCTTGACCTACAACTTCTTAACCAGTAAAATTCAGATAATAATACTTCCTTTTCAGAGTTGGTGTGAAGAGTAAATGTGCTTCTATAAATTGCCAAACACATTTAATGTTTACTTCCAGCAGCTTAGCTAGACCCTCACACTAGTCTGTTCCCTTAGTCCAGACAAATTCTACTCCAACACATCTTCTCTTTTCTTATAGACTTGCTAGGCATAGTTTCCCTTTTCTCCCCTAATTTGCCCCTCTCTTCTTGAGAACTCTTGTCTCTCCACACCTGATTTTTTTATCTGTAAAATCCTGCTGTGCAATGACGCTATAGCTCAACAGAGCTGACCAAAATGGGAAAAAAATTATTTTTCTAGTTGTTTTGCTTTCACACAAGGAAACTCAATTTATCTTGCAGAGGGCGAAAGGAAGCTGCATCCAATTTATTTCTGGAAGCAGAGAATATGCTATAGAGAAAGGAAAAATTAGACAGTACATTCGAACTTAAAATCTAGGTGATGCGATCTCATTAATTTGTACATCGCTGATTCAGAATTTTCAATGATTCAGACAGGATTCATGTGCTTCTACTGAATAAAAATGAACCCTGGCAGCTACGGTGATTTCGTGGTGTATTCAATTTACATTAACTGACCTGATGTAAACAAATCCATGTTGTTATATTAAATGTATGGGAACACGCTCTTTTAGATGTTTCTATGGATGGGATAATTTAGTCACACTCATTCAGGATATGTGATGTGGTATTGTATTAGTATTACCACAGCTACTGTAACTGAACCCAAGGGCTCAACAAACATAGAAATAACTGCTTGAAAAATAATACTGCAAATGTTAGGATGAAATTGAAAGTAGAAAGTAATTTGGAACTTCAAATAAGAGGATGTCCTTGGGAAAACTGTCATCAGAAGTCATACAAAAATATTTGAGACCAAAATCATTGTCTGGTTCAGGTGATGATGTCTAGCACCTATTGAGGAAATGGGTATCTTGACAACTTTACCAGCCCTGAAGCAAACATAAGATTAAACATTGTCCTTGCCTCCCCTCACCCCATCCTAAAATCTGGAAATGTTAATGACTATTTAACTGGGTTGATGGTAGTATTTGTAGAGAAGGAGCTATCATTGCACCGGACATTAAAAATACTACAAAGGAGATTCTGATGTAAATATAGGTAAATACATATTTTATCTTATTCTACAAATTCATGAATATATACTTTATCCTACCAAAAATCATTAAGATTCAAACACATCATTATTTCCCTACCAATACTATTTGAAATATTTTTCTTATAGTACTTCCAAAAGTACTATTAAATAAAATAAGAAAATGTTGCATACCTATCTTCTACAGAGAAACTGATGTAGAACTCAATGTCCTTCTTTTTACTATTTTTATTATTAATACTCCACATTTTATAGGCTCCATATTTTTCAGTGCTTTTTTTATAAAACATATGTCATTGGTTTGTTTCATAGATGCTGAAATACTTTCAAAGATACTAAGGACCTAAATTACAGTCATATAGCAAATAAGTGATGGACCCAGGACCAAACTGCAGGTTTTCTGGCTTACAGCCACAGCTTTATAAGTCCTTTATAAGCCTGATGCTATTTGCAGTACAGATGCAGTGAGAGTCGTTTATCATATGGACTTACATTGGCGATCACGTTGTAGTGTATACAAATATCGAATTATTATGTTGTACACATGAAACTAATATAGTGTTATATACCAATTTTACCTCAATAAAAAAAGAATGCTTTTCAATTTAGTTGTTTATAAACATAAATGAGTGATACTGAGAATGTTAAACTTTGCAATATCAGAGGAAAATGAAATTACCTAACGATCTGTTCAATTAATAAATGCAGACAACAAATCACATCAGAAAAAAAGAGTCAAGCCCACAAAAGTAATTAACTGGAGAGATCCTCACTCTCTCCATGGGATATAATTAGTGATGGAGTATTATGGACATTCTTGGGAATTCTAAAGAACTAGAATGATTTAGAACAAATAAAGCAACTATGTTCAGAGACAAACATACCACCTTTCCTTTGACACTTGGATCTTTTGAGATTTTTTCTGTCAAAAGTGACAGATGCTAACTTCAGTCAGCTTAAAGCGAAACATCGGAATTTATTGCAAGGACATTGTTCTCCCTGAGAATCTAAGATCACATGGGTAGGGCTCATGATCCCCAAGACTCTTTTTAAACATTCTTTGCACAGAGGCTTTCTTTTTTGTCTGAAGGAAAGAGGAAGAGACTAGAGTAGAAGAAACATTCTCCACAGACAACACAATGAGTATAGAAATCTGAACAGACCTGTTTCTGCATGCTCCAAGATGCTCACTAAGGATGTGTTCACTTCAGTGGAAAGACTTGGGCAGGGCTAGGGATTGGTAAATTCCTACAGTTTTATAAATGAGGGCAAAGAAGCCAGCGAATTCTGGGCATTATGCTAATGTGATTGCATTGCTGCCCACAGACTGGAGAAGCCAGAGGACATGAGTCACACATATACCAGGGGTGCGATACAAAGAGGGAGAGAGGGATTCTCCACAGAACAGTGGAGAACACAATGTGAGATTTCTGCACTAAAGCTTCCCTCATCAGTGGCTTTGGCACAATCATATAGCTGTAGAGCTGAGGAAAGCAGGGAGTGGGAGGTAGAGGGGAACAGAGGCAAGAGCCCTGAGCAGCAGCATCTGCTCTTTGCTATTGGGAAATCTGACAACAGACCTTACTCCAGGCAGTAAAACTGGGGCAGAAAGACGTAAAATGATGGGGTTTGGATGTATGCATTATGGTGAAACACTCTAAGGATAACTCAGAAGTAATCTGTAAAGGTGTTTAAAGGAGTGTAGAGTGACTGAGACAGAGCCAAAGAAATAATACCTTTGCACTGCTCTTCTGACTCTCTCATTCTACCCATGGCTTGGGAAACATTGTGTATACATCACTAGAAATATGTGAATATCTCTCTATCTCCATATCTGGGTAGTTCTCTGAGTATTGCCTTGGAACCAGACTATTTCATGGTACTTGGTGGTATAGAAGTTGTTTTGTACATTTTTTGGCCCTTTCCCAAACACTTTCTGGCATTCGGTAAGAACTCAATAAACCTTTGTCACTGGGGGCTATCCTGCTGCCTCACATACATTGGCTTCTTTCAGTATCATTTCTATCTTCAACAGAAAATTCTACCTATGATGTTAGTCAGGACATCAGGAAGTAATACATATGAACTATAGCAACAAAAATCTTTTGAATCCCAGACACACCTATTGTATTCATCTTAAAAGATGTATCTATATTATGTAATCCTTTGCCAAAAAATCTGTATGTTACAGTGAATTGCATATAAAGGTAAGTGATATCTTAAACAGTGATCATTGAAAAAAATTTTAGAATAAAGGAAATAATCATCTCTCATTCACTTTCTTATAGATTTGTAGTGTCTCTTTAGCAGGTTTGCAGAAAGGCGACAGCACAGCAGAGTGAGAAAAAACTATGGGTTTAAAATAAAAAAGACTGGGGCACCTGGGTGGCTCAGTCGATTAAGCATCTGCCTTCAGCTCAGGTCATGATCCCAGGGTCCTGGGATCAAACCCTGCCTTAGACTCCCTGCTCAGCAGGAAGCCTGCTTCTCTCTCTCTCTCACTCCCCCTGTTTGTGTTCCCTCTCTCACTGTGTTTCTGTCTGTCAGATAAATAAATAAAATCTTTAAAAAATAAATAAATAAATAAATAAATAAACAATAAAATCAAATAAAAAAGACTAATAAATAAATAAGTAAATGAATAAATCAAACAAAATAAAAAAGACTAAGAATCCATCTTTATCTCCATTAACTAGCTGTGCGACCTTAAACTGCTTTCTTAGATTTGTTAAGCCTTAGTTTCCTATCTGTAAAGAAGGGCTATTGCTGATCTCACAACTTACTCTGCAGAACCATGTAAAGAACTTGTACATAACAGTCGCTCATAAACAATATGGTATGCTTTATGTGTGTGTAGGTACACATACACACACATATTACTAAACTTGCATACTATACGTATATGTGTATGATACCCACATATTTTTTTGTTTCTGAAGGAAATAGTATTTCTAGAATTTTTAAAGTATATATAGAAAATCAAAAGTTAGAAAATTTGTAACACAGATAAGAAAAGTTAGAAAAATTTGTAACACAGGTAAGCAATTACAACTCTTCAATGTTCTGGATAAGAACTATGAAATTTACACTTTTAAATTTTACTGAAATTAACATGTTGGTATATTATTTTATTACTGCTTAGATAAAGTTGACTGTTTCACCTCAGTTCCTACTAAATGAAAAAATAAGTGAATGAGATGACCTTTTCTATATTTGTTGCCTCCATCTGTATGAAAACCCCAATCGACTGATCAGTCAGTACCTGCCTTGGGCATAGGACTGTACCCAAGTAAGATCTTACTAAGTACTCTCTGACCATTGGAATGATGCACCTGGCATCCCCCAAAATCTTATGTTTTTAAAATATTTTATTTATTTATTTGTCATAAAGAGAGCACAAACAGGCAAAGTGGCAGGCAGAGGCAGAGAGAGAAGCAGGCTTCCCTCTGAGCAAGGAGTCCAATGCGGAACTCGATCCCAGAGCCCTGGATCATGACCTGAACCGAAGGTAGCCATTAACTGACTGAGCCACCCAGACATCCCTCAAAATCTTATTTTTGATAATTTCATTGCTCCTTTAAAATTTTGGAAAAATAACAATGAATTCCAAGAGTCAACCTCAGATAGTTTTTCTTCTTTTGTAACAGACATAGTCACAGAGATATCATGACCATTAGTTGCTGTTCAAGTTTCAATATTTGTGTATTACAGTTGCAAAATGGGCCTCAAATATGTTCAAAACCAATGTGTTTCAATTGCAAGGTTTTCCCAAGAGGAAAATTAGAATAAATTTTGTATGGTAAAATCACTGCTTTGCATTCTGCAACCTTAGCTGATTTGTACACTAATGTGGAATAATTATAGGAATCATTTCTGCAACACATCCGTCATTAAGTTTGCTGGAAGATATCTGTTTGAGGGCTTACAAGGCCAAAACAAGAGTTGGAATGATATGTGCCTCAGTGTTGGGAACTCTTTGTGTCAAACAAATCTATCAGTGTATTTATTTCCACATAGGACATCAGCTCTTATTTTTAGATTCTCATTAAGCCCAGTAAAGCAGGTGTCTGCATAAACTGAAATTTCATTGATATGTTTGTTCTGCATATAGATAGAAATTACATTGCTCCTTATTATTTGCCTTAAAAGCAAAATCTTAAAAAAGTATTTTAATAACTGGATTTTAAAAGCTCTTTAGTTTCACTATAACTCACTTAGTCGAACCTTGTTATCACAAATGTAGCTTCAAAGAAAAAGAAATCACTATTTAGCAAAATGTTGGCTTAGCACCAGCCAGTGTGCTATGACTGATCTTAAGTGCTTCAAATCAAGTAATAAAATTTGAGATTTGGAAATTACCTTGGCCGATTATCATATTGCCCAACCTATGTATTTTATGTATTTGAATTAATGCCCAGAACTCTCTCACAGATCTTGTAGTATCAAATGTTGACACACTCAGGTTTGTGAACAGTCTCAACTCACATGATATAAATGTGAAAGGTTTTTTTTTTTAAGCCCGATAACCAATACTAATTGTGCTCTCATGAACACCCCACACCATTTTCCAGTCCTGGCCATTTCCCAGGCAGGGTAGTAGGCTCCCTTAAGGTAATTTATTCAGGCTCCATAGCTTTGTAGCCACTTCCAGGTTTAAAAAAAAAAAATCACCTTTTGGATCTTAAAACAGTGCTATTCATTAGCTTCAGTCTCAAAGTTGATTCAAAGCCCTCCTTCTTTTCTCCCTAGCACAGGCTAAACTCATGACTCCAGAAGCTTGAGAGGAGGCTGAGGACAACAGGGGTATTGACTCCTCTCCTCTTCACCCTTCCCCATCCTATCTCCTAGTTCTCCTGTAGTGTTGAGGCAGGGAGGAGGGAAAGGGAGAATAAACTGTGTCTTCTTCTATATCTGCCTTTGATGAGGTTGCTATCCCTTTCCTGTGGTGGCATATCCTTTCTAGCCAAACATGGGCCAGCAAACCCTTCAGTGTGGTTGACACTCAAATAACACTGGACCTCTTTTTTTTATTCACACTTGATTCCTTATTGACCTCACCCAGTCTGGTAGATTTTAGTAATTTCTGTATGTTAAGAATTCCCAGTATCCAACTGCCTAACCATTGTTTCTACTTAGACAGTCCGTCGTCATCCCAAACTTCATATGTTCACAAAACCTGCTCCAGTCTTCCCCATCTCAACTAACAGCAACTTCTTCTTTCTCATTCCTGAAGCCAAAATTTGCAACCATATGATTCCTTCCTCTCTAATCCCATATCCAATCTTTCCACAGATTCCATCACCTCTACCATCAAAATGGTATCAAAGATCCAAATCATCTTACCATCTCCACTGCTACTCCCCATCCAAGCCATCATGAGCTCTAACCCAGATCATTGCAATGATCTTCAAATGGATCTGCCTGCTTTCCAGTCTTTCTCAACATGGCAACCAGAGTGATCCTGTTAAAACCTATTTCAGATTGTATCATGCCTCTGTTCAAAATCTGACAGATGGTCCCTATTTCATTTAGAATGAAAGCCAGGGGTCTTACCATGGCCTAGCTGGATTTATATGATTATTTTCATCCCCCATTCTACTTCAGCCTCCTCTGCTGCTACATTCCTCTTCACTCACTCCACACAAACACCCTGATTCCCTGCTTGTCCTTAACAAACACTCTTGGCACATTTTTTCTTAATTGAAATATAACTTATGTACTATGGAATGTGTAAATCTTAGGTGTCCAGTTCATGGGGTTTTGACAGCTATATTTACCCATGTAAACACCACACAAAACAAAATCTAGAACTTTTCTATCTCCTCAGAAAGTTTCCTCATGTCTTTTTCCAGTCAATTCTTACCCATGCCCTTAAGCAACACTTTAATTTCTGTCACCATAGGTTTAGTTTTACCTGTTCTTAGACTTGATATAAATAGAATCAAAGGGAGGAGCAGGAGACCTAAATATCATTGGGTCTCAGGAGTTCAGCCTGATAGTTATCAAATCATTCTGAACATACACCTACAAACTCAACAGGAGATTGAAGAGAAGAAGAGCAGCAATTCTAGGAACAGAAAAGCAACCACTTTCTGGAAGGTAGGACATGCAGAGAAGTGAATCCGAAAGGACGGGAAGATAGAGCACGGGGGGAGGGGGTGGCTCCAAGCAAGCAGTAGGGCAGCAGAGCACAAAATTGGAACTTTTAGAAGTCTTCTCCACTGAGGGACATTGCTCCAGAGGCTAAGCAGGGGTGGAGTCCTTGCAGGAAAGACAGTGTGGTCTCAGGACCCACGGGGTCACAAAAAGACTGGGGGTGTCTGAGTGTGGCAGAGTTCCCAGGTATCTGAGTGGGGAAGCCAACTGTAGAGACTGAGCTGAAGAGTGTGCTCTGAGCTCGGGGTTTCCTTAAATCCTGATCTGAGGCACAGTCGGGCCACTGGTCTCCAGGCAGGGACCCCACAAAGTGGCAGATCCAGGGAGACTCACATCTCTCCCTGGGGAGAAGCAACGCCAGAGCATGCTGTAGGAATCTTCTGGGTTTGGAGACCCCAAACAGGACCATGCACCAGAAATAGAAATGCTTGACCACAGGTTGGATGAGCTTGGAGTGCGGCCAGAGACCAGCGAGATGGGAGGGATTGACTGCTTTTCTCTGAGGGCACACTGAGGAGTGGGGCCCTGAGTTCTGGGCTACTTTGGGCCCGAGATTGGGAGGCCACCGTCTTTACTCTTCTGCATCCAAAGCTGTACAGAAAGCATTCAGGGAAGCTCCTGAGATTGAACCCAAGCAGATTACATAGCCTGGCCCCTGGCAAGGGTGGTGAAATTCTGCCTCAGGCAAAGACATTTGAGAATCATAGTAACAGGCTCCTCTCTCAGAAGACTAGCAAGAACATTCAGCCAAGATCAAGTTCACCCATGTCTGAGAACTGCAGAACCCCAGAACTAGGGGAATGCAACACATAGAATTCATGGCTTTTCCCCCATGATTCCTTTGTCTTTCAAAGTTAAATTTTTTTAATTTTATATTTTCTTATTCTATTTTTTAAATTTTTCCTCTTTCTTATTTTGACCTTTTTAAACTATTTTATCTAATCATACCTTTTTAAAAAATCTTTTTAAAATTTTCATTATTACAGTCATATTCTATCCCTTCATTTTATTTAACCTTAATTATTGTATACCCATAGGTTTTTCTTTCTTTAAAATTTTGGATCCTATTATCTAGGATCTTCTTGAGAATCTTGGAATCCATATTTATCAGGGATATTGGTCTGAAATTCTCCTTTTTGATGGGGTCTTTGCCTGTTTGGGGGAATCAGGGTAATGCTGGCTTCATAGAAAGAGTATAGAAGTTTTCTTCAGTTTCTATTTTTTGAAACAACTTCAGGAGAATAGGTATTATTTCTTCTTTGAATATTTGGTGGAATTCCCCAGGGTATCTGTCAGGTCCTGTGCTCTTGTTTTTTGGGAAGTTTTCAATCACCGCTTTTAAACCAAAGACTATAATAAGAGATGAGAAAGGACACTATATCGTACTTAAAGGGTCTGTCCAAAAAGAAGATCTAACAATTTTAAATATCTATGCCCCTTACAGCCAATTATATAAAAAAAAAAATAAACAAAATCAAAGAAACACATCAACAATGATATAATAATAGTAGGAGACTTTAACACCCCCTCACTGAAATGGACAGATGATCTAAACAAAAGATCAACAAGGAAATAAAGGCTTTAAATGATACACTGGACCAGATGGACATTACAGATATATTCAGAACATTCCATCTCAAAGCAACAGAATACACATTCTTCTCTAGTGAACCTGGAACACTCTCCAGAACAGATCACATCCTGGGTCACAAATCAGGTCTCAACCAATACCAAAAGATCAGGACCATCCCCTGCATATTTTCAGACCACAGTGCTTTGAAACCAGAACTCAACCACAAGAGGAAAGTTGGAAAGAACTCAAATACATGGAGGCTAAAGAGCATCCTACTAAAGAATGAATGGTTCAAACAGGAAATTAAAGAAGAATTGAAAAAATTCATGGAAACAAATGAAGGGGTGCCTGGGTGGTTCAGTGGGTTAAGCCTCTGCCTTCAGCTCAGGTCATGATCTCAGGGTCCTGAAACTGAGCCCCTCATCAGGCTCTCTGCTCAGCAGGGAACCTGCTCCCCCCCCCCCTGCCTGCCTCTCTGCCTACTTGTTATCTCTCTCTGTGGGTTTCAAATGAATAAATAAAATCTTTAAAAAAAGAAACAAATGAAAATGAAACATAACTGTTCAAAATCTGAGAGGAAAGTATACACAATACAAGCCTTTCTCAAGAAACAAGAAATGTCTCAAGTACACAACCTAACCCTACACCTAAAGAAGCTAGAGAAAGAACAGCAAAGAAAGCCTAAACCCAGCAGGGAAGAGAAATAATAAAGATCATACCAGAAATCAATGATATAGAAACCAAAAGAACAGTAGAACAGATCAATGAAAGTAGTAGGTGATTCTTTGAAAGAATTAATACAGTTGATAAGCCCCTGGTCAGATGTATCAAAACGAAAAGAGAAAGGTCCCAAATTCATAAATTCATGAATGAAAGAGGAGAGATCACAACCAACACCAAAGAAATACAAACAATTATAAGAACATATTATGAGCAACTAACTATACACCTGCAAATTTGACAATCTGGAAGAAATGGATGCATTCCTAGAGACATATAAACTACCAAAACTGAACCAGGAAGAAATAGAAAATCTAGACATACCCATAACCAGTAAGGAGATTGAAGCAGTCATCAAAAATCTCCTACGATAAAAAAGCCCAGGGCCAGACAGCTTCCTAGGGGAATTCTACCAAACATTTAAAGAAGAATTAATACCTATTCTCCTGAAACTATTTCAAAAATAGAAATGGAAGTAAAACTTCCAAACTCATTTTATGAGGCCAGCATTACCTTGATCGCAAAACCAGACAAAGACCCATCAAAAAGAATTACAGACCAATATCCTTGATGAACATGGATGCAAAAATTCTCACCAAAATACTAGCCAGTAGGATCCAACAGTGCATTAAAAGGATTATTCACCATGACCAAGTGGGATTTATTCCTGGGCTGCAAGGATGGTTCAACATCCACAAATCAATCAATGTGATACCATACATTAATAAAAGAAAGAACAAGAACCATATGATACTCTCCATAGATGCTGAAAAAGCATTTGACAAAGTACAGCGTCCTTTCTTGATCAAAACTCTTCAAAGTGTAAGGATAGAGGGTACATACCTCAATATCATAAAAGCCATCAATGAAAAATCCACAGCAAATATCATTCTCAATGGGGAGAAACAGAGAGCTTTTCCCCTAAGATCAGGAACATGGCAGGGCTATCCATTATCAACACTGCTATTCGATATAGTACTAGAAGTCCTAGCCTCAGCAATCAGACAACAAAACGAAATAAAAGGCATCCAAATCAGCAAAGAAGATGTCAAACTCTACAATCTGATACTTTATATGGAAAATCCAAAAGACTCCACTCCAAAACTGCTAGAACTCATACAGG
This sequence comes from Lutra lutra, assembly GCF_902655055.1. Lineage (NCBI taxonomy): Eukaryota > Metazoa > Chordata > Mammalia > Carnivora > Mustelidae > Lutra > Lutra lutra. The sequence continues at coordinate 36,537,369 of NC_062287.1, read as the reverse complement.
AATTCAGTAAATTGTCAGGATATAAAATCAATGTACAACAATCAAGTTGCATTTCTATACACCAATAGCAAGACAGAAGAAAGAGAAATTAAGGAGTCTATCCCATTTACAATTGTACCCCAAACCATAAGATACCTAGGAACAAACCTAACAAAAGAGGCAAAGAATCTGTACTCAGAAAACTACAAAGTACTCATGAAAGAAATTGAGGAAGACACAAAGAAATGGAAAAACTTTCCATGCTCATGGATTAGAAGAACAAATATTGTGAAAATGTCTAGGCTACCCAAAGCAATCTACACATTTAAAGTAATCCCTATCAAAATACCATCAATTTTTTTCAAAGGAATGGAACAAATAATCCTAAAATTTAGATGGAACCAGAAAAGGCCCTGAATAGACAGAGGAATGTTGAAAAAGAAAACCAAAGTTGGCGGCATCACAATTCCAGACTTCAACCTCTATTACAAAGCTGTAATTGTCAAGAGAGTATGGTACTGGTGCAAAAACAGACACATAGATCAGTGGAACAGAATAGAGAGCCCAGAAATGGACCCTCAACTCTGTGGTCAACTAATCTTCGACAAAGTAAAGAATGTCCAATGGAAAAAGGACAGTCTCTTCAACAAATGGTATTGGGAAGATTGGACAGCCACATGCAGAAGAATGAAACCGGACCATTTCCTTACACCACACACAAATCTAGACTCAAAATGGATGAAATACCTCAATCTGAGACAGGAATCCATCAAATCCTTGAGAAGAACACAGGCAGCAACCTCTTTGACCTCAGCTGCAGACCTCTACCTGGAAACATTGCCAAAGACCAGGGAAGGAAGGGTAAATGAACTATTGGGACTTCATCAAATAAAAAGCTTTTACACAACAAACAGTCAATAAAACCAAAAGGCAACCAACAGAATGAGAGAAGATATTTGCAAATGACATATCGGATAAAGGGCTAGTATCCAAAATCTATAAAGAACTTACCAAACTCAACACCCAAAGAACAAATAATCCAATCAAGAAATGGGCAGAGGACATGAACAGATATTTCTGCAAAGAAGACATCCAGATGGCCAACAGACACATCACTTGGCATCAGGGAAATGCAAATCAAAACCACAGTGAGATACCACCTCACACCAGTCAGAATGGCTAAAATTAACAAGTCAAGAAACGACAGATATTGGCAAGGATGCAAAGAAAGGGGAACCCTCCTACACTGTTGGTGGGAATGCAAGCTGGTTCAGCCATTCTGGAAAACAGTATGGAAGTTCCTCAAAAAGTGGAAAATAGAGCTACCCTATGACCCAGCAATTGCAATACTGGGTATTTACCCTAAAGATACAAATGTAATGATCTGAAGTGGCACATGCACCTGAATGTTTATAGCAGCAATGTCCACAATAGCCAAACTATGGAAAGAGCCTAGATGTCCATCAACAGATGAATGGATAAAGAAGATGTGGTATACACACACACACACACACACACACACACACACACACACACACACACAGTGGGATACTATGCAGCCATCAAAAAGTGAAATCTTGCCTTTTGCAACGACATGGATGGAACTAGAGGGTATTACACTAAGCAAAATAGGTCAATCAGAGAAAGATAATTACCAATGATCTCTCGGATATGAGGAATTTGAGAGTCAGTGTAGGGGGTTGTGGGGGGAAGGGAGGAGGCAAAATGAAATAAGATGGAGCCAGAGAAGGAGACAAACCATAAGAGACTCTTAATCTCAGGAAACAAACTGAGGGTTGCTGTGAGGTAAGGGAGGGTGGCTGAATTATGGACATTGGGGAGGGAATGTGCTATGGTGAGTGTGTGAATTGTATAAGACTGAGGATTCATGGGGCGCCTGGGTGGCTCAGTGGGTTAAAGCCTCTGCCTTCGGCTCAGGTCATGATCCCAGGGTCCTGGGATCGAGCCCCGCGTCGGGCTCTCTGCTCAGCGGGGAGCCTGCTTCCTCCTCTCTCTCTGCCTGCCTCTCTGCCTACTTGTGATCTCCGTCTGTCAAATAAATAAATAAAATCTTAAAAAAAAAAAAGACTGAGGATTCACAGACCTGTATCCCTGAAGCAAATAATATGTTAATAAAATTTTTTAAAAAAGAATAACTAGCCCTTGAGGCGCCTGGGTGACTCAGTGGGTTAAGCCGCTGCCTTCGGCTCAGGTCATGATCTCAGGGTCCTGGGATCAAGTCCCACATCGGGCTCTCTGCTCAGCAGGGAGCCTGCTTCCCTCTCTCTCTCGCTCTGCCTGCCTCTCTGTCTACTTGTGATCTCTCTCTGTCAAATAAATAAATAAAATATTTTTTTAAAAAAAGAATAACTAGCCCTTAAAATGGAAGTAAGCCATTGAAGGTGTTAACAATAAATATGTTAAAAGGATTTAAATTCCCTGGTTAGTTTTCTATTAAAGACCAAGCCTAAAGACCCTCTTGGCAACCCTGTGGGGACCCCTCTCACTCTTGAGAGTTTTTCTGTATCTTCACTTAATAAACTTCTATTGTTTTACTCACTGTATAAATAAATAAATAGAATCAAATAGGATATATTCTTTTGTGTCTGGCTTCTTTGATTCAACACAACATTTTCGAGATTAATTCCTGTTGTAGCATGTATTCATAGTTCTTTCTTTTTAGTTGATGAGTAGTATTCTATTTAATCCATTGTATGAATATACCACAACTCATTCTCCTCTTGGATATAAGTGATGTTTTCCATTTGGGGCTAATATGAATAAAGCTGATATAAATATAAACATTAGTACACAGTCTTTGTCTGAATATTTGTTCTGTTTTGTTTTTTTCTTTTGAGTGAATACCCAGGAGTGGGATTAGTGGGCCATAAGGTAAATATATATTTAACTTTATTGAGACAACTCTTGCCTTCTGGCCTTTGATCTTTCTGTTCCCTTTACCTAGAATGCTCTTCCTTCAGGTATCTAATGACTCACTCCTTCACTCCCTCAAGTGGCGGGGAAGTTGAATTCGTCATGGAAGAAGTGTTTAAAGGCCCATAGTTGCTATATGCTCTTCTAGGCTCTTGAAATACATTAAGGAATAAACAAAGATCTCTGTCTTTGTGAGGGAGACAGACAAAAAATAAGAAGTACAATAAAGAAGCAAACTATATTATGTGTTAAGTGACAACTATTAGAGATTTAAAAATGTGCTGTAGAGGGGCACCTGGGTGGCTCAACTGGCTCAGCATCTGACTTTGGCTCAGATCACAATCTCAGGTTCCTGGGATGGAGCCCTGCATCTGGCTCGCCACTCAGTGGGGAGCCTACTTCTCCCTACCCCTCTGTCCCTCCACCTGATCATGCTCTCTCAAAAAATAAATAAAATCTTTTTTTAAAAAATGCATTGTAGCACAGAGTCAACAAGATGAAACCTGCTGAGTTGGGGTTGAGAAGAAGCGTAGAAGGTTTTCCCCTGGCCTCTCAACGGTTGGTGAAGACATACACCTTTTCCTCTGGAACAGGGTTTTATACTGACAAGTAATAGCTTTGTTCTCTTCCCATTCAAGCAAGTAATAGAATTTTGCATGGTCATTTTGACTCTTTTAATTTCTAGATTGGATTTAGCAGAATGACATACTAGGATACCCTGGTTTCTATATCCATTATATTTCATTAGAACTAATTTGGCTTCCTCTATCTCTAAGTACTCAATCTTTCCATCTTCCCTTCACAAATAGAATAATTACTGGTTCATGTCTTTTGACGTCAGAATAGTCCAACCACTGTCAGAGCTCTACCAATTCAATTCTAAAACTTTCATTTGACTCACTGGACCTCACGTGAACTTCCATGGGTACAAGCCTATCTTAATAAAAGACATAACCACTCTGGGCAAAGTAGCGAAGCAAGGAACGACTGGGAGGGAACCTCTTCCACAACTCACTTCTGAGACTCTTAACCCATTTATTACCACACTTCTCTTCTTCTCTTCCCTTGCAATGTACAGGGCTCTGATGGAGGCTCTGACCTGTGCATATCTCCCCTGCCCAAAGCTTACCTCCTGCGTGGCATTACCTTGAAGACTTTCCATATAACAGATAAAACAGTGGTTATTAATTCACACACAGTTACTTAATCCAGGTGATTTTTTTTTTAAAGGGAGTGGAATTGGTTTGGCTTCATCTTATTCAGTGTTATATCTCTATACATACATCTCAATACATATTAGTATTCAACATATTTTTAATGAATGAATGAATGAGTGAATGAAACACATTAATACCTGAAAATGTAATCTGACAAGAAAAAAAATGTGAATTTTGTTTAAGTGGTTGAAATTGAGGCCATATGTCTCCTATAACCTTCTGTTTTATCCTTTCCTCATGTATACATACTTTCATCTCACCCTGTTTCATATGTCTGTGTGTCTCCCTGTCTCTTCCACTGAACTCTGAGCTCCTTGAGGGATATGTTTAGCTGTTTTATATCCTGTCAGTAACAACCAGGGTGGGAGAACATTTATTCCCCCATTTGTTTCCAGCCAGAGAGGAACAGGAATGTCTACTCCCTTCCTCAGAAGAGGAAAACATAGAGGAACTGATGCTGGGTGGGCTAAGGCCCTGAGAGGGAGGGACTCAGGCCTATCACTGAGAAGTTCTTAGCTTTGTGCAAGAATGAGTTCAAGAGACAATGAATTCCCATTTAGAAAAAGGGACACAGAGCACCTGGGTGGCTCAGTTGGTTAAGCATCTGACTTCAGCTCCGGTCATGATCTCTAGGTCTTGGGATCAAGCCCCAAGTCTGGCTCCCTACTCAGCAGGGAGTATGCTTGTCCCTCTTCCCCTCCCTCTGTTCATGATCTCTCTCTCAAATAAGTAAAATCCTAAAAATCTCAAATAAGTAAAATCTTAAAAAAAAAAAAAAGGAAAGGAAAGGGGACAAAGATTTATTAAGTGTAGAAGTAAGAAGAGAACCACATCATAGACAAAGTAGCGGTCTCTCCTCTCGGATAAGGAAAAGGACCCCTTTGCCCCTAGCAAGGGTTTTATAAGTTTTTTTGTTGGCTGTTGTTTGTTTGTTTGTTTTTATTTTAGCTAACCATATAGGGAGGGACTTACTCTTGAACTTTGGGTATGTCACTTACATTGGAAGTTTAGTTTTTCCATGGCCTAAGGTTGAGGAATTACCCACAGGGAACAATTTTAAGAACATTCAGGCTTAATGACTTTTACTGCAGGAGGAAGTGGGGTCTTGTGGTCGTCCATGAGCTGGGTCCTGTGACTCCTTTTAGGACCTGCTGACGTTTAGGTTACGGTTCAGCCTAAGACCAAAATGGCTTTACTTTGGTCAACTTGACTATTGAACCTTCCTTCCCTCAGAACTTCTAATGTCTGGCAAAGCCTTCTTTCACCCCTTTCTAGGATGCTTATTTCGTGGGGAAAGAAATCACACAGCCCTTTCTGGCTGGCCTGCCCTCAGGATGCCCAGATATACTGCCATCGTCGTGGGGTAAGAGTATGGGGTAGGAAGCTGAGTGAGGGAGTTTTAATGCTCTTCCAGGGCCTGGGTGGGTAAGTCTGCCTAATTCAGAAGTAAAGTCTTAGATGACCCATTACAGATGCCATTTCTAAACCACAGTGCGTAGTCAGCCTTCCCAACAAAGCCCATTTTGCCTCTCTGTTAGATTCCTGCGTTTATGCCTGAATCGGCTCTGAATGCCACAGCTAAGCAGAGGGCCTGGCTCATGCTATGCGCTCAGAAGTGAGTAAGCTTACTGAGCTAATATTGTCAGGGATTTTGTGATGCTTGAATAGAAATGCGAAGAATGACCTAGATAAGCACAAGGCAATTCTAATGCTCAGGAAAATGGGGAGTCAGCTCTCACTCAAAAGTCCAGGAGTCATTGCTTTATTTAGAACTCTAGGGAATAGGATCAGGCTAGGGTGAGTTGAAAAATGCCTAATGATGGCTCCGTGTTTCTTTGTCTGCACTCTATCATTTAAGGGTACAAGAATGTGCCCTGAGCTGGGGCACATCCCAGCAACACCTGGTATCTTTAACCTAGAAATGCCCTTCTCAAAGTGTGATCTCTGGGATTCTGTCTGAGCAAGATACTCTCTAGAAAAATAAAAAATGAAAAAGGGAGAAAATAGAGCATTATGATCAAGAGTATGGGTTCTGCAGCCAAACTGCTTTAGTTCAAATCCCAGCAAAGCCACTTGCTCATTATGACCTCAGCAAAGTTTTTTGATCACTCCAGGTCATTGTTCCAGAAAAATAAAGATGCATCATAGAATTGTTATATGGATTCAATGAAGTAATCTATATACAACATTTAGTGTGTATTACATTTAACATACTAAACATAGGGGTGCCTGGGTGGCTCAGTGGGTTAAAGCCCCTGCCTTTGGCTCAGTTCATGATCCCAGGGTTCTGGGATCAAGCCCTGCATCGGACTCTCTGCCAGCGGGGAGCCTTCTTCTTCCTCTCTCTCTGCCTGCCTCTCTGCCTACTTGCGATCTCTGTCAAATAAATAAATAAAATCTTTGAAAAAAAATACTAAATACATAGTTGCTCAAAAAATTCTGGCTTCCTTATGAACACTTGACAATTGTATTACCTCCTACTCTTTGATATTTTCTTTTTTTTTATTTTATTTTTTCAGTGTTCCAAGAATCATTGTTTATGCACCACACCCAAATTTTCAATGCACACATGTATACTTGGGGCTCTGCACTAAAGAAACACATGAATATGTTCAATACAGGACTTCTTAAATCTATTTTACCATGAACTCTTTTCTTGATGGGTTTTAAAGTTATTCTTAACATCCCATGCAAAAACTTTAGGCAACGTTGCCATTGGACTGCAAATATAGCCAGTGGCCACACACACACCCCTGGTGACCATTAAACCCTAAAAAAAGTAGATGTAATTCAGAAATACCCCCCATTTGGCCAGTGAGTCATTTCCAAAGCCTAACAGTATAGCTTCCCTTTGCCATCTGCCTCTTCATGACCAGCGCTGTGCACAGGCTTTAGTTAATTGAACATGCAGAGAGCCACCCGGAGGCAGCGATCTCAGTATATATTTTGATTCATCACCCACCAAAATCAGAGATGAAAGCAACATCTAATGGCTGAGAAGACATAAATAGCCATTTCCATTCACTTTCAATTACCCTGCAGAGGAATCTGGTCACAGATGAGCTCAGTAAATTCACAATATGTTATCCTCAATAGCCAAGCTGAGCAAAATCACCTAATTTGTTAGAACATTAATCCTCTAAAAGTGTGCCAACCCTAATCATTTTATGGCTTCAGATTGCTTAATGGCAAAGCTAAGAGGACCCCCAGGGATGCCCAGGTGTGACCTTCAGTCAGTCAAGTGCAGACCGTCTCCTGATAACACGGATACATGAGTGTGGCACGTGCCCTTCACCAAGTTATCTTGGAAAAATGTCCCGTCTTTCGAGAGCGGGGATTACATTGTGTTTATTTTGAATCCCCAGTGATGGGCATATTATCAGGCACATAGAGGTTGCTTGACATATATCCACTAAACAAAAGATAAATAAGTGATTGGCAGTTAGCCCCAGTGAAGAAGAAAAAGAGAGAGACCGAGAATGATGGAGAAAGGTTTGTTTGTTTGTTTGTTTTTCACTTCTCAATCTGAAGATGAAGGTGAAGGCTCTCTTTGCTTGAAGGTATCTGTGAGGAAGAATTCTGAAATGCTGATAACTTCAGAGTACAACTGATAGAATATCCTAACAATTGAAAGCACACATTCTGCACCATCCTCAATGGGATTAAATCTTGGATCTGCCTGTTAGTAGCTGTGTGAACTTAGGCTAGTTAGCTAACCTCTCTGTGTCTTAATTACTAAATTATGAGACAGGGATAATAATGAGGATTGTCTCAAGTAAATAGATTTTATATATCTATATCTACCTATCTCTGTATCCTTATCTATTTACCTACCTACCTATCAAAGTACACAGTAAACACTATGCAAACTTGCACCATTACTATTTGGGGGTGCCAAGGTGACTAAGTCAGTTAAATTTCTGACTATTGATTTCTGCTCAGGTCATGATCTCAGCATTATGAGATCAAGCCCCACGTCAGGCTCCATGCTGGACATGGAACTTGCTTGATATTCTCTCTCTCCCTCTCCCTCTGCCCTTCGTCTCTCCCCCTCCCTCTCCCTCTCTAAAAACAAAAACAAATACCTGTGCCATTACTATGTGAAGGACAAGTAGTAGAGCAGTAGCAAGTTTATGAACACTTTCTCCCACGTAAATTGCCCTTTCTTAATGCCGTTTCCTTTTCCGCATCTCTTAGTATCCATTTCTCACAAGGCTGATACAGCATGAGAGCCCAAAAACCTGGCAAAGAAGAGTATATATTTCTTTGGCCTTGCTCCCTATTCAGATCTCTCTCTGGAACCTAGTTGAAGGGATGTCAAAGACACCATTAACCACATGGCAGCCTTGTGCACTTTAGTCTTCCCTGTTCTTTGCCTTGGTGTCTTTCCCTCTTACCTTCCACCATCCAGATCTCATGATAAATCTCAGCCTTGCAGACCCCCACAGCTGTACCAAGGGAGCTATATCCACATTCTATCTTGGATGTCGAGTCAGTGTAAACTGGCTGACCAGCGGTCATCTCGAAGAATCATGCTTCATAGCGGCCTTCCCTTTTCCCAATGATGCTTTTTTAAAAGTCAACTGAATTGAGGTATAAATTACATATAATAAAATGCTCCCATTTTTAAGTGTTCAGTTTAGTGAGATTTGACAAATGGACACACCTATACAACTACCACCTCTTCGGTACATTTCTGTCACCCCCAAAATCTCCCTTGTGCCCTTTGGTGATAATTTATCCCCACCCCAGTCCTAGGCCACAGCTCATCTACCACTGTAGGTGAGTTTTGCCATTACAAGAATTTTCTATAAATTTGCTGTGTATTTTCTTATATGCAACGTGTTTTTAAGGGTTATCCATATTGTTGCATGTTCCAGGAGTTTTCTTTTTTGTGTGTGCTAAGTAGTATTCCAATGTATTAATAATTGCTTTATTTAATTCATCTGTTGATGGACATTTGAACTGTTTTCATTTTTTTTTACTATTATGATAAAGCTTCTATGAACATTTGTGGACAGATTTTCATGTAGATGTATGTTTTTATTTCTTTTAGGTAAATTTCTGGGCATGATTGCTGGTCCAATAGGAATTTAGTGTTTAACTCTGTAAGAATCTGCCAAATTGTTTTCCAAAGTGTTTTACATTTTATATCCTCACAAATAATTTACAAGGGTTCCAATTATTCCACCTTCTTGCCAATACTTGATATTGCTAATCATTCTAGTTTTACTAAGACTAGTGAGTGTGTGATTATATCTCATTGTATTTTAATTTTCACTCCCTGATGATTAGTGATTTGAGCATCTGTTCCTGTGTTTATTGGTTATATGTCTTCTTTGGAGGAATATCTGTTCAAATTTTTGCCTATTTTCAGTTTGGCTTTCTTTATCTTATTATTGAATTCTGAGAGTTCTTTATGTGTTTAGGATAGACACCCAGTTTCTTGTAGTGTCTTAGTCTGGTTTTGTCATTGGAGTAAGACTGGCTTCATAAAATGAGAGTAAGAAATAATTCCTCCTCTACAGTTTTCAAAAAACGTTCATATAGAATTTGTATTATTACTTCCATAAGTGTTCAGTGGAATTCACCAATGAAGCAATCTAGCAAATATGTAGCTTTCTTTGTGACACATCTTTTAACTTTACACACAATATATTTTGTAGATACAGGGCTATTTAAATATTCTACTTTTACCTATGTTAGTTTTGATAATTTGTGCTATTCAAGAAATTCTTATTTCATCCAAGTTCTCAATTTTTTTAGCATAAAATTGTTCATAATATTTCCTTTTTTTTTTCTTTTAATTTATGGTGCTAAATCCTGTTTTATTCTTGAAATTTGTAAGTTGTGTGCTCTTTTTTTTTTTTTTTTTTCCTGATCAGCCTGACTACAGGCTTACCAATTTTAGCCATCTTTTTAAAAAATCAGCTTTTGGTTTTATTGATTTTTCTGTTGGTCCACTTTCTTTTTAATTACTTTCATTACTTTCTTTTTAAAAACCAATTAACTAACATATAATTTATTGTTGGTTTCAGAGGTAAACCCCAGATGTCCACTGACAGATGAATGGGTAAAGATAATGTGGTATATATATATACAGTGGAGTATTACTCAGCCATAAAAAATTCCCTCTTATCTATTATTTTCTTTGTTTATGTGGGGATTATTTCCTCTGTGGTACACAATACCATCTTCTTAAAGTGGAAGCCTAGATAATGTCCTTGTTCATTGTGGAGTATTCGTTGTTCTCAGTCTAATAGAGCCACTCTCTCTTTCTTTTGATTTTTTTTTTCCTTTGGTAGTTTTTCATTCTTTTACTTTTAGCCTAGGTCTTGATATTTAAGGTAGGTTTCTTGTTGAGTTGAACATTGCTTTTTTTTTAATCCAATTTGACTGTCTTGGTCTTTTGTTTAGTGCCTTTAGTCCATCTACATATCACGAATTATTGACACAACTGGGTTTAAATACACAATCTGCAATGTGCTGTTTGTGTTTGAGTAAATCTTTTTCTTACCTTCATTTCTGAAAGATATTTTTGTTTATTATAGGATTCTAGGTTAATGGGTTTTTTTTTTTTCTTTTTTTCGGTAGCTTAAATCTGTTTTCCTATTATGCATTGGCTTGTATTGTTTTGGAAAGAAGTTTGACATTTTTATCTGTGTTCTCTTTTAAGCAAAATGATAATTTTCTTTTCCTTTAGCTGTTTTAGGATCATTGATTTTCAGCACTTTGGTTAAAAGATACCTTGGTGGGGTTTTTTAATTGTTTATCTGATAGTTTGGGGTTGCTTTTTTTTTTTTAGTGTCTCTCCAGACTTTATTCTATGCAAATACAAATACACATATTTTAAAATGAGCTCATGATACAAATTCCATTCATTTTTACAAAAGAAAGTAGCTACATAGTTTTTTTTTTAATTTTAGAAGTAATACATGTTCATTTTACATCATTAGAAAGATATATCTGATTGTTAATTTTGGTTGGCATTTGTTGAGTTTCTTGGATTTATAATTTTGTGGATTTTATTAAATCTGGAAGTGTTTTTCCTTTATTCCATCAAATATTTATCCTACCACCTTTCTTTCTTCTTGGATTCTAATTATATGTATGTGGACTACTTGAAATCTTTACAAAGATTGCTGAAGCTGTATTCATTTATTTTAGTCTTTTTTGCTCTCTCTGTTTCCACTTGGATAGTTTCTATTTCTACATCTTCAACTTCATTAATCTTTCCTTCTACACTATCTACTCTACTGTTATCTTCATCCTGTAATATGTTTATTTTATTATTTTTTAAGATTTTATTTATTTATTTGACAGAGACAGAAAGAGCATGAGTAGGGGGAAGACAAAGAGGGAAAAGTAGACTCCCTGCTGGGCAGGAAGCCAGGTGTGGGACTCGATTCCAGGACCCTGGGATCATGACCTGAGCCAAAGGCAGACTCCCATGACCTGAGCTGAAGACAGATGCTTATCCACTGAGCCACCCAGGTGCCTAACATGTTTATTTCAGACATTGATTTTTTCGTTCTTGGAAATCCCATTTGTTTTCTTTGAAATATTTTTTTTTCCTCACTAATTTCATGTTTGTTTTTTTAAAATAATTCCTTGAGCATATTTGTTAGAGCAATTTTAAAACTATTATATGTCAATTCCTATCTTCTTTGTCATTTCTAGGTGTTACTATTGACTTTTCTTTTTCCTGGTTATGCCTCACGTTTTCTTGTTTCCTTACATGTCCAGTAATTTTTATTGGATACTAGAAACTGTGATTTGTTACATTCTGCATGCCTAAATTCTGTTATCTTCCACGAAAGTGTGTTTTGTTCATTTTAGCAAGTAATTAAATATGAGCTTGACCATTTTGAGGTTTGTTTTTATGTGTTTAGGAATGTATAGAGTAGTCTTTACTCTAGGGTTAGTTTAGCCCTACTACTAAAGTGTGAACGTTCTGGGGTCCCTTTTTAATGTTAAATGAGACCTCACTACTTTGGTTAGTTACAACTCAAATAACTTTCAGTCAAGTAGGATCTCTGAAAATTGCTGATTTTATAGCTCACTAGTGGGTCTTTACTTGGCTAGGAGGAGTTTTCATGCTCTGCATGGATTAGAATTTAGTAATGGACTTAAGTGGACCTCTATGCAAGTTTCTGGTGTTCTTTCTCTGCATGGCTTCCTACTCTCCAGTTCATTGACCTACAAATTCCAACTACCTTAGCCTCCTCAACTTCAGATTTCTGTGTCCTTAACACAACAAGACCTCTGAGTTCTGCTCGGGTTCTCCCTCTATGAGCTTCCATCCAGAAAGTACAGAAAATTGGAATAGCTGAAAAAGTGACCTCACATTGCTTTTTTTTTTTTTAACTTTCTCTCAAGAATCATAATCCTGCACTGTCTGTTGTCCAAAGTTTGAAGACAGTTTATTGTATTTTTATCCAATTTTCTAGTGTTTATAGTGGGAGAGCGAGTCTTGTCTCAGTTACTTCATCATATTTGGAAGTGGAAGTCAAACATTGTGTTTTAATTGCTGTTATACTGTAGCCAAAATGGTTTTCTGATTTAAGTAAAATTCACATTAACCTATAAAAGACTTAACCTTCCCTTTCAAAGACCACAGCAATCCCTTTTCATCATCAAACAGATTTAAGGAAAAGCAAAGAATAAATGGTCAAAGAAATCCTCCATTGGTTATGTTGGCAGGATTTCCATTAAAAATGTTATGTAGCCTTTTCACTTAGCAACACCTCTCTGTCTCTCCACTTTTCCTCATCTACATTCTTGGTTCTGGATTCCCTGTGCAGTACATCATGCCCCTCATTCTTTCCAAAATGTCTCTTGACAGAATTTCCTGCCTAATTAGCCATCTGTTCAGAGCCCTACTCCCCATTCAGGGACCATATTTTTCGGCCACACTTCAGTGGTGGTGGGAGACTAGCTCAAGGTTTATTGCTTTTGACCAAGGTAACATCTGTTCTTTTTAGCAGACCCCTTCTGGAGACAATAGTTCTGCCTTTGTTGTTTGACCCAAAAGAGTACATCTAATCAGCCTAGGTAGGAGCAAAGGCCTCTTGGCCAGTCATTGGGAGTGAACATCTTAATTAGATCAGGTCTTTAAATAATCTCCAGGTAGATAGTTGATAAAACTGGGGAACTTTTAATAACACTAAATCAAAATATATCTCCCAATTTCCAGTCTCCAGAAGAGCAATAGAGGGAAGCATTCAAAACTCTTCCTACTTAATTGACTTCCAAGGGATAATACAGTTACACCTGACAAGTATTTATAGGTTAGCTTATTGTTGTTATTTTATCTTGTTTTATTTTTAATTATTATTTTTATTATTTTAAGTAATGTGTTAAATAATATGTTTGGAGTAATTTACCTATTAATTCAGAAACACGTATGCCCTGTGTTAGCCATTCCTTAGGGTTGAGTGGATATAGTTACCATTCCCAAGGAACACACAGTCTTCTGGAGGAGCAAGATATGTAACTAGATCATTATAATATAGGTACAATATAGATCATTATAGATATAATTTGGAGAGAGACGTGCTCAGAGTGCTATAGGGACACAGAAGAGGGCGTGATTCTCCATGCCTTGGGAAAAGCTCAGAGCAGATACCATTTCAGTAGTAGAGCATCTCAGAATCAAGAGAGTTTTGAACTAGAAACATCATAGATATACAAAGAGCATTAAGTTAAATATTACAAAACAGAATAACTTTTTCTGGGGTTACTAATTCTGGGCTGAGTGAGGATATCCTCATGTTCAATGCATAGATGATTATCAGAGAGAAGGAGCGAAAGCAAGATACCAGGTCTGATGTAGCTAATTGCTTGAAAAAAGAAGCCAGAACTCTGTTCGAAGGCTGGGTAATGACAGCAAATGACTGACTAACAAGCATGTTCTTCTTATAGGAGCCGTGAACCTCTCCATCCCTGAAAATTCTTACATTGCTGGATGTGTGCACATACACATTTTTCTGAGAAGAGGTGGTGTTTTTTTTTTTTTTTTCAGATTTGATCAGGTTATCAAAGCATCACATAACCTCTAAGTGTTATGAACCACTGCTACATAGTAAACTTTCATCTAATGACAACAAGTTATGAAGCCAGAACCTCAAGTTTGAGAGTAGGGTCCCCTATATAGTACCTGTGCGACCTTCAATATATCCCTTTATCTCTCTATAACCAAGTTCACCACCAGCCTACCTTGTGGAATTGTTGTTAAAGTCAAAGGGTTTCATAGAATATAAAGTGCTACACTATTGTTATCTATAAAAATAAACATTAACATAAGTAAATGCAAATTTAGTTCACTAGAAGTTCCCGTTGCTCTTTTAAATAAGACAAATCCAGGTGTGCCTGGCTGGCTCAGTCGATAAAGCATGCAACTCTTGATCTCGGGGTTGTAATTTCAAGCCCCATGTTGGGTATGGAGATTGCTTAAAAGTAAAATCTTTTAAGGGCACCTGGAAGACTCAGTCAGTTAAGTGTCTGCCTTCAGCTCAGGTCATGATCAGCAGAGGAGTCTGCTTCTCCATCTCCCTATGCCCCTCCCTCTGCTCGTTCTCTCCCTCTCTTTTCCCCCCTTCTAACAAATAAATAAAATCTTTTAAAAAATAAATAAAATAAAATATTTTAAATAGGGGTGCCTGGGTGGCTCAGTGGGTTAAGCCACTACCTTCAGCTCAGGTCATGATCTCAGGGTCCTGGAATCGAGTCCCGCATCGGGCTCTCTGCTCAGCAGGGAGCCTGCTTCCCTCTCTCTCTCTCTGCCTGCCTTTCTGTCTACTTGTGATCTCTCTGTGTCAAATAAATAAATAAAATCTTTAAAAAAATATTTTAAATAAATAAATAAGGCAAATCTACTTTAGAGGTTTATTCCTATTTGTATGTGTATGTGCTACTGTGTAAATTAAAAAAAAAAATTCAGGGCGAAAATTTTCAGCCATATGCAGAAGAAGAGGAAATAGTATAACAAACACCCATGTACTCATTTCTGTAATTACTCAGCCAGTCTTGTTTGATCTATACTCCCATATGCCCCTCCGTTCCTCAATGGGTTATTTTGAAGTAAATCCAGTACTTCATATTATTTTATCCATATTTACATTAGCACTTTGTTAAAAAATAAGGCGACTTTTTTTAAACACAATGGCATTTTAACAGAACAATAATATCATTATCATACCCCAAAATTACAGTAAACCTTCAGTATCAACAATGTTCAAATTTCCCCATTATCTTCCTGAGTCAGGGTCCAAATAAGGTCCACACTGAACCTTCCCTTGATAGGGCTCCACACGCACCTTTCCTGATCCTTGTCTCTGGGGCCCCAGATTCCCTTCCCTTGAACCTCATGAGCCAGAGTTGATCAAGCCAGGAATGGTAGCAGCAGCTTCAGGCACCACCAGGTGGATTGGGAAATTATTTTTATTGCTATAATCCTTATCAACCAGGGCTCAGTCTGATTTTAATTTGGGCTTCTACTTTGATTTCCCTGATAAGCTACTGACTACTTGCCTACTGCTTTCATGGTTATGCGTGGTGGTTTTAAAACTTAGCAACAAAGTCTTTGACGCTCCTTCTCTTGAGATATTATGTCTACGCCCACTTGGATCTGGGGGAGTTTTGACTGCTTTGACAAATAAAGTACAGAAGAAGTGATACGATGTGACTTATAAAGCTGGGTCATAAATGCCCAGGGAGTCTCTGTCGTTTTTTGCTGGACCAGTCCACCATGGTGTTAGGAAGCTCAGTCCACGTGGAGACTGCATGTGGACATTCTAGCTGACAATCTCAGTTGAGCCGAGTCCCACGATCCCACCAAGCACCATACCCAAGGTTGAAGACCTTTCTAGATGATTCCAGTCAATGGTCATTTGGGTCCCTCCAGACTTTTGAGTGTTCCCAGTTGAGACTCTGAGGTGTTATAAAGCAGAGAAACCACCACCACTTAAGTTTTATTAGAGAATACCCTATCGGAAATCCTGACCACAGAATCATTGCAAAACAAATGGTTTATGTTTTATGCCACTGAATTTTGTAGTGGTTTGTTATATATAACATTAATAATCACCCCAGGTCTCATCATGCTTGTTTCCTTTAGAGAGCTAAATTCTCCCAAACTCCTACCTCAGGGCCATACACTGACTGTCCGTGATTCGGGAGACCAGCTAAAGAAACAGATGGAAATCTTACCATCTGTTGTGAAGAATTTTATAGAATCGCTATTGCTAGAAAAGTGACCCTCTTTGACCCCAGGCTATACCCATCATCATTAAGTCCAGAGTGTCTTGGTTCCAATTTTTCTGGAAAATAAACCTCTAGGTGCCAGATTTTGTAAAGATGGGAGAAGGGTTCAAGTAGCCTAAATTTCAATCTATCTTCATTAAGCTGTTCCCACCCTGCCTTCAGGTCCCCAGGCTTTACTGGATCCTGCAGAGTGAAGCCTCATTGTTGGCACCCTATTTTCAGGCACTTCCATTTCCCCATTGTCTCTTGGCTATGTTGGCAACCACCAGCTTTCTCCCATCTAGAGTATCTGATATGTCAACATACCACACCTGCTGTGGTTTCCTAGCCCCTTTTGTCTCTCTTGTTTTATTCATTCTCAGGCTCTGATATCCTAGAAGCAGGACAGGGAGAGTGGCTGGAAGGGAGTGGCTAGATTTTCTGAACATGGACTCTCTCTCACTCCCTGCTTTCTTATCCATCTCTCACCCTAGCTACACACGATGTCGGATATGGCTGAGTTCTCAACTCAAATTTTCTTTTCTTGGCTAGAGACCTTCAAACAGTCTTCTTATTCTCAGCCCTGTGCCTCATTCCCAACCTCCCCAGTACCTGACGCCTCCAAGTTCTGGCCTGGTAAGATCTCTGTGGGGTGGACCCACTCAGTATTGGTGAGTATCTTCTTTTGCAGGCTCAACTCTGGTAAAATTCTGTATGGGTCTTATATAGATCTTAATTTTAGCCAGTGGAAAATGATTGGGAAAATTTGAACACGGATACTAATCACACTAAGAAGTTATAAACTTTTAATGAAAATGGCTTTAAGAGTTATGTTTTTCAAATCTTTTTCGAGAGATGCATACTAAAATATTTATAAATGAAATTACATGATGAAGGATTTGAGATTCAAGGTAATTGGGGAGAATTGGGTATAGAAAGAGATGAAATAAGATTGACCTTAAACTTGAGTGAAACAGCTGGTTTCCTTTCCTTCTCCAGACTTTTCCTTTCCATGTGGCCTTTCCACATGGTCTCCTTCGCAGCATAAATAGCCTTCTTACAGAAAGGACTCCCTGAGAACACAACACTGGAAACTGCCAGAAATTCTTAAAGCTTAGGCCCAGAACTGGCAAAGAATCACTGCCTTTGCATTCTGTTACTTAAAGGGAGACATTGAACCTTCCCAAATTCAGTGTAGGAGGGGAATACCCAAGGATTTGAATACTGGAAGGTGTGATTCATGGGTTAATTTTTGGAGACAACTATCACACCTATATATATTAATGAAAACTTCACAATTTTAAAGTTTAGCATGTCTTTTCTTCCCCAGCTGCAGACTGCTGTGGGCTAGCCATTTGCAGTCAGTAGAGAGATCATGATCCTTCTTTCCCCCTACTTAGCATTTGTCCTCTTCTGCAGCTTGCCAGTGTTTCTGACCCAGCCAGTATCCAAGCAGGGAGATACAAGGGCAATAAGCAAAGTGGGAGTTTTTAGGGTCATCATGATAAGACAGTCTCACTCTCTGGGTCTGGTAAATGTTTAGAGCTGATGTCTTCTCTTATAATGGGATGGGTAGCTGTGGCCAAGTTGGTGCTTTCATTAAAGTTCTTTTGAGATCTCCTTCCATGTCACTGGAACTTTTCATTGTACTTTCCATGATCTGGGCAAGGTATTTTCCTGTGGTTCACTATGTGTCCTCAAAGCCCAGCTTTTTGACTATTCAATGAAGAGTCTTTGCAGGACTCCCCTCACTGCTCATCTTCCACCCACCCAAAGCAGCTCTCTTGGGCAAAATTTGGAACAGCGCCAAGCTGGCTGAATCACATTTCCCACAACTGAAAATACTACTCATACTTCCTTGACCCAAGAATCTCTGAGAATGGAAATTACTCTTGATATAGCAACATTTCCTTTGTTGGTGCCATCAGAGAAGCTAGCCAAGCCAGCCATGGCTACCAGGTGTTGGAAGTCAGGCACAGGTCCATTTTGTCCCCACGATGGCAGGGAACATGTCAAGCTCTTCACGTGAACTCACTAAGGATCCTCTTTTTGGGGAATTGCACACTAAAGCCCTTCCCTGGATGAAGACGAAGGGCTTTTAGCTCAGCTATCTCCAAACAAATCTTCTCCTAGGTACCATCCTCAACTTTTTTAGACCTTCAGTGTTGGCCAGGGGTTTAAGAATTGTGTCCCGGGTTTCTAGTTACGTCCTTTTCACAAGTCCCCAAGGGTAGCCCATCTCGGTCTGGAATCTGGTTATCTATCACGTCTTCATGTCTCAGTTGTGATTTTTGATCTCATGTCCTGTCACAAATGATCTGTGTGCACAAGCTGAATTCATCACCCAATTCCGAATTCAAATGTTTGCTTTGCACTCCTTTGCAAATGCTTCCAAAAGGTAGAGACATGTGGATTGAGAACACAGTTATTTAAAGAACACACAAAACATACAGTGCTTTACATTTTAAAAATAATTTGTATCACAATATCCTCCTATTTCTTTACTTAAAGGAGAGACCAAATACTGACAAATGCCCTTTCCTCCCTTTACTCTGTACAGCTACACAGATATTTATAGTCTAGGAACCAGGCCACTTCACTGACATAGATGATCGGGCATCATGGGCCCATCTTGGTAACCATAGGAGCAGGCAGCCAATGACAACAGAGGCTTATATGTGGCTCCTGTTTGCTCAGTGCTATTATGTTTCAAGGAATCACAAGGTGATAAAAAGAAAACATTATATAAAACGCCTTTTAGTCCTTTTAAGAAGTACTTTGGAATGATTTCTAAAAGAAGTATCTGAATTCCTACAGCCAATTTTGAACCATCAACTTACAGTAATGAAATTTAGCTTAGAAAAGAACTTAAGATAACGTGAAAATGATGTAAAGTAATAAGAATGTAGATTCCATTAGCAGTTTAGTTGGTTGTTTTCTAGGCAAGGGAGAAATGATTTTTCTTGCTGCCTTGACAATTGAGAGTATAAAAAGAGGAGCTTTCAGTAGCTGAATGGCCCACCACATATAGGTTCCTGATACCTGGCAGAGCTGTGCCATTACTAAAGAGGAAGGGAGGCTTTAATCACCCTTTCAAAGAAAAATCCATGTCACATGAAATGTGCAAAAATGAGCAAAATCTACAAAGAAATGATCATTTTGGAGCCATTCAACACATGTAACAGCTTGACTTAGCCTACCATTCCAGCCCCGGGGGGTACTCCAAATCCCAGCCCATCATTCACCGTGGCATGGAGTCCAGAACGCTGTTGACATTGACATAGCCAAGACCATCTCTGCCGTGTCCCTGTCAAACCTCTCAGAGACACAGCTTAGTTGGAGACAGTCGTCTTTTGACTTAGAAGTTACTTTAGTTTATACTGAGTGTAGGAACTCCCTTACGAGTAGGAGGAGGAAGGGCCAAACATATGTTGTGCTTAGTGCAAAAGTGGGACTGGATTTAAAGAGAAAGAGAAATGTGCACAAAAATTCCAGACAGAAATCTTTAAGCAACTCTTTTAAAAATACTTCTGAATTCAAAAACAGCCTGTCTAAAGACAATTTTAAACTCCTTTTGTGTGTGTGTGTGAGAGAGCTAATCCATTGACTGAATTAAAGAATTGTACGGTGGAATTGCGAAAAACAATTGCCTCTTATCGTATATAACAAAACTTATTACAAAGGGTAGTTAAGGAGTAATGCTTGCTCTTATCACAGGGACTCCCACCGCTTTTCCGCAAGTGCGCTGTGGTATTATTTAGCGGTGAAGTGCTCCACCTCGTGGTCATAAGTAGGAATTTATTTAAGTAGAAACGGTAAAATCTTTAGTATATTTCAGTTCTTTAATATTTAATTCATGGAATTAAAGTAGTAGTAACAGCTGCTTTCACTGGTGGGCGATAAAAGCTGTACTGTAGCAGAAAGACTTTTGTTAAGGTCAAAGCTTTTTAGGCCATTGTAAGAGTAGAGATGTAAAAACCATTTTAGGCTTTTGAGTGGCCCACGTTTTCTCAACCTCAGCATTACTGGCATTTGAGGCTGGATAATTCTTTGTCTGGGGGGTGATGTTCTGTGCATTGTAGGATGTTTAGCAGCATCTCTGACCTCCACTTAGTTGACATCAGGGGCACCCAACCCCACCCCCCACCACTGACCACTGGTCCTGAAAATGAAAAATGTCTACAGACATTGCTAAATGTCCCCAAGGAAGCAAAACAGCACCCAGTTGAGAACAGTTGAATAGCTGACCTGACAATGACATGAAATCATTTACTGAGATCGCTCGCGGCTTCTCTGTTGAGACAGGCCTGTAGGCAACAGAGACACCCAGTAGGGATGGAGATAATGAAAAATGGTCAAATTCTCAACATACTTCAAAGTTAAAAGCTGACCAAAAGTTTGAAGGAATGGATATGGAGTGAGAGAGAGGAAAGTCAGAGGTGACATCAAGGCTTTTAGGCTGAACAACGAGAATCGAGTTGCCATGAATGGAGGTGGGAAGACAGAAAGTACAGCTGGCTGGGGATTTGTTTGGACTTAGGAGTGTAGATCAGGAACACACAATTTGGGCATGCTACATTCTTGAGAGGCTTTTCAGACACCTGAACAAGATGCCAAGCTGCATTGGATATATATAGTCTGGGAAGTTAGGAGAGAGATCCAGGCTGTGCATACGGATTTGGGAGTCATTAGCTTATAGGTAGTATTCTATGTGCTTATCTAGGAAGTGTAGGGTGGAAACAGGAATCAAAATTATATTGTAGACGTGGATGGAACTAGAGGGTATCATGCTTAGCGAAATAAGTCAGTCGGAGAAAGACAACTATCATATGATCTCCCCGATATGAGGGAGAGGAGATGCAACATGGGGGGTTAAGGGGATAGGAGAAGAATAAATGTAACAAGATGGGATTGGGAGGGAGACAAACCATAAGTGACTCTTAATCTCACAAAATAAACTGAGGGTTGATGGGGGGAGGGGGGTTGGGAGAGGGGGGGTGGGGTTATGGATATTGGGGAGGGTATGTGCTATGGTGAGTGCTGTGAAGTGTGTAAACCTGGCGATTCACAGACCTGTACCCCTGGGGATAAAAATATATGTTTATAAACTTCTGCCCAAAAAAAAAAAAAAAACATATGTTCCTAAGTATGAAGCTGTGTTTGGCCAACATTGTGAAAAGAAAAAGCAGAAAAAAATGATTATGTTGATTAAACATATTAAGTAAATGAAAATAGATAATGGAGGAATCAAACTGGTAGCTTAACTGAGTTTTAACAGTCCAAAACTAATTGTAAAATTCAAAACATGTTGTGTCTCTTGAAAGAATACACATAATCACCTATGTGATGTACTTCTCTCACAAATATTTAACGTGAATCCCTTGGGATAGAAAATAATTTCCAATCTACAAAAATACAAAGAGTAGAGAATAAACAAATTGTATCATGGACAGTAGTGAGACAAGTTCAAAAGATGGCAAATTTTGCAATTTAAGAGGCCTTGTCTCTTCAAAAGTGTTAGTATCATAATATGATCTCCCTGATATGAGGAAGTGGAGATGCAACATGGGGGGGTTAAGGGGGTAGGAGAAGAGTAAATGAAACAAGATGGGATTGGGAGGGAGACAGACCATAAGTGACTCTTAATCTCACAAAACAAACTGAGGATTGCTGAGGGGAGGGGGGTTGGGAGAGGGGGAGTGGGGTTATGGACATTGGGGAGGGTATGTGCTATGGTGAGGGCTGTGAAGTGTGTAAACCTGGCGATTCACAGACCTGTACCCCTGGGGATAAAAATACATAATATGTTTATCAAAATAAATTTTTTTAAAAAGTAAAAAAAAAGTGTTAGTATCATAAAGGGAATATGTTAAATTAAGAGGGATTTCAGTGTATAATAACCAAATGGAATGCACAGTCTTGCATTGGTATACTGATTTGAACAAATCAAATTGGGCTAAATGGGGTAATAAGAATAAAACTTGGGGGGCGCCTGGGTGGCTTAGTGGGTTAAAGTCTCTGCCTTCGGCTCGGGTCCTGGTCCCAGGGTCCTGGGATCAAGCCCTGAATCAGACTCTCTGCTCAGCAGGAAGCCTGCTTCCCTTCCTCTCTCTCTGCCTGCCTCTCTACCTACTTGTGATCTCTGTCTGACAAATAAATAAATAAAATCTTAAAAAAAATTATATTGTAAAGTGATAGTAGTCTTAACTCATGAATAATGCCAAAAGAAATGTACAAAAGAGAATTCGGTAGAATTGTGAGTGGGTGGTCTTGTCTTTTTTCCCCTTTATTTCTACTCCTTTTTTGTACTGCCCCTATTTTTTTCTTTTTCTAGTGAGCCTATATATTTTTTCTTAAGATTTTATTTATTTCACAGAGAGAGAGAGAACAAGCAGGGAGAGTGGTAGGCAGAGGGAGATGGAAAAGCAGGCTCCCCGCTGAGCAGGGATCATGACCTGAGTCACTCAGGCACCCATAGTGAGGCTGTGTTTTTAAGGTGAGCTATAATTTGGCAGGGTGATGGTGCTGGCGGTGTTACTTTTCATTATGAAAAGAACTTACATAAAGTTGAACTGAATAGTGTAATGAGCTGCCGTACACCGATTCCTCAGTTCCAATAACCACTCACAGCCAATCCTGTTTCATTTATAGTGCCATCCACCTTCCTCCCTGTATTATTTTGAATAATATCGAACATCATGATATTTCATTGTATTTTCGTAGGTGTCTCTAGGACGGCTTAAACAATTAAACATATTTGCAAATTATACAAATATCAAACTATTATGTTGTATAACAGAAACTGGCGTTATATGCTAATTATATCTCAATAAAAAATTATACATAGCTACACCACCATTATTCAAAAGTTAATAATTCCTTGATGTCATTAAAGAAACAGCATTTAAATTTCCAGTTGCGTCATAAATGATTAAAAACATTTTTCTTCTCTTTTCAAATTTCTTCGATTCAAGGTCCACACGTTGTGATTGGTTGGCAGCCCCTAAGTCCCTCTTGCTCTGTCACTTTTTTCCCCTTGCAACTTACTGAAGAAACAATATGCCAAATTGCGTGCCTTCGGTGTCATTCATCATGATCTCTGTCCTATTTCCTGTAAACTGGTACATGTCTGATCAGATCTAGGTTTGATTCTTTTCTGGAAAAAAATATGGGTAGCAGTATATTCCTCGATCAGAAAGCATGGGGTGTTAAGAATGCGTCTGTGTATTTTTAGCAGCTGCCCTAAGCATGGGCAATGCTTATTATTCCATCAATTCATTAGAAGTTGCAAAATGGAGATATTGTAATTTCATCATTCCTTTTTCACTTTTTAGATGGGAATGCCTTTTCAGAGCGATTGTATTCCTCCCTCATTTACTGCTCACTTACCCAGAGATACAGTTTGTATGCGAACCATAGGAAATACTCTTTCTTCTCTATTTACCAATTTTTAAAATAACGAGTTAGCTCACTAGCATCCTCTAATGGTGAGCAATTAGTGCTTTGTTTCTCATGTGGTGTATTTGTCTATTCAGTATCATTTCGAATTCAGGTATTTAAAACATATTCAATGTTTCAGTGCATTGCAGTTAGGATTTCCTATACTGATGTTCAAATTGTACAATCTTCCAGTTGCCTTATGAGTCTTTTTGAGAGCGTACTAAATAGTCCTCGAAAGCTTTCTTACTATCTGGCATAAGATGGTACATACTTTTCCACTAAATATGTATTTTTTTTTCTTAGAGAAAATATCTTGAGTTTATACTGATAACTCTAATTAAGAGCATGACACAGATTTTACTAAATGTACCTCTTTTCTCTTTAGCCAAGAATCCCAGGCCTGAGTGACAAATGAAATAATAGAATATCACATAATTTTTCACTTGCTTTATCCCGCAAAACTTTAGCCCACACAATAATTACAGAATAACAATATTGACACTGCCACCAACATTATGATTATTGTAAACAGTATAAGATTATTCTTGCAGGGTTTTTTTATTCAATTTTTCTTTTTAACCTTAGAACATATCCTACTAAGGAGGTACAAACTATTGCATTTTATGGCAATTAGAATAGTCCTCTGTGTGGTTATGGCACCAATTGGCTGTCTTAGGTACATTTGTTTCATTTCTTTTCTTTTCTCTTTTTTTTTTTTTTTTTGAGACTTTTACTTCATGAGTGAATGGAAGTAGAGGATACAGGTTTCCAGTTATGGAATGAATAAGTCATGGAACTAAAAGACACAGCATGGGGAATATAGTCCATGATATTGTGATAGTGTTGGATGGTGACAGATGGTAGCTACAGTTGTGGGGAGGATAGACAGCATAATGCATAAACTTGTCAAATTACTATGCCATATACCTGAAACTAATGTAACATTGTGTCAACTATACTCAAATAGAAAAAAAAATTTAAAGATTGTTTTATTTTATAATTTTTAACAATATCTCAATGACTCCAAAGTCAAATCAATAAAACGTATGTTCAAAGATCTCTATTTCTAATACTGTCCCCTCCAACATATTTTCTCCCTCACTCCTTATTGGTAACCATTTTTAAACAATTATGGTTGAGTTTTCAGTTTTTAAAAACTATAAGCAGATACTTTTGTGTATGTATGTGGGTGCAGTCCTCCCCTTAACATGCTACAGCATACTTTCTTCTCCTTTGCTTTTCTCATTTCAACAAATGTACTGTGAGGAGTAGCTGAGTCAATTCTATGGCTAAATAGATTCATTATATGGATGTCCCGAAGTTTTTTTTTTTACCAACCCCTTAATCTCAACTGTTTTCTGTTTCTGCTATTCCAAATAATTTTGAGTTGTGCATATGTCTTTGCATTTTTGTTAAGAGTATGTTGGGGACCAATTCCTAGACATTGGATTGCTAGATCAAAGCATAAATGTATATGTTATTAAAACTCCATAGGACTATTTGGCAATGGCCATCAGAAATGTCGGAGAGTGTCTGTTTCCCCACAACTGTGTCAACAAAGTATGTTGTCAGATTTGGAATATTGCAAACCTATAGGTGACAAATGGTTAACTCCACACACTTTTAATTTTTTCTTAATTTTCTTTTATTACGAGTAAGGTCATTTTTTCACATGGTTAAAAACCATCTGCACTTACCTAACTGTGAATGATCTACTTATTCCTCTGGCCCGGTTTCTTTACAGTTGTTGGTTTTTACTTATTTTAGAAACAAGTCAATCATTTTAGTCAAAATACAGTTTTCAACACTCTAATCATTTAACTTCTCAGATTGCATTTTTCTTGAGAAGTGGTGACTAGCACAACAATTTCAAATGCAGTCATGGCAGCATAAACATGAGAGAAAAAACCACAGGGCTTGTCATCTACTATCCCCCTGTCAATTAAAAAACAAATTCTGCACCTTATATACTTATATATGCTTATATATAAGTATATAAATACTTATTAAGTATATACTTATAAAGTATATATATACTTATATACTAAGACATTGTTTAGAATGGAAGTTTTTCTCGGCCCATAAGCTTGTCCTATCCAATTGACATCCAACTGATGATTCTCATCATCCTCAACCTCTTAGCTATGTCTGAGAGGATGACTATACACACACACCTCCTTAATACTGATTTTGTGTGGCAAACTAGGCACAAGTCATTTGAACCAAGTTACCTCAATTCTTTTTGGAAAATGGCAGGGCGTTAATAAAAGTCAATACTCATTTACCACTTCCTGCTCCACTTCCTTGGCTACAAAATAAAGCATTTGGAGAAAATGGCCTGTAGTGCTCTTCTCAACATGTTCAGTATTTGGTCTTACATCATTTCCTTTTCAAAACTCTAGTAGTCTACCCAAACTGCCTTTAAAATATAGCTCCAAATAATTTTTCCAAGTTCACTCCCCAGTTCTTTTCAAAATAGCCTCTACTCTTTAGCCCTTCAATCTTTCATGCCTTTTTAAATATGCCACTTGTTCTCAGAGTATGTGCTCTGGGCCCGAAGCAATAGCATTACCTGGGAACTGAGAGATGCAGCTTCTTGGGACCAATTCCAAACTCATGCACTCAAGACATTGGGGTAGAGGCCCAGTTACATGTGCCTCATGACGTCCTCCATACCACCCTATGACTGATGCATGCTCAAGTGTGAGAAAGCAATGACTTAGACTAACATTTCCCACAATTCTTAGGATGCCCTTGCTAAAAGCTATCAGGTTCTTATTGCACTTCCTAATACCAAAGTTCCAGATATTTTTTTCATGTATATGGTCTCCCCAACTAGACTATAAAGGTCTAGGTCTATAGACCATAAAGGTCTATAAATCAGGTCTTTAACTCGTTTTATCAAACAACATAGCATGGTTTTAGTCATGTTCCAAAGTTTGTAAAAACAAAATGACATCTAGCTTGATTTGCTTTATTATTGCTTTGAAATATCTCACTAGCTCATGAAAGCAGTCTTAATGAACATGTAGCAAAACGGAATGTGCTTGCCTGAGCCAATTCTCTCAAATCTGTTAACTTCAAAGCCTCGTACTGGGGAAATGTAGATAAAGCTTATGAGAGGCTCAGTAATGGTCCCCCAAAATGTCCACGTTCTAATCTCTATCAATAGGTTACCTTATGTGACAACAGATGTGACTAAGAATTTGAGATATGACGGGGCGCCTGGGTGGCTCAGTGGGTTAAAGCCTCTGCCTTCGGCTCAGGTCATGATCTCAGGGTCCTGGGATAGAGCCCCGCATCAGGCTCTCTGCACAGCAGGTAGCCTGCTTCCTCCTCTCTCTCTCTCTGCCTGCCTCTCTGCCTACTTGTGATCTCTTGTCAAATAAATAAATAAAATATTAAAAAAAAAAAAGAATTTGAGATATGAGGACTCCTGATCATAAAGGTGGGCCCAATAATGTCCTTATTAGAGGGAGCAGAGGGAGATACCATGACCAAAGAGAGAAGACCATATGATGACAGCGCTAGAGAGACTTGAAGATGCTACATTTTTTTAGCTCTGAAGATGGAGGAAGGGGCAAAGAGCTAAAGAATGCAAGGAATGCAGCTCCAAAAGCTGGAAAAGGCAAGAAAGCAGATTCTCCCCGGAGCTTCCAGAAGGAACCAGTTCTGCCAACTTTGACATGAGCTTAGTAAAACTGATTTTGGACTTCTGGTCTCCAGAACTATCAGAGAATTAACCTTTGCCGTTTTAAGCCACTAAGGTTATGGAATTTGTTGCAGAAGCAATAGGAAACCAGTAGAAAATTTTTGACAAGTTTTTATTGTGAAATATTGGATTTAGAAAAAAGTACAAAATGTCAACAGTCAGATGTGTACAAGTACAGTATTTCAATAGTCTATACATGTGAACAGCTTACCAGGTTCACCAAAGAATGCATATTTAGACCAATACAATCTAAAAAGAACTGCAATATTCACAGGCTATTAATACATAAATAACTTGGGCCAAAATGACCCTCACTGGTAAATGCTAATTAATAGCTGAAAACGGGCTAAAAAGCACAATACGGCACACCATAGTATCTCCTTACAGGTCCACATTTAAATATCAGCTCATTATGTCAATACACTACAGATCCAGGACTGGGACTCAATTACTAGTTTATACAATTGCAAAAAAATTAAGTTATAAAATAAGGTCATGGAATAACAAGAGGGCATTTAATTAGGACTAAATACTGTGAAGCCCCTAAAAAGTTTTAGCCTTAGAATTTACAAAGCTTAATGACTGAGACTGAGTCTTCAATTTTTAATCTGTTTCCTAAAAAAGGGGGAAGGGGCACCTTGGTTTTTAGTAGCAGCTCCAACATGTTATAAGAACTATTACACAGTTTATTTTAAAACTATAATGAGTACTGTGGATTGATAAATGGCTATGAAACCAGAATATAAAAGTGTAAATTTCAAAGAAAGGTAATGACTACAAATTTAGCAAATCCTGCAAACATTAAAATCTGTGTTAAGAAGGCATTATCTATCATTGTTGAGAGTACTAAATTTAGGAAGATTATTGCATGAAGAGCTCATAAAAATAAACTGGTTTAATTTTTCCAAGTCTGATTGATTCAATCTTTTGCTATATTACTTCAAAATTACCCTAGATAATATTTTCAAATTGGACAAAGAATTATTTGATATCAACATATAATGAAAAACTGCAGGAATCATCTCCTGAAACATTGGTTATCTTAAAAACAATTATTATAACTATCCTGTGTTCTGAGAAAAGATGATCTTTGACCTGACATTTATAATCAGTTTAAAAACAACTTAAAAACTAATAAATTTATTAAAAGTTTACTTAAATTTAATCCTTGCCCATAAATTCCTAAGAGAAGAACTCTCTCCCACTCTATACAGTATATCTAGCATTGCCTGATGCTTTACAATTGAACTGGAAGTCTGAACTTGCATTTATTAAGGAGATCAATTGCATTAAAGGCTGAAAACCAATGGATCAGAAAATAATTAGTCAATAACTTTACATAACCTATCCCAACCTACTCAACCTTTTATAGACAATTTTAAAGACTCTGATATAATTTTCTTATAAATAGTGCCTGTATCTTACAGTAGATTCCAATTTACTCAAAGATACTCATGGATTGATTTATTTAAATTTTTCCAGATTTGCTTTAAACTTACAAATCAAATATGGTGTACATAAATATTAACTTAGATAACCACATATTATAGGGAAAGCAGATATATGGACCACTGCAGAAAAATTATAAATTTTTAAAAACTTTTATAAAAGAAAAATAAAGAACATGTAACTCACGAAATATGAACATGAAGCCATATGACATAAAAAATAAAATTACTCTATCAGAAATGATTTAAAATTAAATCTTTGGGGAAGTATTTTTACATAATTCAATGAATTCAGTGACCAACAGCTTCTCATATCACACAGAAACAAACCACAAAATCATCTAGAGTCTATATGCATTATCGGTTCTTAATGGAATCTCAAACATTTTACTAACAACTTTGATTTCCTTTTGAAATAGGCTTCTGTACATATGCATTTATATACAAACATTTATTAAACATGATTTTAAAACAAACTGTATGTACAAAAGATTGGCATTCCTATAAATAAAAACATTAGGTGGCAAAAAGGCACTTGTAAGTAAAAATCTACAGTAGTTTGTACAAAACAGAACACATTTTACCTTGGATACTGTACAATAAACATTAATTCCTATACCAATAATGAAAATACTAGTTTACTAACTAATGTTAATGGTGTAACTTTTAAAAACATATTTACATATACTCTGAAGTTCATTTAATAAAAGCACCATGATTTTCTCCTAAATTCATGTTGATGCAAAGTAAAAACACAATTACCAAAAAAAACCAGTGTTTACCATTTTCCTTGTTTAAAAGTTTTTGTATTTCTAAATCGAAAACTGTTTATCTGAAATCAGCATAGTGTAAAAACAAAACCAAGCAAACCAAAAGCCCTGCTGCTCTGACTTCTGAACACCATCATCCACTCTATTATTGCATGTTGCATTTTATAAAGGGCACGACTTGTGCACTCCTTTACAAGTGTTTAATACTATTGCTGGCAAAAAAGTTCCTGGATATCAAATCATTAAAAAGTAACTTCAAGCCAGTTGAAGTTTTATTTGAACGTTTTACAACTTAAAAAATGCTGTATATCAGTTACAAAAGTGAATAGGAAACACGCCAATTCATCTGGTGTGCAAAAATATTTCTCCACTACACAGAATTTAAGGGCTTCACAGAATTTTTCTCAAATTTACATTTTCAGCAGAAACACTACATGAATAACTACTTTATCAAGGGGATGTTAGTATGCTTCCACTTTTGTCAAACTTTTTACCCTTCGACAATGCTGCGACCTGTTTGAGTAGTTCTCTGTTTTTGGCCTGTGGGAGACAAAAACATTTAAAATGAAAAATATGCTTGAAATATCAGGTCATGTTGAAGAATACTACTTATTTAATGCTGTTCTTTCCACTTACACAACAAGATTTCATTGAAACCCTAAGACCAGATGCAAGAGTTGGTATATTAAGGTTCATCTCCTTAATGCTGCATATGGAGAAGGAAAATTCTACATTGGTTTATCAGCCCCCTTTGTAGATGTTGATATTAATGTAACTGTTGTCCAAAGATACAGTCAATGAGAAAAAAAAGGCAACTTAGACAATCCATTTAAGAGTGGGTCAAATTTTAAATAAAGAAAAAAAATATGTCTCTTTAACTTAAAAACATAAAATGAAAATAAGTTTTCTAACTAATGACCCAAATAATGATTTGGGAGGAATACTGCCCAGCAAAATGTACAAAGTCTTGTATTTGATATTTACCTATTTATAGAATAAGCAAAAGAGGCCTGTTTTGTAAAAATATTCACACTTTATCACTTTGCCAAAGGGACCCTGTCAATTTAATGCTATTCAACTAATTTTTTTTGAAGCACCCAGCAGAAATGTCCTTCCTCTCTGATCTCATTGTTTAATTGCCACAGCAGTCATTAGGTACTGCCTTTGATGTAATTTGAACATCTACACATCATCGTTTTCAGATCTGTGAAAGGATGAAATTATTTTTCAAAGATTCGAAGTTTCACTTTGCCATTGATCTGAACTGAATGTCCCCTTCATTCAAATGTTCCACCTGCCAAAGACACTGTCTTTGAGCCAAAGCACTAGGACAATCACTAGTGTTTAGTGAAAAGGAATGTGTAAAGAGCGACCTTCAAGTGAGTACTTTCATATTTTGACTGCCTTTGTCTCCCTATGTGATCCCTTAACTGTGGAAACCCAGGTAATAAGAACCCTCCATATATACAAAAACATTAATGACCAAACACTTCTGTTGGAGTTTTTGAGCCAAAATGGGGAAAGTATTGAGAATAGACTAGAATCTGAGTGCTGCTAAAAGGAACAAAATTTTTCCTCTTGTTTATGTAGGAAAACCATTTATTTTCCTTCACAAGTTTCAACATTTTTTATTATCTAGATAATACTTTTTTTTTTTTTTTAACCTCAGTGTTTCATCTTCTACTCTAATTTTGGCCTTTGTATGGCAAGATAACACCCTGCCTTCTCTGTATAACATCTTAAACAGTTTCATGAAACATAAACCTTTTTTCAAAGCTTTGTACTTCTACTCCCCTACCTTTCTTCAACCAAACTCTCCCCAATACCTATACCTCCTAAATGCAAATATTCTTAGAACAATTTCATATTTGCAAACCTAACTATGTTTATGTTTGTCTGCCTGATTAACAGCATTTGTTTATTCAGTAGTCGTTAAATAAGGGGGTAATTAAAAGTTTCAATTTCAGGGGTGCTTGGATGGCTCAGTCACTTAAAGTATCCGACTCTTAATTTCAGCTCAGGTCATGATCTTGGGGTCGTGAGATACAGCCCCATGTCGGACTCTGGGCTGGGCATGGAGTCTGCTTATGGTTCTCGTCACCCTCTTCCTCTGTCCCTCTGTCCCCAGCCCTCTTTAAAAAAAAAAAAAAAAAAAAAAAGTTTTAATTTCAAATTTGATTTCAATTTTAAATCTAGAAAATCATAAAGAATTTAACAGGATTTTGTTTTCCTTTAAAAATTAAAAAGTCCGAGGCGCCTGGGTAGCTCAGTGGGTTAAGCCTCTGCCTTCGGCTCAGGTCATGACCTCAGGGTTCTGGAATCGAGTCCCGCATTGGGCTCTCTGCTCAGCAGGGAGCCCACTTCTCCTCTCTCTCTGCCTGTTTCTCTGCCTACTTGTGATCTCTCTCTGTCAAATAAATAAATAAAATCTTAAAAAAAAAAAATTAAAAAGTCCGAAAACTCAGAAGACAAATAATGTGAATGCCTGGCAGTTAGCAGTAAGTCAAGTGAGTACACTTATGATCAACTGGTTTATTGCTCAGCTGACCAATCCTAGTCAGTGTAATAGTTTTAAATTGTTTTCTTTTTATTGTTAGCTCCTTTAGCTCCATGCTATTTAATTTATAACTACCACAGACTCTCTTTGCCAAAAACAAATCTTAACAGAAATTTTAAAATATAGATTAATGAAGGGCATAAAAAAATGGTATCTTTGCAAATGTGCCTCAAAGAGATTGCCATCAGATCTATAAATTATATTTATCCAAAACCTTTTATATTGACAACATTCAAATTCTCTTTTCTCGGTTTTCAATAAGAAGCAACCATAAAAATCAAAGTTTATAATTTTCATATTCTACGTATGAAACACAAGAACTCAAACATTAGGTATTGTGAGAACAGTTTCCCCTTTTTTTAGCAGCTAATTTTCAATTTGCATTTATATATTCTCTCCTAACTATAACACTAATAAATTTATTTGCTGATAAATTATGTAAGAAAAAAGCCCTTAAGAAAAACAAATGTATCAGTTGTTAAATGGAGATAAGTCCAAATGTGTGTTAGTCTAATTTAGGTACATTAAAAAGGTACTTTACAATGCAATACTTAAATATGTATGCACTTAAAATTTTCATCCTAATGTTACTTCTTTATTACACACCCTGCAAAAATCAAAGAATTTAAAACTCTTAACAAGTTAAGCTAAAAATGTTTAGAAACAGTGACCTAAAGGAAAGGCTACCTGGAGTAACACAGATCCTGCTGTGCAACCTGGAGTCAATGTTCTCATACGTAAAACAGAAACCTCACCACCACCTCAAGAGGAGTTGAAAGGGGGCGCCTGGGTGGCTCAGTGGGTTGGGCCTCTGCCTTCGGCTCGGGTCCTGATCTCGGGATCCTGGGATCGAGCCCCGCATCAGGCTGTTTGGCGGGGAGCCTGCTTCCCCCCTCTCTCTCTGCCTGCCTCTCTGCCTACTTGTGATCTCTGTCAAATAGATAAATAAAATCTTTAAAAAAAAAAAAAAAGGAGTTGAAAGAACTAATCAAATAAATAAAACACTTAGCCTAACACAGAGGCTGATTCATAGCAGGCACTCAAATCTTAATCCCCTCTCCCCCTTCATTAACTTCACTCCTAAACAAAAAGTAGATTTTTTTATTTGGTATTCTTGTTAGACAACTTAGGTTGTTTGTTTACTTTGGGTTTACTTTGGTATTTTGCACAATTTTTTCTTGTGATGCTCACTGCTTATTTCTCAGGTTTTTAACAGTTTCAAATGTTTTGAGAACTATTAGAACATAGTAAATTTTCTGCTACAGGGTTATTTGTTATAACAAAAAGGTAAGAAAAATAGTTAACTCTGTTTACTCAACTAAATGGAAAACCCTACTAGTACATGGTTGAAGGGACTACAGTTAAAAGAGGATACACAACTGTAACAGAATGTCTCCAGCAATTAACACAAAAGATATAGGGAAGTGATCTGATAACAAGGAACAGAAACCTGACTGACCTGAGGTGGTGGGAACACAAGAGAAAGTACAGTTTAATGAGTCACAAGATATAGGTTTCTATGTCAGTTCTGATTAATTATGTGACCACCAATTCATCTGTAAAATGGGAACTCAAAGTTATTGTAAAGAACAAATAAGAGAGCCTACGTAAAATCATGTTAGAAATGTCATACTTCTATCCAAACATTAGTTGCTATTCTATTACACGGAAGTTCAGCTACTGATCAAGAAGAGTTATTAGGCTTAAGATACCAATCAGGATAAGATGTCAAAGAGGAGGTCCCCAACAAAATAAAACAAACTGCTCTTTTGGACAGTGAGTCGTACTAAGTTTTATCATAAACTTAAGTATTGCTCACAGTTTTTCTGTTACCTCGATTCTGGATTTACTCCAGAGTTTTGGTTACACTACTCTAAATCAGATATCATCAGGCAAAAGATTCTATTGCCAGGTAATCATTCAGCAATAATAACTGAATGAGAAAAATAAGAATATCATAAAGCAAATATATACTGGTAGATGATAATGTCCAAGAACGACAATTATATGGGCAATTTCTCAGGACAGAAGGCAGATGGACACTTCCATAAATCAATACTCATTCAACAAATTATTTGAGTGCCTACTATGTGCCAGGTTCTACACAAAGTTTCTCTTTAAAACTCTTTGTAAGACCATGTTAAGACTAGGGCTGTAACTGAAATTCAGGTTCCTAAATCCATTTTACAATTTCATGCAATTTAAGCTACCTTCAAAGATATATGAGTAATACAAACCAAAAGGCAGAAATAGCACATATACCTTGGTTTTACAATGAAAAAAACAAACAAAAACTCAGGGCAGTATTACTCCCTTCCTTCCCAAGCTGTACTCCCCCATGAAGTCTAAACTCTATGTGTTGGTATGCACCCTCTATGCCTTTAAGACTTAAAATTACTAAAGTTTAAAAGCCCTGTTACCCAAAGATTAATTCCTCAGATGTGAGAATGTGTATCGACAGAACATGTAATTAATTTAGTGTGGTCTGATTTCTAAATTTATGAAACCAAGGTGGAAAAGGCTTAAATAAGGGAGTAGTGTCTATCCCTGCTGGATGCTCTCCATCTCTGCATGCCGGACATCAGATACTGCCCTCTCTGGCACTATGGTGACTCTTGGCTTTACCATTCAGTTGTTCTGTATATTGGAATCCTCCTGAGTATACCTTGCAGTACTCTTGGGAGGCTGGCCTTGGCCTTGATCACTAGAGGCTCCCTGCTGCAGCACACAGAATCCTATTTGGCACCTTGAAAATCACAGTACAAAGGTTAAAGTGCACTCCTTTGCCTTTCATCACTGCATGTAGCATAAATTTCCTCCACTTGAGGTCCCTGAGAATTGGCTTTGTACACCCACCTCCCTTCCCATAATCTGGAAAGATATAAGAATGACTGTACAATGTACTAAAGACCTTATTTTCACCTTAGTTTCATGAATCCGATCTTTAATTTTTTGTTTTTCATGCAATGATCAACCAAACATACTCCACTGGTATCCTCTTCTGAAAACCCCATAACAAGTTTAGGCAAAAGTCTTCACAATTAATATACTCAATCCCCTTACCAAGTGATTTCAAGCCGTAACTCTTAATGGGAACAGGATTAAGAAATGGTAAAAAATCAAAATCGGGGTGGCTTGGTGGCTCAGCAGGTTAAGTGTCTCCCTCCAGCTCAGGTCATGATCTCAGGGTCCTGGGATCAAGCCCAGCGACAGGCTCCCCACTCAGCAGGGAGTCTGCCCCTGGTTCCTGCTTTCCCTCTCTCAAATGAATTAAAAAAAAAAAAATCTTTAAAAAGTCAAAATTAAAGCTGAAAATGCACCAAATACACATGAAATAGAGATACCAATACCAGTCTAAGACAGTATTATTTACAATTAAGCAAGGTTAGCTTTCCTTGCATAACAGTACATTTAAACAATGTCATTTACCTGAAGTTGTTCCACAGTTTCTTTGTGAGCTTTTTCCATACTGTTCATCTTTGTTCTCAAATTTGACTCTTGGTACTGAAAGTCTGCCTTTAGTTCAGTTAGCTAAGAAACAGAAAAATAAGAATATAAATTTATATATGTGCATATGTAAAAAAAAAAATATATGCACAAACATCATTTTATTTTATTTTTTAAAGATTTTATTTATTTGACAGAGAGAGATCACAAGTAAGCCGAGAGGCAGGCACAGAGAGAGAGAGGAGGAAGCAGGCTCCCCACTGAGCAGAGAACCCGATGTGGGGCTCGATCCCAGGACCCTGAGATCATGACCTGAGCCGAAGGCAGAGGCTTTAACCCACTGAGCCACCCAGGCGCCCCACAAACATCATTTTAAACACCCTTCATTATAAATTCGCAATTCATTATAGAAGTGGAAGATGTTAGCAGCTTCCTGAGTTTTATAACTTATTTAGAATTTGTTTTGTGGAATGAAATTCTATTTTATTATAGTATATTTTAAAGTTAAGATAATACTGAATTGTCAGTAAAACTTCTGAGAAGATGCCTTTTTTTGCTTCAATTTAAAAATGGCTTTGCTGGACACAGAGTTTGGCAACTGGTATGCCAACAGGAAAGTTTAATGGCTTATACCACAGAAAAATGCTTCAATTACAACATACTTCACATTATATATAAACAAAGTAAATGTTAAAGGTGATTTCAGGTTAAAATAATCTTTTAATGACAAAAGAGGAAAATGTCACAATGGTTAAGTACAAAGAGGAGTGGTTTTATCAACCATGAGCTATAATGCTTTTACTTTAAAATTTACATCCAGAATTATGTATCCAATATCACCTAAGATTTGAGGTAAAATGGAGAACAAAGTACAGAAATAAATCTAACATGGAATGAGAAAGAAAAGGGAGTTAATTTAAAATTTTTGCTAACTTAGACAAATGTAAGGGAAAAAAATCAGTGGTTTGAGGAAGCTACATTTTCTTCTTAAATATCAATGACATACATAAAAATACAAAATCCTTATGACCTTGAACTAAAAAATAAATTGATACTATATAATTTCATTATCAGAACCATGGAGAAGAAGGCTTCTGGTTATTTTTAAATGGTTTTCATTACATATAAATTTTAAAGGTTTGTACGTTTTTTGTTTTGTTTTAAGATTTTATTAATTCATTTGAGATAGATACCAGAGATAGAGAAAGAGAGATCACAAGCAGCGGAGAGGCAGAGGGAGAGGGAGAAGCATACTCCCTACTGAGATGGGAGCCTGACATGGGGCTCGATCCCAGGACCTGGAGATCATGACCTGAGCTGGAGGCAGACGCTTAACCATTTGAGCCACCCAGGCGCCCCTCCATGTTCTTTTTGTATAGATATATAACAGCAAAAAGAGAAAGAAAGCCATGGTGTATTATATTCTTATTGCCCGAATAAAAGCCTTTTCTTTTGCCAAATTCAAAGAATAACTGAATTCTCTCTCTGTTTATTACATTACAAAGGAATTCCTATTCTGAAATGTCAATTCACATCAGATCAACTAAGATAATTATTCTTGTCATTCCACTGTGTGTTGCCTTCAGTTTATGAATTTCTGGAAGATAAGGATCGTGTCCAATTTATTTACTCATTTTTGTATCCTCATGATCACTAGAGATACATGGCTAGCTCTAGAAGTCACCGAATAAAGTGAAATAAATTTAAGAAAATATCTTGGTTGCCTTAGATTTACATTATAAGAAAAAATAGCAAATATGTAGCCATTTTAGGCTTAGAATTATTATTTTTCTTACAACACTGCTTATTTCCATCCCATTACTTTTTTTTTTAAAGGAACACTAACAAAAGTAGAAAACTTTCAACAAACTGCACTAAAACAGTTTAGTTCAGTTCAGTTTAGTTTAGTTCAGTTCCCCCCTGAGTCATGCTATGAAAAAAAAAAAAAAAACCAAAAAACTAATAAAGTCAAAATTCCACAATGCATTACTACTTGGTTTTGGAATTATTACTTTATAGCAAATTTACTATGTTATTCAATTTTACCTAGATTTCCTAGGCTAATATAGGTAAATCTTTGTGCAATAGATATGTCTCGAAAATTTTGGGCATAAAACAAATTTCCATAAAAGTTCATTAATTCAAAAAATTCTGCTAATCAAAAAGAACTATAAAAAGTAAGATACTCCTAACTATTCTATTTTTATGTCAATCCTAAATTTCATATACTGAATTTGCTTAAACTAAGATACAAATGTATTAAAATAAATTTAAATCTACTAACCATCAAGGCATGGGAAAATTTAACAAAAGTTGTTAAATGCCAAGCTCAGACTTAAGCACCACTATGGATACTCAGAAATAGAGATAATTCATTATAAAAAAGTCTTATTCATAGTTTTAAAAGGAATATTTTTAATGTTTTCCTATTGCAGAAGGCATTTAAAATAAGTCAAACTAGAATAGTTTATAGTGTAAGACTATAAACAAGTACAAAAGTTGGCTCTACCCTCAAAGATGACCCAACATCAGAAATAGCAGCTACGAGCACTATATACATGGCAGGAGCTGTAGTAAGTACTTTATATTTCATGTAATCCTAACAACCACCTCCTGAGATGGTATTAATACTTCCATTTTTGAAAAAACTAAGGACCAAATATGTGAAAGCATTCTGCTCCAGTTCACACAGAAAGTGTTAGAACTTTTCACAAAACTGACAACATATTTGACACTCCTAATCTAACTGACAAAGTCCTCAGAAGTATACTTGGTTCCTACAAAATGATCTTAGACACCTACTGCTAATCACAGACTACACACAGGAAACTCCCATAGCACGACTTTTCACCAGTTATTTGATCTGGATTGAAATACACGATTGGCATGTCAAAGACTAAATTCAACTACTTTCTCAAATCACAAGAATTTATATAGTGGATATTCCATTTAT
The DNA here is from genome assembly GCF_902655055.1 of Lutra lutra. Lineage (NCBI taxonomy): Eukaryota > Metazoa > Chordata > Mammalia > Carnivora > Mustelidae > Lutra > Lutra lutra. Next base: position 36,498,669 of record NC_062287.1, on the reverse strand, counting down.
ATGTCATTTTCAAATTAAGACATTAGGCTTATTTTTAAGCTACAGGTTTGCAGAAAACTAATGTCCAGAAATTATTACAATTCTAATTAGCTCTCAGTTAATTCTTTTTTTTTTTTTAAAGATTTTATTTATTTATTTGACAGACAGAGATCCCAAGCAGGCAGAGAGGCAGGTAGAGAGAGAGGGGGGGGAAAGCAGGCTCCCTGTTGAGCAGAGAGCCGGATGTGGGGCTTGATCCCAGGACCCTGGGATCATGACCTGAGCCGAATGCAGAGGCTTTAACCCCACTGAGCCACCCAGGCGCCCCAGCTCTCAGTTAATTCTTAAAACTAAAATTCTGAAAGACCATTTTCACCTATAATGTGTCTAGTCTTATATGAATTACCCACAAGATTACCAAATTACTGAAGTCTAATAAAACTTGCATTTTTAAGCATAACTTAAGATGTAAATCTTAGCAGGCTTCAGTGAACCATGTTCTTACCTTTTTATCTTTTTCTAAAATGGTCTGGTCTCTCTGCTGTAAAAGACGTTTAAGTGACATCACTTCTTCTTTCAGTTGACTTATAAGGACAAAATTGTCTGTTCCCCCACTATCTGCTGACTGATTTATAGAGCTACTAAAAAGAAAAAAGTAAAACACAGTTAAATGAAGTAGAAGGAAAATTAGCAGGTGTTCAAATTGCATAAATTAGACAATTCCACAAACATCCTTAAGGCTAATGCAAAAAAATATGTACCTGACAGAAATGGATGCAACTGGCAAATTACCTTACTAATGGCACACATTACATACACCTGCAGAAATATAATTCAGTATTAGCTTTTAGGGGGTCAATACTTCTAGTGTAAAGCAATAGGCAGCCAATTTGTACAGTAACATCAGCAAACTTTTGGCTAATGAACTAAAAACAAACTCACGCTCATAATACTTTTAATACATTTTCCAAGCAGGTCAATTTAAAACATAACAATTAGATTTTTAGATTTGTGTTTCACTGAAGAAAAATTAAGATCAAGAGAATGTTCTATTCAGATTTGTTCTCCTGTTTTCAAAACCCAATGTATTCCCAAAATAGAACAACAGTTCAGTGCCACTTGCTCATTGCCAAAATTAAGTTAAAACTGTTAACTAATTATGGTTACTCTTCTAGGTGACTCAAAAAAGTCAATGCAGAAGATAAATGTTTCTATTCTTTTACCTAGTCATAACTGGCAATCAACTGTAACTGTTCAACTAACTTGAATTCTCGTAGCGCTAAAGGAATTCATTTTTACCTATCTCCATTAGATGGCTTAGATTCCAATTTGGGCTTTTTCTTTGGAGTTTCATTCTGAATTGCTGCAGAGGATTTATGGCTGAAACCAAACATTAATAAGAATAATTAGAGTAAAAAGGGCAGAGGCACCAAGTGATAAGTTATTCTTCTTCCCCTAAAATAATTACCGAATATCACTGATTTTTTAAAAGTCTAAGTAACAAAGTTAAAGGGATGGCACATTAAAAGAATATATATGTATCAAAATACTTCAGAAAATATGTTAACATATTTACCTCTGTTTCCACAGTCCCTGCTCTTGTTCTGGACTCAGATTGCTGATTCTGAAAAATATATAAATGACATCTAACAACAACATTTATTTAATACATATGTTTAACAACATTCTTTCCAATGGACTCAAATTGCATATGTTTAGAATCTTTGGTTCAGAGAATGAATATTCAATTAAGTTTTTGAACTAAGCTAACATATTCTAAATAAATCACATTGTATGGAGATAAGTTCGAATCAAATAAGTGCTAGGCAATTGCTACTAAGTTCTTTAACAAAGGTATAGTGATAGAGATTAAATGCTCTCTTTTATCAGATCATTTTCCAAAAGCCAATTTAATATCGTATTAAAAGCTGGGGTATATAAGCACTAAACCCACAAGGCTCTATTAATTATGAAGTATGACAATCTTCATACTTAGGCTGCCCTTACTATTTCAGAAAGAAAATGTTTGATCTTTAAAGGCCTTCCTAATAATCCTCCTTTGGAGTAATTCCAGTTGCTCAGAATAGTGTGTCAAGGTGAACCAGGAAATAATCTTGTTTCTTTCCTAGTTTTCCTAAGAACCCTCTCCAAAGTCTCTTGATGTTTCTTGAGTCAGGACTATAGAACATACAAGCTGAAAATAATGGGAATTTTATAGTAAGAACTGATTTTACTTTTACTTATAATTAAATGCTATATTACTAATTCTTTTCCATTATGCCATAACACTAATAATGACTTTATAATTTACTATGAACCCTACAAGTTTTCCTGCAGTTATGTATCAGCCAATCCTGCATTAACCCCTAATTCATTGATTCAACATGTACAGAGCATCTTCTACATACCAGACGCCACATATTTATACAATAAAAGATGTCAAAAGACCTAGGCTGTGTGTTTTGCCAGTTACTTAAAATTCCTGAGCTTTAGTTCCCTCATCTGTGAAATGGGTATAATTTATACCTTATAGGAATATCAAACTTAAATTGAGTTTATATACATAAAAACACATCATACATTACTGGTGACATACACAATAAATAAAAATAAGTACATATAGTTGTGAGAATAAAATTTACTATTGTAGCTTTAGAAATTTTCAAGCAAAAAAAATCAAAACGATCAGATCATGTTCTTAAAAGTCAGCTGTAAATAAATACCTAGTTGGGGAAAAATGCTGTAATTCTATAAACTTGAGTTATTCTCTATTTGTGGCAATAAATTGCAACATGACTGCGAGATTCAGTTGCTCTTTTACAAATTTCATCATAACCATTAGCAAGCCATATAATCACACATGAATTAACAGCACTATCCTGATCTCAAAGTGAGAACAATCACATTTTAATGGCTTAACAAAAACACTTGGAATTCACATCTTTGCTTTCTGAGGTGGCCATTCCTGGATCCAGATTGACTTGCTTTTGCTCTCCTCCACCCCACCCACCACTATATATATATCACAGTATGTACATTCCTAACTATTCTAATCTACTAAAATTAAAATAGAACCTCACAAACAGGTTGCCTACTAACTAAATGGTCTATATCCATCAAATACAAAACAGTATTTCTATTTCTTAAGCAATAAAAAGGAAAAAAAAATTAAGGGTCAATACCATCCTTATTCCTTTTACTTTTGACACCTGTTATTTTTTCTAAAGATGAAGTTACTGTCACACAATTTGATCTTTATAAACATACTCCGTGTCCTATCACACACTAACAAAAATTTGTAAAGGACAGGAGAAAAGGACACTTTAGTTGAGTTTCAGGAGCAGGTCTGTGATAGTTTGTCAGTTTTTCTTAAAAAGGCAAAAACAAGAAAGATTTATGTTCCTCTGTTCCTTGGGATATTGACAGAAGCACCATGAGATTTCTTCACAAGAGCTAGATTAGAAGTCACTATGCACTGCACAACTACAGCATGCAGAAAGAACTACAACAGGGTAAGGCAAGTGGAAAAATTGCTAAGTAAACATCAGTACCTCAATAAAGCTTCATAACGTGCTTGCCTATAATTTAGAATCAAATCTTATTGGCACTACATTATATTCTAAAAACCTGTTCTTAAATATTATAGGCATCAATTTTCTAGAAATGAAATTACGTTTTATCTACCTAAAATTTTAAAGACTCAGAGAAATTTGGGAAAAAAACAAATTCTTCTGAAAACTGGTTATCATGTCCCTGTTTTGTCCATTTTGCGTTTAATATATTCTTGATTTTTCCAGGAAGACTAAAACCACAATTCAAAAACTTTATATCACACACATATTACCACTATATAACTTTTCCCTCCCAAGGCACTTTAAAAATCAAGTAATTATTTATATTTTAATAGAATTCCTGTCTATGTATTTTAAAATAAGTTGCAAAATACTGCTAGTTTAAAAGATTATTTTTCACACTTTTGGAAACTTCAAAATTTAGAATGCTTCTATCATGATCTACAAAAAACTGAATGTATATACCCTAGTCACTGGTAAATATAACTGCATATGACTATAATTTGTATTTCTAACTGTAAATATAACTTTTACAAGTAAAATCCTACCAATTATTTAAACAAAAGAAGAATATTGAGGCTTTTAATAACATAAAACCAATGAAGTATTAACTCTGGTGTACTTGTATTTTTACTTCATAGGATCATAATTTTATGTAATTCCGTAAAGGTCCTATCTTTATTTTTGTGGTAAACAACTAACCACACTCCAGGTGTATAATTTTATACAGGCTTACCTCAAAGACACTTTGGGTTGGGTTCTAGACCACGCAATAAAAGTAACACTTCAATAGAGCAAGTCAAATACATTTCTGGTTTCCCAGTGCACCTAACTTATATTTATACTATACTATAGTCTATTAAAGTGTGCAAAAGCATTATACCTAAAACAACTAGATACCTTAACAAAGTAATTAAAAAATTATTGCTAAAAAAATGCTCAGGTCATCTGAGCTTTCAGGAAGTCATGAATCACTGATCACAGATCACTATAACAAATTTAATAAAGAAAAAGTTTGAAATATTGTTGAGAATTACCAAAATGTGATATAGAAATGTGAAGTGAGTAAATGCTGTCGGAAAATGGTGCCCGCAGGGGCGGCTGGGGGGCACAATCGGTTAAGTGGCTGCCTTCAGCTCACATCATGATCTCAGGGTCCTGGGACTGAGTCCTGCATCAGGCTCTCTGCTCAGCAGGTAGCCTGCTTCCCCCACTCTCTCTGCCTGCCTCTCTGCCTACCTGTGATCTCTGTCTGTCTCTCTGTCAAATAAATATATAAATAATCTTAAAAAAAATGGTGCCCACAGACCTGCTCAACACGGGGTTATCACAACCCTTCAATTTGTTAAAAAATGAGTATCTGTGAAGCACAATAAAGGAAAAAATGTGATAAAATAAGGCGCACCTGTATACTGAATAAAGTAGGGAAAAGGCCCCCAACACTCAAGAAGCTTACCACGTACAACAGAAACCAGACTTGTACAAAAGTAGTATTTGCAAAAAGTTAAACACCAATACATGGCATTAAATGCCAAGAGGATTTTAGAAAACCTGATTTGGAAGTACTTACTTGTGATGGCTACTGCTGTGACGATGGTGATGGTGATGATGGTGGTGATGATGTTTTGAATGATGCTGGTCTTTCTCGGTAAGAGATGAAGAAGATGAGTTTGAATGTGAAGATCCCAGGCTCTTCCTTTGTTCTTTTGTCTTCTGCAAAACTCTCTTGTATGATAAAGTACAGAGCCAGCATAATAACTTTCCATCAACCTTTTTAAAGAAAATATTTGTATTAGATTCAATGTGCCTATAAACTGAGTTTAAGTAAAAAATAAACTATTCAACTTCTAGCGCAGACGCAGACTCATGTGTGCGCTCTCTCACACACACACATGCACACACACACACAGATCATTACAAAAAGGAAATAAAATAAAAGACTTTCATGAAACTTGGGAAAATGCTCATCTGGTAGGTCGTAAAATTGGTGAGGATGATCTATGGACTTCCATTAGTTTTGAGGTTTTTTTTTTAATTTTGAGAGAAGAGTTTATTTTCTTATTACAGGGAATTAAGCATAAATTGACATATTTCAAAGAATCTTACCTAAGCACCCGCCTGAATTCTTAAGTCACTGTGTAATTACTAAAATGACAAAGTAATCCCCACTACAGTGGAAATTGTTAGTTTATAGAAATAAGGAGAGCCTGAATAACATATACATTTGATTCTCATTATTCCCAGGTTTCCCATTTGCAAATTCACCACCTACTTGCTGAAATTTATCTGTAACCCCTAAATCAACTTGCAGCACTTTCATGATTATGCACGAACATGCACGTGGCAGCAAAACATTTCTGTAGACGGACAGCAAACATTCCCTGCAGAGGTTTAACAAGGTGACACTCTGGTCTTCTTTCAGCTCTTACGCCAAAACAAGTGTTCTTTTCACGGTCTATTTAGTGCCATGTTTTCTACATTTGTGCTTTCGTATCGGTGATTCCACTGCTTATAACGGTCCCCAAGTGTACTGCTGAAGTGATGTATAGTGTTCTTTAGCACAAGAAAGCTGTGATATACCTTATGTAGAAAATACATATCTCAGGTAAGTTCTGTCAGGCATATAGTGCTGTCTGCCATGACTTCAATGGAACTGAACAACAATTTATATTACATAAGATGTCTCTGAAGAGAAACATGCACAAAACAAGATTAAGTATTGATCGAATGATTACCATGTTGTGACCAGAGCAAGAACCTAATCCTATAGTACCCCTTTAGAAGCAATACTTCAATATTCACTAATTCAGTGTTTGCAGCAACTTTATAGAACCTATCTACCACGAATAATGAAGATCAACTATACATGTATCAAGAGGAAGAAAAAGAGCCTTCTTTCCAAAACTAAGACTAAGCCCTAAAAAAATAAAACAAAGTTTCTTTCTTCTACTTATTCACACAAGAACTACTGGAGGGCCATGTCTTACAACTAGGGTACATATACTGCTGTTGAAGAACCTGGGGGAGCTTCTCAAAGAGACAGTCATCCTCCAACTCAACAGAACTGACAGACAACAGGAGGCCTATGTGAATGCCGACCAGCAGAGGAATGCCACAGGCACACACATACTTTTTAAGTCACTGTAGGCAGAGCAAAACAAACAATGGTTGAAAACATAAGCCCCAAGTCAAAAGGCACAAGACTAACTTTGAATTATAGGTGTTAATGTGCCATCAGGTATTTTTTCACACCAGTGACTTCAAGTAACGAGCAAAAGGGTAAGTAGCCGAAAGGATTTAAAAGCAGTTAGTAATTTTCCTGAACAAAATGTTAGATAACCAAATAGTACGGAATAGCTATCACAGAGTATTTTTTAAAAATATAATAATCTCAATTGATCAACACAAATCTATGTATGATGCAAACATGGAGAAAATGTACTGTTCCTGCACTTCCATCTAACCATTTTCAGGGACCCAAAGGATACATCATGTAGCAGTAGTGTAGTCATTAAAATAACTCCCAACCTGTGTGTTTCATTTAATTTCCAGAAGATATCATAATATAAATACCTTTCTTCTTCCTTCCTCCTTTCGATCAAAAGCACATTGTTGTTTGCACTGTTCACAGGTCTGAGGTGGTCCGTATTTTTTTTCTGAATTTGTACAACGCTGACACTTTGTACCAATAAATGCAGCAATTATGTTACAGTACTGACAAGGCTTAGGCTGAAAGGCAGATACACATTTTAACTGAGACATTTAAAAATTAATTAAAAATTTGCTACATAAAACATATACCTGTATACAGACATATTTTTAGGACTAATTAAGGAAAGAGATAAAAAAGCTTTCTGTTAAGTATGCTACCCTGTCACATTTAATGACATTCTTCATGTTCCTATTCACTTACTAACATTTATTTCTAGAGTCATGCAACTTTTTGTTAACTCTCTTAAATAAATATCATGAGAAATGTATTTATGATTGGATGATATGTTATACAAAAGCTATATGTGAAAAAGTTCTCAAAGAATGAAAATAAAGGTACACACTGATAGAAAAGTTTCATGCATCCAGTATTTAGGAGCATGAACTAATTTAATAACCTAGTTATTCTCATTACTGTTTCATTTATTAAAAAAACATTTAACAGTTTTTTAATCACATACAGTTATTGATGATGAAATGAATATACATTACCCGTGAGCTTTCACCTTAAGAATTGGCACAAGCATATTTAACCTAAACTGTAACAAACATACCTTGATTTTCTTTGATACTCAAAAGATAATTCAGGATTTTACAGAACCATAAGGCCAGCACTTTGACCAATCATAACAGTACTATACCAATAATGACTGTCCTATACATGTGAGAAAAAAATTATACTAGCATAATGAACTGGACTACTACATAAAAGCTATTAGAGGTTCTGAAGGGGGGGGGATTATGCAAATTTTATAGATAAGGAGGTTCTCCATAACCAGGAGTTTATTATACTTGAGACTCTGAAGAATAAAATCATACACTTCCCACTGAAATTCAATATACACAAAACATGCACATAATAGTACTGTTTTCAAACACTATCATCCTCTGACTGGACTGTCATCCAATCAGACAGTCTACAGAATATTTCTTTCCTGGAATATTCTAACATCCTGAATATTTAAGGACATAACCATATATATTTTTTACAAAGTCCATTTTGTGAAAAACACTGACTAGTAACAGTATCATGAAATAAAAACGTAAAACATTCTTACCGTGCCAAATTGCTTCACATTTTGAGCACACTTCTTACAAATTGTATTAGTTTTGCTGAAAAGGAAATTGAATATAGATGATCAAATTTATATAGCTTTCTGAAGTAATTAGCACACTGTCGAACTAAAGCAAATACAGTTTATATTTGACATTTGCTTTAGTAGTTCTTAAAACTTCCTCTAATACAGACCAAGGATCTTCTTAGGGATGCATATTATACACATTTTCTCCTCTTTCATGAACTTTAGATAAATGATAAATGTTTTCACACATTTTTACTGTGTATCTTTTAGTAAAGGAAACAAAAACCAAAGGGAAAAAAATCCTTATGTTTCCTATCTAGTTCCAAAATCTTCACATTTGCCATTGTTTATGCACAGCCTTATATCTCACTGCCTACCTAACCTTCCTCTGGGCCTTCCCCACTATTATGATGCCAGTAATCTACTTATGAAGAAATTATTTATTTGTTCTTCTCCTTAGGCTACTCTCTTATAAGTGCTCTGGTCCTTTAACAAGAAATCACCCTGTTAAAAAGTATGTGCTGTTCTTCCACTGGTAACAAGTTACTAGATTTCACCTTGGAAGATACTTGGTAACAATACAGACCTTTCTTCAAGTCCATGTCAGCACTAATGTTTTGTCATTTTTACAGTTTAACAGTAACTTTATGTCTGCGTTTTTAGTCCACAAGACTAAACTGGTCTACTTGTAAAACAGTCACTAATTTTGTGTCAACATAGTCTCTCCCAGCACATATAAAAGGTTTACAACTTAAAATTTAAGAGAATAAAGCATATTTAAGAATATTTCACCACAAATACGGGATGACAACCCCCCGGTATTCCTTACAGACAACGGTGTCTTTAACAATCAAAAACTGTTTAGTATACAAACCTCTCTTGTTGAAATTCTGATCTGCAGTAAGTACATTTTACAATAGGATGCGCAATCCGACATTCCTGTAATAAGACAATGTATTAGTATCTATCTCAAAGTCCCCAATTTCACTTTTCTGGTAGAAAACTATTACACAACCTAGTCAAATTCCTAAAACATCAATAATACCTGTCCCCCAACGTACACAATTGAGTAATTTATCATATAAGTGGCCAATTACAGCATATTTCCTTAGGGAAGGCATAGGTGTCTTTGTCTTTACTTGACGTGGGGGGTATGCTACAAATTAAGAAAGCTGTCAGGGCCGATTTCAAGGGTTGGTTAAATGCGAAACTACTTAAAATTTTGCACCGTTGTTCACAGACAGCATCCTGGCTTTAATGGGATGGGAGGAGCTCCAAATCATAGAGCATTCTGTCCCCAAACCAGTCGCTTCGCTTTCCTGGACAGGGAAGAAGGATGCCATCAGCTTTGCGGCTTCAGGTTCCTAGCAAGAAAGTGCAAAAACCGTCCCCTGCCTCCCGGTGGAAGGAGAGGACAGTCCAGGCAGAAAACCGAGATGAAAACATCTCCACCCCAGGGTTTCTGCGGCATAGACAGGTGGCTGCCGCCTCACTCAGCCCCACCCCTCTGAGACCCCTGAATGTTGGTGGGGCCCGGCCCCCTCCTGGGCCGCCTGGAAGAGGGCAGAATCTTGTCTTCTCTCATGGGCCCCTCCCATCTGATGCCCACGTCCTCGATAAACGGGTCCCGAGTGAGGAGGCAAGAAAGAGCTCCAAGCGCCCAAGGCGCGGGCGAAGAGAGCCGGGCTGCAGCGCAGCGGACACCCAGCTTCCCTCCGGCTCCGGCCGAGGAAACCCCGCCCGCCCGCCGCACAGCGCCCACGGACCTTGCAGAGCTGCTGGCCCTGGGAGAGCTCCTCGAAGGGATAGCGCTGGGTACACTTGGTGCAGGCGTACAGGGCCGAGGCCGCCATCCTGCTCCTCAGTCTCCTCCTGCACCGCCGCCCGCTCCGAGGCGGGGCCCTACGGGGAACTCGGGCGCCGCCGCCGCCGCCGCCCGGGCCGCGGGCTCCTCCTCCTCCCCCTCCCCTGCCTCGCGCCCACCAGAGCCTCGCCGCTAAGGCCCAAGGCCCTGCGGTCTGCACCGTCTCCCTCCGCCTCCACTTCCGCCCCCAGCCCTCTCAGTGACGCCGTCCCAGCCGCTCCCGCTTAGGCCCCTATAGCGGCGGAGGGAGACGAAGAGGATAGCTCGATGCGGTTTAGCTGCGCGGCAGTGGATCCGCTTCCTTCTCGGCCTCGCTTCCCCATCTCTGATTGGCTGGGATGGCTACTGCGTCACTCGGTCGCTCCTCCCAACCCCTTACCCCGACTACGCTGGGAGCTCCCACAAAGGGAGGAAGTTGCTGGCCAATGAAGGACCGACGCTCTCAGCGCGCGAAATCCGCTTCAAATTCGCCCCGCCCAAAGGCGCCAGTAGCGCCTGTATGTAGCAGCCAGTCTTAGGTTTCAGTGAGAACGGCCCAATCCAATTGGGCAAGTGTTCGTGGAGGTTTACTCTCTGCCTCCACTCTTTTTTTCCCCTTGACTGCTATTGGACCAAATCACTAAAGTCCCTCCTGATTCTATTTGTTATTGGTCAAAAGCTAAGTACTTCACCTAGAGAGGCGTCTCCGACTCGAGCTGACGCTCTCTCTGGCGTCTGCTCCAAGGGAACGGATGGAGTGTTTGAACTTCGCATTTTATTCTGTTTCAGTCATTCTATTCAATTGCCACTGGAGACAACACAACCCGTGGCCCACGTTTCCTCCTCGATGTGGCCCGCCCTTTTGTAGAGTCCCCTCGGAGCCGTGGGGTAGACCTCAGCGTTAGCTTCGCCCGCTGTTTCAGCGATGCGCTACCTTGTGACGTCAGCGAGGGAAGAGGCGGAATCTCTCCTACTACCGGAAGACGTCCGCTTTTTTGATTGGCTACTCAAGACGTCCGTTAGGACGTGTTGCCTTTTCCGTGTGCGCTCTGAGCGTGGGCGTCCCAGTGGGGGTGTGTGCAGGGGTTTCTAGACCGGGCACCAACACCCCAACCCCTTCCATCAGGGGTTCGGCTTAGGGTCGCCCCTGGTGGGCGGCTCTCGAACCTTGAGGAAAAGCTCGAGAACCCGGACCCCCCCCAGGGCTGCGGAGGTCCTCTCGGTAGGCAGGAAGATGGCGGCAGCATCGGTCTCGGCGACCTCTGGTTCTCAGATCTCGGTAAGAAGCGGCTGACGTTCGAATAGGCTCGGTCCTGGCGCCTCTTTACTTTTCCTCACCCTTCAAAGCGCTCTGGGCCCAGGGTCTCACCCATCCTGAGGAATGGCCGGGGATGCGTGGTCGCCCCTTGCTCTCCAGACGCCCCGTGCTCCCCTGTCGAGCCTGCACCCTTACTTCGAAACAGGCCTGACCCGCCTCCATCCCCTGTTCATTCACCTTCCGGCCTAGAAGCGCAAGTTACCGAACTTTGCCAGGATTCGCTAGGGTGTCTACCCACGCCCTGGCCTTGCGAAAACATTGCAGCTTTGGTCACGTGTGTGTAACGGCCCCTCTTGGAAACTTGCCGAGACCAGGTGTGCTAGAGAGAGTTGGCTTAACTGGCAGCTGTTGAATAGTCCTCAGTCTGAAGCGCTTACTAGTTGCTGCTTGTGCTGATTCCATTGCGTACAGTTCCTCCCCTCGCGTATTCCCAGGGACTTTGTTCTTGCTCGTACCCAGAGCGCGCGCTTTCCACCTTCGGTATTACTTTGCAACGTGTACATGCCGTACTAGAGAGGCGACAGGGACAGTTGAATCTGAACATTGTTTTCGCCTCTCCTAGGGCCCCCAGCCAGTTCAGCCACTATTATTTGTCGAATTGGAATGTCGGTGCTTAGTATTTGGGGATCCGGCACTTTGGGAATAGGCAGAAAATGGGAGGAGTCTCAAGTAAGAGCCATTATAGCCTTTTTTTCCCCAGTAAAGCGGAGTGCCTGCATACTTTGAGGATCTAAGATGACACAGGTGAATGAGGTAGAATCCCTGCGCTGAAGGAGTAGACACTGAGGAGAAACTGCATGTAGTCAGGCTGTTACACAGTTCAGATTGATAAATGTTGCTGTCCTAAAATAACCTAGGCATGAGTGGCTAGCAGTTCTTGGTAGGCTAGAAACAGTTTCCCGGTAGGGAAGATGGAGCTAGCTAGGTGAGCTGTATGGGGAAGGAGTTGTAAGTGCTTATCACAAGAACTGAAAAGAAGAAAGAGGCATCAGTGGCATTTCTAGGTATATGCCAAGACAAGAGGAGCTTTCAGGAAACTAGGAATGAGCAAAAGTCGTGTGGTGGTAGAGTTGGGTTAGATGAATTGTGGAAGTAGGTAAAAACGTGAAAAAAGAGCGATAGGGAAGAAAACAGAACTATCAGGGTAAAGTTATGTTATACACACTAAGGGGGAGAAGTTTAGGGAGCATTAAGAACAGAGTCACCTCGGGAAGACAGTTTTCCTCAGTTTCAGCTTTTGGTGACTTAAGGTTTATGATAATGAGGCCCGAAATAACTCAGTTTCTGCAGAATGGGAGTAGAGTTTGCAGAGCAGTCATGGACGATGGAGGAGAAGGAATGAATGAAGCACATAGAGTTTATTCTGGAATTAGGTCTGTCAAAGGGAATATAAAAAGAGGAACTATTAGGAGGAAGTGTCCCTAAGTAGATGGTTGAGATTATATAGGAGCTGAGATGAATTAAATTTAATGGGAGAAGAAGGCTTTTCACTGTTTTCAAAACTTAGCACACAGACTGAGGAGACTGAGCTAGAAGGACTCATACAAATGTTAATTGAGCTATACTCTGCCAACACTTAGCTGAGCACTGGTACTGGGATGTGCTGTCAGCCCTTATTCCGTAAGGTAGCCAGATCATAAATTTCCTGGAGTGTTTAATAGGAAAGCATATATATTTGTATATACTAAGCTCAGCTTTAATTGGATTCTAAATATCAAGAATACACTTTTCAAATATCTAGGATCTTTGGGAAATCAAAAGTATAACGATCTTCTTAATTTGACTTGCTACATCAAACTATCTAATTTGGAAGTCAGTTTCAAAACAAAAATGACTAAATTTAGATTATTAGTATATCAGAAATGACCCTCCTCAGACGTTTAACTGTCCTGTCAGAAATAAGGCTGACATTTCCAACAAAATTTAAAACATTCAGCTTAGCAAATAGCTGATCATAAAATAACACACACACACAAAAACCTTTGAAAACTACAGCATAAACTCAGAGCCTACTCATACTCAGATTTTAGGATTGTATTAACTATACATATAAAAAAAAAATTCCTATTTATTCAACACTCATAAACCAGCTTGGAGCATGCTATAATAAATAGGGATGCTTTTACTAGGTAAGGATTTTTAACAGGTAAATTCACAAATAGCATTCTTGAGAAAGCAGCTACTATGTAAATCTCAAATGTGAATAAGATAGAAGCAAGTGATACATTCAGGTTTTTTTTTGTTTTGTTTTGTTTTTTAAGTATTTTTTGCAGCAGCAGTAAGAAGAGTAACAACAGCAGGTAACCTATAACATGATTGCTATGTATCTTTTCAGTAGTGGCTGCCTCAGGAAAGCAGCTATGACTGGGCACAGTGACATTAAGTAGAAGTATATAGGCAGCATAGATTGAAATAGAGGAGTATCTTTCCTGTCAGTCCTTTATTTTCCCAGTATCCATAGTCAGAACTCTTATGTCACTTTGGAGTTAATAAACTAATCTAACTGGTCTCTGTGGCTTTTTAACCAGGCCCTGTAATTAACATGCTTCATATTTTTTTCCTCTTAAGTTTTATGAATATATCATAGATTTTTTTTTTAAAGATTTTATTTGTTTATTTAACAGACAGAGATCACAAGTAGGCAGAGAGGCAGGCAGAGAGAGAGAGAGAGAGAGAAGCAGGCTCCCTGCTGAGCAGAGAGCCCCATGCGGGGCTCCATCCCAGGACCCTGGGATCATGACCTGAGCCAAAGGCAGAGGCTTTAACCCACTGAGCCACCCAGGCGCCCCATATCATAGATTTTTTTAATACTAAATATATAAAAGATTTATCTTTGAGATTAATAAAATGAATTCCTTTATGCTTCTTCATGCATCTTTTCTTTCATATATACCACCAGCATAGGTTTTGAGATTATAAAATATATAGTATTATATGGCAGTCGTGGTTTTAAGTGCTTTTCATATATTAACTAATTAGTATTTCCATTTTTGAATGAGCCAGATGAGGCACAGAGGTTAAATCAAGTTTACACAACTAGTAAATGGCAGAGCAGTTTTGTTACTCACTAGTTTGCCAGCCATTCAAAAATAGTTGTCTTGTGATCATCCTTCGAAGTTCTACAAGTGCAAAAATTTCTCTAAAGAAGCAGTTTTCAAAGCATGGTCTGAAGACCTTTGGGGGTCGCTGAGGCCCTCCCAAGAGGATCTACAGTTATCTTCCTTACCCAGCCACTTTGTGGGAGACCAGATTTTCTTGTGTGTCAGCCAAAATAGCATATTCAGTAGAGTGAATGCAGAAGCAAATATACGAATCCAGTAGCCTTTTTTTAAAATTAAGAATTAAAGAGATCTGTAAAAATGTGTAAAAAATTCTTCATTAAATATTTTGGATGGCTGTTAGTTTTCATTCAAGAATTATATTTATGGTAACATCATGGGTGTATTATTTTTAAGTTAGCAAGTATGTTAACATCTAGGTATAACCCACATGAACAAAAAGCTCTTTGGGATCTTCAGTAATTTTTAAGAGTGTAAAGGAGTGCCCAAACCCAAAATGTTTGAGAGGGGCAACAGTGGTTTAAACTGCCAGTTGGGCTGTGGGTTCCAACTCGGTGGTGGGTTGTGGAATATGTTTAGTGACTAAGGACATAATCATTAAAGAAGAAGAAGAAGAAAGAGAAAATAGTTCAGCAAATAGATTTGTGATTGAAATGGCAGGATCATGGAGGGTGCATCTTTGGCTTTCTTTGATAATGCTGAATTGTTTTCCAAAGCAATTGTACCAATATGTTCCCACCAACTATTCCTTTTAATCCATATCCTCTTGAACTTATAATATGGTCTCACTTCTGAATTTTTGCCAAGAAGGGAGTATGAAATGCTATCCTGTTCTTGTTCTCATTTGTGCTCCCCTTATCAATGTAGACAATGCACCTTTTATTTTTTCATAACTTTACTCGTAGTTTTTTTCTTCTATGAAATGCTTGTTTGGGTCTTTTGCCTTTCTTTAATTGGTTTGTCTTTTCCTGTTGATTTATACTCATTCTTTATGCATTCTGGAAGTTAATGCTTGCCTGTTAAGCTTTATTCTAATTACTCTTCAGCTTGTCTTTCACTTGTCTAAGATACCTTTTGATGGGAGTTTCTGATGTGCATGGATAAAATTTATTAGTCTTTCCTTTTTATGTTTAGTGCGTTTTGGTTAAGAAATTCTTGAAGCAAAGGACATTAATGACATTCTTTTTTTTTTTTTTTTTAATTTTTTATTTTTTTCAGCATAACAGTATTCATTATTTTTGCACCACACCCAGTGCTCCATGCAATCTGTGCCCTCTACAATGCCCACCACCTGGTGCCCCCAACCTCCCACCCCCCACCCCTTCAAAATTCTCAGATCGTTTTTCAGAGTCCATAGTCTCTCATGGTTCACCTCCCCTTCCAATTTCCCTCAACTCCCTTCTCCTCTCCATTTCCCCTTGTCCTCCATGCTATTTGTTATGCTCCACAAATAAGTGAAACCATATGATAATTGACTCTCTCTGCTTGACTTATTTCACTCAGCATAATCTCTTCCAGTCCCGTCCATGTTGCTACAAAACTTGGGGATTCATCCTTTCTTTCTTTCTTTTTTTTTTTTTTTTTTTACAGCTTTATAAACATATATTTTTATCCCCAGGGGTACAGGTCTGCGAATCGCCAGGTTTACACACTTCACAACACTCACCATAGCACATACCCTCCCCGATATCCATAAACCCACCCCCTCTCCCAACCCCCTCCCCCCATCAACCCTCAGTTTGTTTTGTGAGATTAAGAGTCACTTATGGTTTGTCTCCCTCCCAATCCCATCTTGTTTCATTTACTCTTCTCCTACCCCCTCAACCCCCCATGTTGCATCTCCTCTCCCTCATATCAGGGAGATCATATGATAGTTGTCTTTCTCCAATTGACTTATTTCGCTAAGCATGATACCCTCTAGTTCCATCCACGTCGTCGCAAATGGCAAGATTTCATTTCTTTTGATGGCTGCATAGTATTCCATTGTGTATATATACCACATCTTCTTTATCCATTCGTCTGTAGATGGACATCTAGGTTCTTTCCATAGTTTGGCTATTGTAGACATTGCTGCTATAAACATTCGGGTGCATGTGCCCCTTCGGATCACTACGTTTGTATCTTTAGGGTAAATACCCAGCAGTGCAATTGCAGGGTCATAGGGTAGTTCTATTTTCAACATTTTGAGGAACCTCCATGCTGTTTTCCAGAGTGGTTGCACCAGCTTGCATTCCCACCAACAGTGTAGGAGGGTTCCCCTTTCTCCGCATCCTCGCCAGCATCTGTCATTTCCTGACTTGTTAATTTTAGCCATTCTGACTGGTGTGAGGTGATATCTCATGGTGGTTTTGATTTGTATTTCCCTGATGCCGAGTGATATGGAGCACTTTTTCATGTGTCTGTTGGCCATCTGGATGTCTTCTTTGCAGAAATGTCTGTTCATGTCCTCTGCCCATTTCTTGATTGGATTATTTGTTCTTTGGGTGTTGAGTTTGCTAAGTTCTTTATAGATTTTGGACACTAGCCCTTTATCTGATATGTCATTTGCAAATATCTTCTCCCATTCTGTCAGTTGTCTTTTGTTTTTTTTAACTGTTTCCTTTGCTGTGCAAAAGCTTTTGATCTTGATAAAATCCCAAAAGTTCATTTTTGCCCTTGCTTCCCTTGCCTTTGGGGATGTTCCTAGGAAGATGTTGCTGCGGCTGACGTCGAAGAGGTTGCTGCCTGTGTTCTCCTCGAGGATTTTGATGGATTCCTTTCTCACATTGAGATCCTTCATCCATTTTGAGTCTATTTTCGTGTGTGGTGTAAGGAAATGATCCAATTTCATTTTTCTGCATGTGGCTGTCCAATTTTCCCAACACCATTTATTGAAGAGGCTGTCTTTGTTCCATTGGACATTCTTTCCTGCTTTGTCGAAGATGAGTTGACCATAGAGTTGAGGGTCCATTTCTGGGCTCTCTATTCTGTTCCATTGATCTATGTGTCTGTTTTTGTGCCAGTACCATGCTGTCTTGATGATGACAGCTTTGTAATAGAGCTTGAAGTCCGGAATTGTGATGCCACCAACTTTGGCTTTCTTTTTCAATATTCCTTTGGCTATTCGAGGTCTTTTCTGGTTCCATATAAATTTTAGGATTATTTGTTCCATTTCTTTGAAAAAAATGGATGGTACTTTGATAGGAATTGCATTAAATGTGTAGATTGCTTTAGGTAGCATAGACATTTTCACAATATTTATTCTTCCAATCCAGGAGCATGGAACATTTTTCCATTTCTTTGTGTCTTCCTCAATTTCTTTCATGAGTACTTTATAGTTTTCTGAGTATAGATTCTTAGTCTCTTTGGTTAGGTTTATTCCTAGGTATCTTATAGTTTTGGGTGCAATTGTAAATGGGATGGACTCCTTAATTTCTCTTTCTTCTGTCTTGTTGTTGGTGTAGAGAAATGCAACTGATTTCTGTGCATTGATTTTATATCCTGACACTTTACTGAATTCCTGTACAAGTTCTAGCAGTTTTGGAGTGGAGTCTTTTGGGTTTTCCACATAGAGTATCATATCATCTGCGAAGAGTGATAGTTTGACTTCTTCTTTGCCGATTTGGATGCCTTTAATTTCCTTTTGTTGTCTGATTGCTGAGGCTAGGACTTCTAGTACTATGTTGAATAGCAGTGGTGATAACGGACATCCCTGCCGTGTTCCTGACCTTAGCGGAAAAGCTTTCAGTTTTTCTCCATTGAGAATGATATTTGCGGTGGGTTTTTCATAGATGGCTTTGATAATATTGAGGTATGTGCCGTCTATCCCTACACTTTGAAGAGTTTTGATCAGGAAGGGATGCTGTACTTTGTCAAATGCTTTTTCAGCATCTATGGAGAGTATCATATGGTTCTTGTTCTTTCTTTTATTAATGTGTTGTATCACATTGATTGATTTGCGGATGTTGAACCAGCCTTGCAGCCCTGGAATAAATCCCACTTGGTCGTGGTGAATAATCCTTTTAACGTACTGTTGAATCCTATTGGGTAGTATTTTGGCGAGAATTTTTGCATCTGTGTTCATCAAGGATATTGGTCTGTAGTTCTCTTTTTTGTTGGGATCCTTGTCTGGTTTTGGGATCAAGGTGATGCTGGCCTCATAAAATGAGTTTGGAAGTTTTCCTTCTATTGCTATTTTTTGCAACAGTTTCAGGAGAATAGGAATTAGTTCTTCTTTAAATGTTTGGTAGAATTCCCCCGGGAAGCCGTCTGGCCCTGGGCTTTTGTTTGTTTGGAGATTTTTGATGACTGTTTCAATCTCCTTACTGGTTATGGGTCTGTTCAGGCTTTCTATTTCTTCCTGGCTCAGTTGTGGTAGTTTATATGTCTCTAGGAATGCATCCATTTCTTCCAGATTGTCAAATTTGTTGGCGTAGAGTTGCTCATAGTATGTTCTTATAATTGTCTGTATTTCTTTGGTGTTCGTTGTGATCTCTCCTCTTTCATTCATGATTTTATTTATTTGGGTCCTCTCTCTTTTCTTTTTGATAAGTCTGGCCAGGGGTTTATCAATCTTATTAATTCTTTCAAAGAACCAGCTCCTAGTTTTGTTGATTTGTTCTATTGTTTTTTTGGTTTCTATTTCATTGATTTCTGCTCTGATCTTTATGATTTCTCTTCTCCTGCTGCGTTTAGGGTTTCTTTCTTGTTCTTTCTCCAGCTCCTTTAGGTGTAGGGTTAGGTTGTGTACCTGAGACCTTTCTTGTTTCTTGAGAAAGGCTTGTACCGCTATATATTTTCCTCTCAGGACTGCCTTTGTTGTGTCCCACAGATTCTGAACTGTTGTGTTTTCATTATCGTTTGTTTCCATAAATTTTTTCAATTCTTCTTTGATTTCCTGGTTGACCCATTCATTCTTTAGAAGGATGCTGTTTAGTCTCCATGTATTTGGGTTCTTTCCAAATTTCCTCTTGTTATTGAGTTCTAGCTTTAGAGCATTGTGGTCTGAAAATATGCAGGGAAGGATCCCAATCTTTTGATACTGGTTGAGACTTGATTTAGGACCAAGAATGTGATCTATTCTGGAGAACGTTCCATGTGCACTAGAGAAGAATGTGGATTCTGTTGCTTTGGGATGAAATGTTCTGAATATATCTGTGATGTCCATCTGGTCCAGTGTGTCATTTAAGGCCTTGATTTCCTTGTTGATCTTTTGCTTGGATGATCTGTCCATTTCAGTGAGGGGAGTGTTAAAATCCCCTACTATTATTGTATTCTTGTTGATGTGTTTCTTTGATTTTGTTATTAATTGGTTTATATAGTTGGCTGCTCCCACGTTAGGGGCATAGATATTTAAAATTGTTAGATCTTCTTGTTGGACAGTTCCTTTGAGTATGATATAGTGTCCTTCCTCATCTCTTATTATAATCTTTGGCTTAAAATCTAATTGATCTGATATAAGGATTGCCACTCCTGCTTTCTTCTGATGTCCATTAGCATGGTAAATTGTTTTCCACCCCCTCACTTTAAACCTGGAGGTGTCTTCGGGTTTAAGATGAGTTTCTTGTAGGCAACATATAGATGGGTTTTGTTTTTTTATCCATTCTGATACCCTGTGTCTTTTGATTGGGGCATTTAGCCCATTAACATTCAGGGTAAGTATTGAGAGATATGAATTTAGTGCCATTGTATTGCCTGTAAGGTGACTGTTATTGTATATTGTCTCTGTTTCTTTCTGATCTACTACTTTTAGGGTCTCTCTTTGCTTAGAGGACCCCTTTCAATATTTCCTGTAGAGCTGGTTTGGTATTTGCAAATTCTTTCAGTTTTTGTTTGTCCTGGAAGCTTTTAATCTCTCCGTCTATTTTCAATGATAGCCTAGCTGGATATAGTATTCTTGGCTGCATGTTTTTCTCATTTAGTACTCTGAATATATCATGCCAGCTCTTTCTGGCCTGCCTGGTCTCTGTGGATAAGTCTGCTGCCAATCTAATATTTTTACCATTGTACGTTACAGACTTCTTTTCCCGGGCTGCTTTCAGGATCTTTTCTTTGTCACTAAGACTTGTCAATTTTACTATTAGGTGACGGGGTGTAGACCTATTCTTATTGATTTTGAGGGGGGTTCTCTGAACCTCCTGGATTTTGATGCTCGTTCCCTTTGCCATATTGGGGAAATTCTCTCCAATAATTCTCTCCAATATACCTTCTGCTCCCCTCTCTGTTTCCTCTTCTTCTGGAATCCCAATTATTCTAATGTTGTTTCGTCTTATGGTGTCACTTATCTCTCGAATTCTCCCCTCGTGGTCCAGTAGCTGTTTGTCCCTCTTTTGCTCAGCTTCTTTATTCTCTGTCATTTGGTCTTCTATATCGCTAATTCTTTCTTCTGCCTCATTTATCCTAGCAGTGAGAGCCTCCATTTTTGATTGCACCTCATTAATAGCTTTTTTGATTTCAACTTGGTTCGATTTTAGTTCTTTTATTTCTCCAGAAAGGGCTTTTATATCTCCCGAGAGGGTTGCTTTAATATCTTCCATGCCTTTTTCAAGCCCGGCTAGAACCTTGAGAATCATCATTCTGAACTCTATATCTGACATATTACCAATGTCTGTATTGATTAGGTCCCTAGCCTTTGGTACTGCCTCTTGTTCTTTTTTTTGTTGTGAATTTTTCCGCCTTGTCATTTTGTCCAGATAAGAGTTTATGAAGGAGCAAGTAAAATACTAAAAGGGTGGCAACAACCCCAGGAAAATATGCTTTAGCCAAATCAGAAGAGATCCTGAATTGTGAGGGGGGAGAAAGGGGATAAAAAGGGGTTCAGAAAGAAAGAAAAAAAAAAAACTATTAAAAAAAAGAAAGCCGATAAAGAAAAAATATAAAAAGAGGAAAAAATATATATATATTAGATAAACTATTTAAAAAACGTTAAAAAAAAGAAAACGGTAAAAGTTAAAAAAAATTTAGCAGAAGAAGAGAAAAAGAAAAAAAAATTGAAAAAGAAAAAAAATTTAAATTAACTGCAAGGCTAAAAAATCATGGGGAGAAAGCCATGAGTTTCGTGCTTTGCTTTCTTCTCCTCTGGAATTCCGCCGTTCTTCTTGGTAGGTGAACTTTGTCCTGGCTGGGTTTCCCGTAGATCTTCTGGGGGAGGGGCCTGTTGTAGTGATTCTCAAGCGTCTTTGCCCCAGGCGGAGTTGCACCGCCCTTACCCGGGGCCGCGCTGAGTCATCCGCTCAGGTTCGCTTTCGGGAGCTTTTGTTCCCTGAGCGCTTTCCGAAGAGTCCGGAGGACGGGAATAAAGATGGCGGCCTCCCGGTGTCCGGCCCGGAGGAGCCGAGAGCCCGGGGCCCCACTCCTCAGTGCGCCCTCAGAGAACAGCGCCAAATGACTCCCGTCACCCTGGCCTCCGGCCGCGCTCCGAGCTGACCGAGCCTGCGACCGGTTCAAGGCAACCCTGAGCTGAGAGTCACTCCTCGGCTCTGTCTCTGCAGCCGGCTTCCCCGTTCTAATACCGGTAAGCTCTGCGACACTGAGACACCCCCGATCCTTCTGCGACCCTGCGGGACCTGAGGCCGCGCTGACCCCGCCTGGGATTCACCCCAGTTAAGCCTCTGGAGCGATGTCCCTCAGCGGAACAGACTTTTAAAAGTCCTGATTTTGCCCCGTTGTTCCGCCGCTCGCAGGGAGCCGGCCCCTCCCCCCGCGGTCTATCTTCCCGTCGCTTTGGATTCACTTCTCCGCCAGTCCTACCTTGCAGAAAGTGGTTGATTTTCTGTTTCTGGAATTGCTGTTCTTCTTCTCTTCAATCTCCCGTTGGATTTGTAGGTGTTTGCAATCTTTAGATAAGCTATTTAGCTGACCTCCCGCTACCCGAAGTAGTCTCAGCCTGCTACTTCTCCGCCATCTTGACTCCTCCCCCATTAATGACATTCTTAATTTTTTTTCTATACAGGTTTTAAAGTTGGGGCCTTTTAAGTCCTTAATATGCTTGAAGTTAATTTGTGTGCTGTGACGTAGGGCTCTAGTTTAACCTTTCTACTTAAGATATACAATTTCTCAGGGTGCTTGGGTGGCTCAGTGGGTTAAAGCCTCTGTCTTCAGCTCAGGTCATGATCGCAGGGTCCTGGGATGGAGCCCCGCATTGGGCTCTGGAGCCTGCTTCCCTCCCCCGCACCCCCACCCTGTCTCTCTGCCTACTTGTGATCTCTGTCTGTCAAATAAATGAATAAAATCTTAAAAAAAAAAAAAAAGACAACTTCTTCAACATTGCTTATTAGATATATCTTTCCCGAATGGTTTGCATTTGTAGCTATCAGTATATTTCCATATGTGTACGTTTGTTTTACTGGGCTCTTTGTTCCATGATTGTATTTGTCTATCCCTATATACTCACTGTATTAATGATTCTCCTTTATATATTTCTGAGAGAGTACCTGCCTGTCTTCCTTGTTCCTTCAAGAGAAATGTTAGCTATTCTTGGTCCTCCACTGTTCTTTAATAGAAATTATAAATTATATATTATAAATTATATCTGCTATTGGAATTTCAATTGAAACTGCATTGAATTCCTAGTTTAATTTGGGAGTAACCAATGTCTTTAAGATAGTCTTCTGTCTGTGTCTTGTTATTTCAGTTTTTTTGAACGTTAACATTTTTCCATAAAATTTTATAATTTCAGGTCTTGTACATCATTTATTAAATTTATTTCTAGCTCATTTTTTATATATTTTCATAAGTTGCATTTTCTAACTGATATATAGAACTGTTATATACATTTTTTCATATTAATTTTGTCAACAATCTTTCCTAAATTCTAGTTCTAATAATTGAGGATTTTTTGGTATTTTCTATTTAGATGATCTTAACCTGTGAAATTTTGATTCTTTGTTTTCAGTCTTAATGTTTATTACTTCCTTTTCTTATCTTAATATGCAGGCTGTGAAATGCAGCACAACATTTACTAGTTGCCTTGTAAATATCTTTGACTTGCTCCTGAATTTAAAAGGAATGTTTTAAATTTGTACCATTAAATATGTTGTCATATTTTTTTGAAAACTTGCTTACTACTGTAAGAAAATAGTTCTTTAATAATGGCTGGGTATTGAATTTTATTGATTACTTTACAGATGATCATACGGATTTTCACATTAAAGTAAAACGAATATTCTAATGTCCACTCATTCATAAATATTCCTGGAATTACCCCATTTTGATCATACTGTGTTTTTTTTGTGTGTGTGTAGTTGCGTATGATTTGCTAAATTGTATTTAAGTTTTTATGTACCTCATTTCTTCAGCTCATTTCTTCCTGCACATTCTTTTTGAAAAGAAGGCAAATAATACACATTTCTTATCATCTTTCATACTTAATGCAGTGCCATACACAGAGATGTTCCCTAAATACTTGAATCATAAGTGTTCCTAAGTAGGAGCTAAAGTTACCAGGGAAGAAATAGGTCAGGTTAAACATTTTGCCTTTAATCCTGAAAGTTTCTCTTAGAATCCTGTCATTTTAGTTGGAAAAATATTTATTGAATGCTTGGGGTCTTGGAAGAGCATACTGATTAGGAGTACGACTCAGGCTCCTTAGTAGCTGTGTGTGGTTTAACTTTTCTTAACCTGTTTTTTTCACCTGCAGTGGGGACAATAATATTTGCTACCTTCAGGGTTTCTTGTAATAACTACAGGAGAATATGAAAGTGCTTGGAAAAAATATGTGACAAATCTAAGATTCTATGTTCAGTGTCCTGAAAAATACGTTTTTCTGAACTCTAAAGTGAAGATACTTTCTTGTCAGGATTGTTATGAGGATCAACTAAGATAACGGAAACGTAAGTTTTAAAGTACCATGCAAGTTTGAGGTTTGTGTTTTTATTTTGCATAGGTAGGTATATATTACATGTATATGGGGGGAGCCTAATTCAACTTGAAAGATCCTTTGCCTTTCAGTAGTTCTCAAGTATCCATGATCGAATGGCATGTGGCACTGAAAGCAAGAAGAATTCACTTGAAATCTTCTATCATCTCAGATCAATCTCCTATCTTTAGAAAGTTCTATTGGCAGGGTTAGTTCTTGGTAGGCAGCTGTGGACTTAAATGGTAAACAATTTCATATACTAACATAAAACTTTAAATGATGAGTACTTCACTCTGCCTAAACTGTTTGTACAAACAGTGTGGTTTATGCTGAACACCTGCTTTCTTTCTGGGAGTCAGGAATGTAACAGCCCCCAGTGAAAACCTTGGCCACCGAGTCTAAGGAGCCTTGGTGAAAAAACACTTCACAAAAGTTGTCAATATTAGTTGCTGGAGGAATTAAGCACATCCTTTAAGCAGCTAGAGAGGAATTTTGAAAACTTGTGCCTGGTATCTTACATACTTTACCCCCATGGGTCTTTTGCTTTTGCTGATTTTGCTTATGAATCCTTTTGCTCTAATAAATCCTAGTGATGAGTATAACTATATGCTGAGTCCTTTCAGTCCATCTAGCAAATCCCTGAACCTTGGGCTGGTCCTGGGGACTGCTGACAATCATGGAACCTTCCCAAAATTCAGGTTCCCAGATACCAGCCAAGAACCACCTTATAAGCAGACATCTTTAAGTATAGCAATCTCATGTCTGCTATGTTAATCCTTTCTGCACAGGTTTTCTATGATATTTGTGCTCTCTGTTTGGCATAAAGGAAATTATATTGTGTAATTTATATTTTATAAATATATGTAATTTTATAATTTATATACTTGAGTAAAATAGTTCAGTTTTATGGACAGTGAAGTTTTCCTGTTTTGCAGAGGAATTATATAATGAATCCACTCAACAGATTTACCTTTCTCAGGTGTTTTTATTGGAACTTAAACTTTATTCCCACTTAAACAGTGGGAATGACTATGTTTTTCCAACATCAGTTCTCCTGTGTCAGCTAGGTGTCCTACTGTCAATTCAGTTCTGCTGCTAACTAGCTGGATATAGTGCAGGCCCCATAGGTTAAGGGACTAGCTCCTACATGACTGCCCCTACTTCAGTCCCAGGTGTGCTGAAGGTAGGTTTTTGCACTTCTGCCCAGTCAACTACAAATGAAGGAGTTCCCATGACCCCTTTTCCTCACATTTATTAATTTGCTAAAATGACTCACAGAACTCAGGAAAGTGAGTTATGATTATAGTTAGGTTTTTTTGTTCTGTTTTGTTTTTTTAGAGGATACCACTCAGAAACAGCCAAATGGAAGAGACACATAAGGCAAGATATAAAGGGGCTTCCATGACCACTCTGGATGCTCCTGGGACCTCATTGTTCAGGAGTTTTTATTAGTATATAAATCATATACTTAAAATTTAGTCAGTCATTGGGCGCCTGGGTGGCTCGGTGGGTTGGAGCCTCTGCCTTCAGCTCAGGTCATGATCCCAGGGTATGGGATCGAGCCCTGCATCGGGCTCTCTGCTCAGCGGGGAGCCTGCTTCCTCCTCTCTCTCTGCCTGTCTCTCTACCTACTTGTGATCTCTGTCAAATGAATAAATAAATAAATCTTAAAAAAAATAAATTTAGCCAGTCATTGGCCATTATTAATTGAACTCAGTTTCTAGCCCCTCCCTTCTTCTGAGGTCAGGGTATGGGGCTGAAATTTCTAATGCTAGTCGCTTGGTTGGGTTTCTGGCTACTAGCTCTCATCCCAAAGCTGTCTAGAGGGTCCCACTCTTGGTATAACAAAGACAGCCACCACTTAAGAAATTCCCAGAGTTGTTGAATCTCTGTGTTAGGAGCCAAAGACAAAAACTTTTTTTTTTTTTTTTTAATTCCACGGGGCATAGAGATACTAAACATATCAAGTAGGGATAAGCATTTTTAAAGAAGAATAAAGGCAACAGAGTGACAGAATGGTGATACTTTAGGTACAATAGTCAGGAAAAGCCTTATTGACAAGACTTTTGAGCAGATGACTGAGTGGCATGAGAAAGAGAGCTTTCCAGGCAGGTAAACTTAGAAAAGAAAACAGTGTTCTGTGCATTTTAGAAATCCAAAAGTAGGTCAGTATAGCTGGGAAATAATGAGGGGACAGAGGGTTGTGGAGAAAGAGTGGGAGGGAATGAAGTCAGAGTTCGCCTGAGGTCAGATACATGCGTGGGGCCATAAAAACCATGGTAAGGAGGCATCTGGGTGGCTCGGTCAGTTGAGCTTCTGAGTCTTGATTTCACCTCAGGTCATGATCTCAGGTAGTGAGATGGAGCCCCATGTCAGGCTGTGCACAGTGTCTGCTGGAGGTTCTCCCTCTGCCCTTTCCCCTGTTCGTGTGCCTGCTCGTGCATTCTTAACACTCATTCACTCACTCTCAAATAAATAAAACATGGTGAGAATTTTGGATTTTATTCTGTGATGGAAATCTATTGGAGGGTTTTAACTAGGGGTATTACTCCAATATACTTGTTTTTTTTAAATAATCATAATGATTACTACTTGGAGACAGGCTAAGGGGATGTGGACACGAGGGATTAGGAGGCTCTTAATGCAGTCCAGACAACAGATCACAGTGGTGTAAACCAGGGCATTAGTAGTGGAATTAGTGAGAAATTGGAGAGTTTCTGGACATATTTTGAAGACAGAGACCCAACAAGATATAATGAAAAATTGGATGTGGGGTGTATGAGAAATGACTTCATCCAAGGGTTTTGGCCTGAGCAGCTAGCTGGGTGCATAGTGGTGCCAATTGTTGTGGTATGCTGGGACAGGAACAGGTTTTGGGAGTTAGTTCAAGAATTTGTTATAGGCATGTAAAATTTGAGGTGCCCATCCAAGTGGAAATAATGAGTAGGAAGGTTAATGTGAATATAAAACTTGAGAGCAAGAGAGCTCTGGATTCCATATTTAAACTTGAAAGTCTCAGCAAGTAAAGGCTTTTCAAAACCCTACAAGTTGATGAGATCAAAGGAATTCATGTAGAAGAAAACCAGAAGTAGAAGGACTAAGCTTTGGAGCACTTCAGCATTTAGAAAGAGAAAGAAGAGAGCCAAGGAGATTCTTAGGAAGAGGCCTGTGTTGTTAGGAAAACCAGAGTGTGGTCCATCTTCTAAGGAAAGTGTTGGGATGAAGTGATCTGTATCACATGCTTTTGGGAGGTCTTCAAAGTCAGCAATGTAAAAGTCCTCGTGAGCTTGCTGAGCTGTTTCTGTGAACTGGTGAAGACTCAAGTCTGATTGGAGAGGGTAAGAGGTGGGGTGATGAAGAGATTGCAGCAATTACAAACAATTACTTTAAGGGCCTTAGTTGTAAGTGCAGAGAAATGAGGCAGGAGCTGGAGGAGAGTCCTAAAGTTCAGGAAAGCTTTTGTTTATTTTGTCCTTAATGACAATGTAAGAGATCTATGTAAGAGACAATGTAAGAGTAGAGAGAAATAGCGTCAGGAGGGGAAGGGGTTTTATAGGAACCAAGGCTTTGAACAGGTAGGAGGAGATAGGTCCGTTAAACAAACCCCATTCCTTGTTTCAGCATAGGGAAGGTGAAATGTATGAACAGGTGTAGGTAAGCTGGTGGTTCTCTTTTGAGAACTAGATACTTGTTCAGGTAACCACCTCTGATTCTATAGGGGATGAGATTGGCTTGGGAGTGGGGTAGGCAAGTCTACTGTTTTGAACCTCCTTTTCCTCTTATAAGACAAGGAGAATATACTAGATTGTTTCTGTGGTTCTTCTCAACCCTGAAGTTTCTAACTTATCCCCAATTGTTTTTCTCGCTTAGAAAGACCTGGCTATTAAGAACACATACTGTTTTTTTCTTGCTATATTATTCTTCTTAGGTGTTTACCTACCACTTTTCCATCTTAACCATTTTTAAGTATATGGTTCAGTAATGTTAAGTATAATAATACTGTGGTGAAACATCTTTAGACTTTTCATCTTACAGAACTCTCTGTCCATTTAACAGCGCTCCTTTGCAATCTCCCCGGTCCTGGTAACCAACATTCTACTTTCAGTTTCTATGAATTTGACTACTTTAGACACTTTATATAAGTAGAATCGTAAAGTATTTCTTTTTTTGACTAGCTTATTTCACTGAGCATAAGTCCTCAGGTTTATCCATTATGTCACATGTAATGGGATTTCCCTCCTTAAGGCTGAATACTATATGTATATACAATATTTTATCCTCTACTGTTTTTATTATATACATTTGCGTGTATATGTTGAGTTGCCAGTTTTGTATTTCTTGGTTTAATTTTATTTCAAAATAGTTCTTGTAAATAATTTTTACCGGCCATTTTATTTTCTGTTTTGCTTTTGATTTATGTATTCTTCCTGTGATTTAAACTGCTGGTAGCAAATGAAGACACTGACTCAACACATTTGAAATAACAATGACTTTCATTGCTTAAACCCAAAACTTCAAAATGAGATGGCTGACTTGGAAAATGGACTACATTTAGAAAAGCTTTTTTTTTTTTTTTTAAATCTCATATGCTTAGATTTTTACATAAAGTTTCATAATTTGTCTGCTGACTCAACCTAAGCAATATTTTGGTGATATATATGTGATAAATTTTGTTGAAAGATAAATCTCTCCCCCCGCCCAGTTTTATTGAGAAATAATTGACATATATCACCATCCAGATTTAAGGCATACAGCATGATGGTTTGATTTACATACATTGTGAATCAGTTACCAAAATAGGTTTAGCTAACATTCATCTTCTCATATGAATACAAAGAAAAGAACTTTTTTCCTTATGATGAAAACTTGTAGGATATCCTGCCTTCACAACTCCCCTATATATCATACAGTAGTATTGGCTGTAGTTGTCATGTTATATATTACATCCTTACTAATTATTTATTTTATAACTGGAAGTTTGTATCTTTTGACCACCTTCCTCCAGCTCCCCTTTTCCCCCATTTTTTAACTCTATAACCACAAGTCTGATCTTTTTCCATAGAGTATGGTTTTTTCTTTTAGATTCCACATATGAGTGAGTTCATACGGTGACTTCATTTAATATAATGCCTTCATGGTCCAGCTGTGCTTTTGTAAATGGTGGGATTTTCTTGTTTTGTTTTGTTTTTGTTTTTGTTTTTGTTTTTTTAATGGCTGAATAATCTCCATTGTATATGTCACAACTTCTTTACCCATTCCTCCATCAACAGACACACATTGCTTCCATGTCTTGACTCTTATAAGTAATGCTGCTATGATCTGAACACGGAGATGCTAATAACTCTTCAAGTTAGTGTTTTCATTTCTTTTGGATATATACCCATTGCTGGATTATGTCGTAGTTCTATTTGTAATTTTTTGAGGATCCTCCATACTGTTTTCTGTAGTGGCTCTATCAGTTTACAGTTCCACAAACAGTGCACAAAGGGTTCCCTTTTCTCTGTATCTATGACTGCTTTTGTAATCTTTTGTCTTTTTGATGATGGTCAGTCTCAACAGGTGTGAGATGATCTCTCATTGCGGTTTTAAAGCAATTTTTTAAAAAATTTACCTATTTAACAGAGAGAGAGAGTGCCCATAAGCAGGGGGAATGGTGGGTAGAGGGAGAGGGAAAAGCAGGCTCCCCACTGAGCAGAGAGCCCAATGTGGGGCAGGATCCCAGGATTCTGAGATCATGACGTGAGCCAGAAAGCAGGCATTTAACCAGCTGAGCCACCCAGGCGCCCCTCTCGCGCCCCTCTCATTGTGGTTTTAATTTGCATTTTCCTAATGACTAATGAATGTTGAGCATCTTTTCATTGTACCTGTTGGCTTTGGAAAAATGTTTCAAAAAGGATAAATTTTGAACTCGTAGTTTTTATAAGAGCTAGCAAGCAGTGAATTTAATGAAGATGGTTTGTTTTCTTTTCCTTTTTTTTTTTTCTTTTTTTGGTTTGGGTTTCTCTAAGGTAAATTATTTATGCATAGTCCTGTTAGTATCTGTGCAGTATTCAGTAATTCTAATAAAAATTGTTTTGAAAGTCTTAGGTAAATTTGCAGGCATTTTATGTTCATACATATATATTGATAAGGAATACTTCCTGGCCAGTTACTTTGAATGGTAGCTGTTAAATGATAGGATTCTAGTAGGTTGTATGAAAATCTAAGGTTCTCTGGGAAGAATCATATTTGAAATTAAGGTAAGTGATAATTCATGGTGCTTTTTAAGAGCTTTGGCTGTATAATATATTTTAAGAATTGAAAACTCACCCTGTTTTCTGGCCACCTCCAAAAACCTGATGTCAGTTTGCCTAAAAGTTGGAAAAATGTCAACTCAGTCCTGTTGCATGTGAACACACTTTTTACTGTTGATTTAACATCAGTTTACTTGAGTACCACTTTCAGACTTACCTCTATCTTTTCCAAGTCTTTACTCTCTTCTTTAGTTTTCATAGCCATAGTTTAGTTTTGTATTTGCTTTCTTAAATCAATTGGAAAATTATACGGTTTTACATGGAAACAGTCTTTGATTTTTAGTAAGATTTAGATACTGTGTGGTTTTCTTGATTGCCTTCGTTTATTCCAGGAGGTTGTTTACCATTATTGTTCTTTATGTACAATAAAGTACAGTACACTATTATACTGTCCCTTTCTGCTTTTCTGGACACAGATTGTTCTGTGCTATCTAGTGTAGTTCTCCAAAGGTAAGAGTTGAGAACTGATTTTGCTGTGGTTATTTGAAAAAATAAATGAGAATTCTGAGCAGCGAGCAATTGTATCTTCCACCTTAGCTTTCAGTTTCTCCATTACTTTCCCCATTTTAGGTCTCTCTACCAATATTTGGAAATCATCTACAACTAACAATATACCACAGTTAGCATCCTTTGAAACTGAAATCATGTGGAACATAATCCCATTGATTGAACCGAATCTCATTCATAATAGTGTTTTTTTGGAATTAAAATTTATATTTGGAGGGCACCTGGGTGGCTCAGTTGGTTGGGTGACTGCCTTCGGCTCAGGTCATGATCCTGGAGTTCCGGGATCGAGTTCTACATCAGGCTCCCAGCTCCATGGGGTGTCTGCTTTTCCCTCTGACCTTTTCCCCCCTCATGCTGTCTCTCAAATAAATAAAGCAAATCTTTAAAAAAAAAAAAAAAATTATACTTGGGTATTTGGTATTTCTAATTGCCCCCCCACCTCTTTTTCCTAAATATAAATTTTTTGGAGCAAGAACTATGTCTTTCTTTCTGTATACCACAGTCTTGGACATTTGATAAATATTCAAGAATTACTTACTTGATTGGAAAGAGATTAATTCAATCATTTTGTAGCAGTTTCAGATACTGTAAAAAGACAGTATTTACTTTTCTGAATTTATATTTTACACTACATATTTTTAAGTAAAACATATTACATTTATTATGAGTATCATATTCAAGTGTTTCTGTGCAGCATTTCTATTCAGGGTGTTTGAATATTATTTCCTTTTTACAATGTCTGTCATATGGCTATATTTAGGCATATAAGAAACACTGAAAAGTTTTATTATTTTAAAATAATGATTGAATTCTGTTGTGTATGGTCAGTGGGCTTTCTTTTTTCTGTTGTCTCCATCAATGGAACATGAGCTGTACAGTTCTCAGGAACAAATTTGTGTGTGTGTGTGTGTGTGTATATGTAAGTGCGTGCACACTTCTGTGTGTGTATGTGTGTATTTATATCCTATTTGCAGTGTAAAATTTTGAAAGGTAATTTCTATATTTTTATTTTTCAGAACATCGTAGTCGAACCCTCAAGGTCTGATGGAAGTATGGTTCGCCATTCCTCATCTCCATATGTAGTATATCCACCTGATAAGCCTTTCCTTAATAGTGACTTACGACGCTCCCCAAATAAGCCTACATTTGCCTATCCGGAAAGTAACAGCAGAGGTAATAGAGCTTGACAAAATAGATGTTTTTTATTGTTTGTTCATCCACTGCTTTAAAACTCTTATGTCTTCTAGGTATTTTAAAATTAGAGGAGTGGCACATGGGTGGCTCAGTCAGTTAAGCATCCAAATCCTGATTTCGGCTCAGGTCATGATCTCCCAACCCTCCCCCCACCCCACCCCCACACACATGCTCACTTTCTCTCAAAAAAAAAAAGAGGAGTATCTATTTTCCCTTTTCCTATTTTTAACGTCGTCAATATACAGTGCTTTTCTTTTGTTCACTGATTGTTAAACAGTATTGTCCACTAAATCATCAAGGCTAAATACTTTGAGAAATCTAGGACTGTTCTGTCATATGCAATATGAGTCACGAACCAAAAAATCAGTATTTATGCCTCTGAAATATCCCAAAGATATATTGGTTATAACTCTTTAATTCTTACTGCTTTGGCTTAGACTTTCATCATCTCTTACATAGATAATTGTGATATACTCCTAAATAATTGCTTAACCTGTGGTTTCCCTCTCATCCGCATTTAAACAACATTCTGCCATCATCTCTCCTACTTTAAACAAATTTTAGCACCTCTCCATGTCTTAACATAACAAAGTCCGAGGGTTTTTTGGGGTTTTTTTTGGTTTGTTTGTTTGTTTGTTTGTTTTTTCTAATCTAGACTCTACCTACCTTACCAATTTCATCCCTGTCTTCTCTTCTGTTCTTCCTTACCCACACATCCTTTGCTCTGGCTACTTAGAACTATATCTGTTCCCAGAACTTGCCATCTGTATTAGCTTTCTTGCTGCTTTAACAGATTACCACAGCTCAGCAACTTTAACACAACTTTAAATTGCTATCACACAGTTTCTTTAGGGTATAAATCTGGATGGGCTTAGGAGGGTCTTCTGTTTAGCGTTCTGTGAGGCTGAAATCAAGGTGTTGACTGGGCTCTGTTCCTTACTAGAGAGTCTAGGGAAGAATCTGTTCTCAGCTCATTCAGATTTTTGGCTGCATTCAGTTACCTGTGGTGATAGAGCTGAAGTTCCATTGTCTTGCTAACTTTTAGTTAGGGCCAGTCTTTCTTCCTAGAGGCTGTTTGCATTCCTTCCTTTGTTTTCTTTATGGCTCTCTTCAAGGACTCGTGGGTCACCGGTCTTTCATGCTTCTTATCTCTCTCTTTAGGGTCCTTTCCCAAAGTCCTTTTTGCCAGGTAACGGGTATTCAGAGTTTGAAGGATTAGGACATAGGTATTCTTGGGTGTCCATTCTGGTTGTCACACCAGCCATGTCAAGTTTATAAGTCTTTCTCTTGCTGTGCCCTCTTATTGAAATCTTTCTGTTAGGGAATTATACTCTTTAAAACCCACATTATGTATTATTTATTTTGAGAAGTCTTCTCTGCCAGCTTCCCCAACACATACCTCTTCCTGCTCTTCTCAGATATCTTTTCTAAATTCTGTTGGTCCTTTACCCACCATCCAGAGCCTTCATTTTTTTGTCATGGGAAAGCAGGTAGTGGTTTCCTTATCTGGCCATCCCATACTGAAAGTAGATATCATTGGATTGATACAAAAAATACTATAAAAGCATAATGGATCATGATGAATATCCTGAGGCATTGCTTAAGCAGTTCACAACACCATGCTCTGAAGAGATAAGAGATCTGATTTACTGTTTACACATTATTTTTTCTTTTGCTTACTTTCCTCTTCATCTCCTTTTTCCCTCTTCTCTCACATGTTCTTTAAAACCATTAGTGACACACAAGCAGAATGTAGCATTATCACTCACACACTGGGCTAAACATTTGCTGACTTTCTCCTGTATGAATAAATCTGCCTTTTTCTTATTTCACTTTTCTTATTCTTTTCATTCTTTAGTAATTACTTTTCTCTGAACTTTTTTTTAAAGTTTCTTTCAATAGAGGTGAATATCAGAGCTAGATATAATATTGCAGTGGAAGGATTGATATCTGATTCCTAGACCTTGTATTCCTGCTAGAACTTTGTTGCATGATTATTTCTGTGTGTGCTTATTTTTTAAATAATAATTACTAAATCTTAACAGATTTTTTATCCACTGTGGGCTTCAGTTATTTATTCTTTGCTATTTTACCATATGTTGTTTGTATGTTATACAGCTTTTATTTTTCTAAATCACCAAAATCTTTAGCTGCTGTGTTCAGATGAGTAGCATTTTATCACTTGCTTTATTAACCATTTAATTAATTAACATTTTCTTTATTATCTTCATCTTTGAGACACTATATCCTATAAGAGGTTTTTAGTTAGTAAGTTGAGCATTGAATAAAGATATTTGTGCAAAACACCAGACTTCTGTTTGAATGACTGAAGTCTTAATTTAAATAGATACTCTGTATGATAAACTTTTCTTCTTTACATGTAATAAATGCTTTTTTTGTACGAGTACATTACAATACTTACTCTTCTTTAGTTCTAGTTTAATATACTCTTTATTTGATAAATTACCATTTCACTTGGCTATCTAATAATCACGTTGAAAATAAAGCTTGATTAATGCCATTGAAAGATAATTAAATTATGCTTTTTGTAATTCTCATTTTCATATTCATTTTGTTTTTGAAAAGAGGTGAGCAAGAAATTGGAAGCTATTACTGCCTTCAAAAAAATGTATTGTCCTTGGAACCACTTTTTTTCCCTGCCCTTTGGAGCCCTTTAAAAAAAAATGGTAACTAATGTCAATCCAAAGAAGTCTAATCCATTATTCATGTTATTTAATACATTTAAAATGACAGTAGTGTGCAGAATGGCTTGAACATTTGAAGCAAGGTAACTATGAGGCAATTCTACTAGGCCAGTGCTTTCTAAACCTTTCACTTAGCCTAGTCCGTGTGGAAAATGTAATGGTAACACATGTACAGCACATGGAGATAAACTGATGGGACTGCTGGGAACTAGTCTGGGTGTTTCCACTGTGCCAGGCCACTCATGGCCTCTATAAAAGCTAAGAGAGATGGATCTATTACAAATTTGTATCACACCTGTTGGAAAAAGCTCAGCATTATTGTGACCAGTGAGAGAAGTCAAGTTATAGCTAGTGTGCTAGGTAGGTATTGATAACAATTTACTGCCCATCTGTTCTTCTAAAGCACTGGTTCTTCAATTTTTTAAATTCAGGGAACCCTAATTAACCCACTGCATATTTATGTAATATGTTAATGAAGAATAACTGTTTTCCAGATTTAAAAAATGTACTTCAGAGAGTGACATTGTTTTATTTTATACTTTGTAAATCCCTTATTTCTAGCTTAATAGAAAACTGCTTAATTCTCACCTATTTTTGCATTCCATTTGTGTTAATTGTTTTGATTAAAGTATGTGAAAAAAAACCTGGCCTTACATGGATATGTAGATGGAAAAGAAGTAATACTTTAATAGCCTTTCCAGCAATTTGTGGATATTTTTATTTGATATTACACCAAAACTTAGCAAGTGGTTTCTTAAAATTCAGTTGTGTTGTGGAATCTGAAAGCATTATTGAATATTTCATATTCTGGGACCTCAGGATCACCTACATGGTGGAAGATTAACTTAGAGGATTCACAAGTTTCAGAAGTGGTTGTAATTATGGCTGAGGCTGAATACAGTAGAATCTAGAGAAACCAAGATGCAGGCTTCCAAATTTCTCCCTCATGAAGGTCACACAGAAAAACACTTCCTCCTCCAGCAATAAACTGCATGACATGTGTAGTGTTTCTGCTCAGGAAAGCCCACTTAAGTGTCAGACACTATGGCTGACACTATGGCTGCACAGTCATGATATTCACCATAAAACAGTTTTTTTTTTTTAAGATTTTATTTATTTGACAGAGAGAGATCACAAGTAGACAGAGAGGCAGGCAGAGAGAGAGAGAGAGAGAGAGAGAGGGAAGCAGGCTCCCTGCCGAGCAGAGAGCCCGATGCGGGACTCGATCCCAGGACCCTGAGACCATGACCCGAGCCGAAGGCAGCGGCTTAACCCACTGAGCCACCCAGGTGCCCCCATAAAACACTTTTGTTTATGCAATCAAAGCAGACTTATGCGGGAGGATTTAGTGCCTTAGGCATACAAAACCTTATTGATTAGTAACTTAGGGAACATTTCAAGAGCCTAGTTTCCAGAGGGTAGCCAAGGTTCAGGCCTACTGTATAAACTTCT
Organism: Lutra lutra; assembly: GCF_902655055.1. NCBI lineage: Eukaryota > Metazoa > Chordata > Mammalia > Carnivora > Mustelidae > Lutra > Lutra lutra. Next base: position 36,462,119 of record NC_062287.1, on the reverse strand, counting down.
TTGGTAAGAAGTAATCAGTTTGTTTATTTATGATTTTATTTACTCATTTGAGAGAGACACAGTGAGAGAGGGAACACAAGCAGAGAGAGTGGGAGAGAGAGAAGCAGGCTTCCTGATGAGGAGGGAGCCCAATGAGGGGCTCCATCCCAGCACCCTGGGATCATGACCCGAGCCGGAGGCAGCCACTTAACACCGACTGAGCCACCCAGGTGCCCCAAGGACTTTTTTTTTTTTTTTTTTTTTTTTTTTTTTTTTTTGAAGGGTAGTTGACATACACTGTTACATTAGTTTCAGGTATACAGCTTAGTGATTTGACAATCCTATATATTACACTCTTCTCACCACAATAAATGTAGTTTACTGTCACCATTCAGTGTTATTGCGGTATTATTGGCTGTGTTGCCGGTGTTGTACTTTTTATCCCTGTGACTTATTATAAGTGGAGTTTGTACCTCTTAATCCCCTTCACATATTCTGCCTATCTCCCACTCTCCTCCCTTCTGGCAACCACCAGTTCTCTGTGTTTATGAGTCTGTTTCTGTTTTGTTTGTTTATTAGGGTTTGTTTTTGTTTTTGTTTTGACTCCATATACAAGTGAAATCATGTGGTATTTGTCTTTCTCTGGCTTATGTATTTAGCATAAAACCCTCTAAGTTGACCCATCTTGTCATGTATGGCAAGATTTCGTTCTTTATTATGGCTGAGTAATATTCCATTATGTATATATGTGTGGCATATCTAATACTCCATTATATATATCACATCCTCTTTATTTATCTGTGGATGTGTGCTTAGATTGGTTATTATAAATAATGCTGCAATAAACATAGGAGTGCATGTGAGTGTTTTCTTTGGGTAATCAGTAGTGGAATTACTATTACTGTATCATATGGTATTTCCTTTTTTTTTTTTTTTTTTTTTGAGGAACCTCCTTAATGTTTCCACAGTGACTTCCCCAGTTTATACTTTTACCAACAGTGCATAAGCGATCCCTTTTCACATCCTTGAAAACACTTGTCATTTCTTGTCTTTTTGATACTAGCTGTTCTTAGTAGTGTGACGTGATAACTCATAGAGCTTTTGACTTGCATATCCTGGTGATTAGCGTGTTGAATATCTGTTCATGTGTCTTTTGGCCATCTAGATCTATCTTCTTTGGAAAAATGTCTATTCATGTCTTCTCCTTTTGATTGGATTATTTGTGGATTTTTTTTGGTGTTATGTTTTAGGAGTTCTTTGTCTGTTTTGGACATTAACCCCTTATCAGCATACATGATTTGTAAATATTCTGCCATTCAGTAGGTTGCCTTTTTGTTTTGTTGAGGTCTCCATTTGCTGTGTAAAAGCTTTTTAGTTTGATCCAGTCCCAGTAGTTTATTTCTGCTTTTGTTTCCCAGGCATAAGGAGACATATCTATAAAAGTGTTGCTAAGGCCAATGTCCAAAAGATCACTGCTTATATTTTCTTTTAGGAATTTTATGGGTTCATGTCTCACATTTAGGTTTTTAATCCATTTTGAGTTTATTTTTGTGTATGGTGTAAGAAAGTGGTCCAATTCCATGGTTTTGCATATAGCTTGCCAGTTTTCCCAGTACCACTTATTAAAGAGTCTGTCTTTTCCCCAGTGTATGTTCTCACCTCCTTTGTCACAGATTAACTGATCATATAAGTTTATTTCTGGGCTTTCCATCCTGTTCCATTGATCTTTGTGTTTATGTGCCAATACCATACTGTTTTGATTATGGTAGCTTTGCTGCAATCTTGGAATCTGGGATTGTGATACCTCCAGCTTTGTTTATGCTTCTTAAGATGGCTTTGGCTATTTAAGGTCTTTTATGGTTCCATATAAATTTTAGAATCATTTGTTCTCGTTCTATGAGTAAAACCGGTTGGTATTTTGATAAGGATTACATTGAATTTGTAGATTGCTTTTGGTAATAGGGACATTTTAACAATTCTTCCAGTCTGTGAGCATGGTTTATCTTCCCATTTTTTTATGTTGTTGAGAAACATTGAAATAACTTTGGTGACAAATAAGCCATTCCAAGTGGCTAGAGAAAGAGAGCATATACCTCATACTGGGTCTTTTTGTTAATCTAGCACATTTGTGATACTGTAGTTGCTGACATGCAGAACAAAAATGATGCGTTCCAGCCAATTGCTCTAATAACTGTAAATGCAGAAATAAAGTACTGGCAAAGTCATACACTATTAGGTGTAATCTAATGAAGGGATGCAAGAAATGTTTGGTATTACAAAGTCTGAGTCGTTCAGAAGAGGTTTTAAAAAGCCTGAATTAGGCACCTGGGTGGCTCAGTTGTTAAGCGGCTGCCTTCAGCTCAGGTCATGATCCCAGGTCCTGGGCTCAGTGGGAAGCCTGCTTCTCCCTCTCCTGCTCCCCCTACTTGTGTTCCTTCTCTCTCTCTGTCTCTCTCTGTCAAATAAGTAAATACAATCTTTAAGAAAATTAAAAAATTAAATAAAAATAAGAAACCTGAATTGATGGGGTGCCGGGGTGGCACAGTCAGTTGGGTGTCCTACTCTTGGTTTCAGCTTTGGTCCTGATCTCATGGTGGGATCAAGCTCTACATCAGGCTCTGCTCAGAGCAGAGTTGGTTTGAGATTCTTTCTCCTTCTCCCTCTGTCCCTCCCTACCGTGTTCTCTTTCTCTGAAATAAATAAATGAATCTTGAAAAGAAAAACAAAACAAAACTGAATTGATATAAAAGGCATATATTGATTTTCTCCTTTCCTATTAAATTTGTTATCTAACTACTCTAGGTTTTTTAGATAATTGTTCCTTTAAATAATCCTAAATCTGGAATCTTTTCCTCTCCTCAGTCTTTTCCGTTGATTTTTTAGGTTTCCATGTTGTAGGTGTTTCATGTCTGTGTTCTTTCTAATTCCACTATAGTCTCATTGCGTAATAGAAAGAATAAGCTGGCTATATTATAAAATGTATCAGTCTCCTCTTTGGAGCCTGTAACATTCTAGGCTCTAAAAATTTGGCGAATGAATGAATTACATTAATAAACGGAAAAGTGTGTCTTGTTTTGAGTAAGAAGCCTCAATTTTTACAAGATGACAGTTCTTCCTATGTATTATATGGTTTACATAACATTTCATGTAAGTCATTGTTTAGGCAAAATGTTTCTGAATATGTTAATTATAAGAATAAATTTGAAATGTTTTAAGGATTTCTGTAATGTAGGAGACTGGCATTATCAATGTTTATAAGGTTTTAATAGTTAAAATACTAGAATACTAATAACGAAATCAGAATAAAAGTCCTGAAACTGTGGTTTCCGGTGTGTGTGTGTGTGTGTGTGTGTGTGTGAGAAACTATGTAGTGGGTTCATGTGTGTGAGTAATAATTACATCTATAAATATTGGTACCTGTGTGAATTTGGTATATGATATAGATGCCATTTAAAGTTTTTCCTTCAATACAAAAGTAACTTTTATTTCACTTAAAGAATTAAATGTAAACATATGTGAAACTACACATATAATAAAGGAAAATATAAAGTTTATATATTCTTGAAGTTACAGAAGAATGTTCTACCTATATAAAGAACTTGATGTTAAAGTTGTTATAATATGAAAAATCAGAACATCTTTATGCCAAAACTGACAACATCTAAACTGGCAGATATATTTTCTGGAATTAAGGACCAATAATAAAGTGATGGGGGACTTTTTCTTAAGGAATTCGGAAGAAAATTGGCCAGTTTTATTTATTTATTTATTTATTTATTTATTTATTTATTTATTTATTTATATGTAAATTTTTAATAGAAATCCAAAGTGAAATAACCAGAAGGAGCTTTTGTTTCTTAATCAAAATAACAGAAATATCGTAATTAATAGTGATATGTGTTGCCAAAGACATATACATCTGATGAAAGTATAAATTGATACAGCCTTTTATGAAGGTACTTTGCTTCAAAAACCTTTCAAATATGGATTTTTTTGACCCAGCAACATAATTTTTCAATTTTTAGTTATTGACTATGAGGAAGTAATCTTTTAAGATTATCTGATTGTATGAGGGAATGCTCACAGTTTCATAGTGCTAACATCAAAAAGAAAACTTAGATAAATTTTGATTTAAATTTGTTTTATTCATATCAAAAAAGATTGAAAGCAGTAACCAAAAGTGATAGTCATTACTTCTTCATAGTAAGAGTATAAGTTGTTCTTTTTGTTTTATTTTCCTGTGCCTTCTATAGAGACCATGTATTACTTTTATAATCAGAAACTTTTGGTGGGGGGACAGTTTAAAGAATGAATAGAATTTTTCCTATATAATGAAAAATTGAGATTTAAAAAAATAGTCCTTTTGTGCTTGAGTTCTGTAACTCTACAGTTGGAGTCTGCACATGATCCTATTAATAAAACAGATTGGTAGTTAATGTACTTTTGGACAGTTAATGAATTTTATATGATTAGCTAAATATTTTTACCATTTTATAAAATCTTCAAAATGTTTTACCATAATTTGGTTTTTGAGTGTCTGGTGTATTTCAGAGACTCAGAGTATGTCTTTAAATGGATTTTTTTTTAATGGATTTTTTTAAAAACTATTATGTTGCAGTAATAAGCATTTCATTTTTCCCAAAGAGTGTTTCTCCTCTGGGCCCACCCATGTTTTACTTTTTATTTAGATGAGGTTTTTTTTTTTTTCCATTGAACTTTCTCCATATATTTACATTATGCATGTTTGGATTTGGCAGCTATATTTTCTGCTCTGAAGAATCTTCAAGATAAGATTCGACGCTTAGAACTTGAAAGAATTCAGGCAGAAGAAAGTGTGAAAACCTTGTCTAGAGAAACAATTGAGTATAAGAAAGTTTTGGATGAACAGATACAAGAAAGAGAGAATTCAAAGAATGAGGAGTCAAAGCACAATCAAGGTTTGTTTAATTATGAAGGAAATGAAACCTACAAATACTCAAAATACAAAATGAAATACACAAAATGTCTTGTAAAATTACTCTAAAAGCAATTTCACATTAGTATTTTCTATTAGTCATTGTCTTTGAGCACTCCAGAATTGCATTATACTCAGGTGCGTTTCGAAGAACACATGCTGATGGTCTTGCATTATATTTACTGATTGAGTTCAAGACAGATTGGACTAGCATATAGAAAGAGAATGACTTAAGTCATCTGAATAGGCTTCTAGAGCTACTGGAAAGTGTTCGTTGTATACATAGTAGAATTCCCATTAAATAGCTTGTTAAAACTTCCTGTGAGTGAGCTAATTTCTCCTTTTGTCACGTATTCTTTTTAGAACTGACATCTCAGTTGTTAGCTGCAGAAAATAAGTGTAATCTTCTAGAAAAACAGTTGGAATACATGCGCAATATGATAAAGCATGCAGAAATGGAAAGGACATCTGTCTTAGAAAAACAGGTATGGTGTATCACAGATTCGTTTTCAAGAATGTTAGTTATGGAGAAAATCAGACTGACCTAAAGATCTTTTTTCACAGTAAAGACTAACGGTTCTGTTAATGATAGTCATTTCTCCTTTTATCCTAATCACCGATAGTAGTACAAGGAGTTCATCTTGAGAAACAGTTCGGGTAGGCTTTGGGGGAAAATGTGATTTGTTTCTTCAGCATAGCTGTAAAGGGTTTCCTTTTTCCATGACCCTCACACACCCTGCCATATCCTGTGCTTACAGCTTCGATAGCTTCTGGTTTTTGAACGGTATAACAGCCCAAGACTGAAATTACTTGAATTGTTTATACATTGGGGAAAGGGGTAGTCCGTTCAATCTGCCACATAATTGGAAATAGAAACCATTATAGGGGCACCTGTGTGGCTCAGTGGGTTAAGCCACTGCCTTCGACTCAGGTCATGATCTCAGAGTCCTGGGATCAAGTCCCACATCGGGCTCTCTGCTCAGCAGGGAGCCTGCTTCTCTCTCTCTCTCTCTCTCTCTCTCTGCCTGCCTCTCTACTTGTGATCTCTGTCAGTGGGGTATTCCACTTCTTAGGTTAGAAAGAATCTATAAGAGCAGAGTAAAAATGTTCTGATTAGTATATCTGTTAGGCATATATAATAAATGTCTTTGAATTAATAACCTTGTTTCATTAGTAAATTTCAAAAATAGCCCATTTCTTAAGATTGGTACTGGAAATAAAATATGATTTATGCCAATTTTTAACAGTGTATTTTTTAAGGGCAGTAACTGTCCACTAGCCTAGCCTAGTTTAATGGTTTACTCTGTGACTGTCAGATGGTAGTCTTTTCAACACCTTGACACTAAACCTGAAAATATAATACTAGATATTTTGCATAGAATTTAGAGACAATATAAATGATAGATACAAAAATAATTATTGCCTTAATTAAGAGAGTAACTGTGTAAGTGAAACAGACTCATTGAAAGTATTAGTCTATGTGTAAATAAATCCCTGCTACCCCAGAGTATAATGAAAGTTTCAGTATATGGAACCAAATGTAATAGTGTATGGTGAGAACAGGATTCCACTTGTTTTCCCTCTGTGGTTTCATTTTAATATGTTCTCCTAGAATTTCTCTGTAGTATCTAAGTAGTTCTATGAAAAGCCAAACAAATGTAATATATAGTATATTCCCTGTGTCAGTTGCTTTTTGTTTTGTCAAATTATCGTGCTGTTTATTACTGTTCCCTAGGTTTCCCTCGAAAGAGAACGACAACATGATCAAACACATGTGCAGAGCCAACTTGAAAAGTTGGATCTTCTGGAGCAGGAGTATAACAAACTTACCACAATGCAGGCCCTGGCAGAAGTCAGTGAATGTTTCTTTCACTCATCAGTGCATAATATTGGTTCTTTTGTAAAACTGATCATTTTATAATACTGGATATTCATAGGAAGAAAAGTGACCTTGTAGCAAAGAAACAGGAATTTTTAAAGGGCAAATATGTAAATTTGGAGAAAGTGTTCACTTTTTATAATCTTGATGTACATAAGGAAATAGTTCTTTTTGAAAATGTTGGAAGCGTAAATGTTTTTGATTATCCTTAAGGCTTGTATTACTTGGTTTAAGCTGTTCTCTTTAGTTTTAATTGGTTCACTTGGGAAATATTTTTACCACTGAGATTAAGTTCCTAGTTTAGCTTCCATGTACGCTATATGCCTTCGTTCAGAGCTGTGTGCTTTGGCCATAGATTTTACCCATAATTCTGTTCAACTGCCTCACAGCTACTTCACAAATGACTAATAATGAATCACAAAGAGTGTCATGGTTACTGGCAACCACAGTCCCATTACTAGAGTGAACTAACAAGCATATAGTTACTGTGCTAAAATTTTATAGCAGATTACTATGTTGCTGTTTTAAATTTTACATAAAAACACTAAATCTTTCACTTTTAATATTTTTATTACTAGAAAAAAATGCAAGAGTTAGAAGCAAAGCTCCGTGAAGAAGAACAAGAAAGGAAACGTATGCAAACTAAGGCAGCCCAGGTAAGTTGCAGTGTCAGCAGGTAGGCTCCTCGTATTTCATACTTTTCTTAATACAAAAGATTAAATGTGGACTTTTTAAATTATTTATATTTTGGAATAACCCAATATATTAATTGTCAGACATAGCTTGATATGGAAAATAAATCTATATTTTTACAGGGAGAGAGTAAAAGTTGAGCAGCTTTTTAGAGTTGTTTAAATTGTGATGTTCCAATCAGCATTTTAAAAAAATAATAGACAAAAACATCACAGATAATATATATAATGTAATACGTAACTATGTAAAATTTCTCACATGGGACAATACTGGAAATGTTTGAAAGCCATCATGTAGTTTCCATCTTACACATTTTCCTTTTCCTTAGTGGCCTCAAAACACCAGGACAGAAATTGAGGTAATAGGCTGCCCCACTAGCTAATGACCCATACTAATTCACAAAAGCTATCATAAAGGGAAAGCGAGCTCTGTTTGCTCCTAGTATTTGATTTTATCCTGTGCCTTGGCTACCAAATAGAATAGGTGGGTCATTGTGAATTCACAGAAACACTGAGTTTGTGTAAACCAACCAGAACTTCCATTTCTTAAAGATACAGTAATACTTTTGTACCCTGTGAGTCTTAGAAATAAATACCTTGTTTGTAACTGAAGACTCTCTTACGAGCTTATTTGTTTAAATACCTCCCATATATTGCCCTCCCACTTCCAAAGTCTTTAAGTTTTATACATTTGTATGTATCTCTTCCCATCATATTAACACAAGAAGCAGGTCTCGATTCCAAAAACAGTTAGGAATGGAGGCTCTGCAGTTCAGCTGTTGTCAGATGCCAGCTCAGTTCACATGTGGGCTTGAAGACTGTAAACATTCTGTTCTGTCATCTTGTCTACTTCTTCATTACTTCCCAGAATTCATTGAATTAACTTATCTCTATTAAACCTGATTTATTTTCTTTCTCCATTTCCTCACTTACAACATGCAAACTCGTGGATTGTGCTTTATATACATTGTGGCATTGTGGTGGTTCTGTTGTACATGAAGTAAAAATTAAGCAGGTTCATTATTTAAATTTTAATTTACAGTATTTTTGCTTTCTTTTTTCATTTCTTGGGCATAAAGAAGGGGCCAAATACTTATTACTGATAATATAGTAAATTTTTAAAAAGATTTTATTTATTTATTTGACAGAGAGAGAGATCACAAGTAGGCAGAGAGGCAGGGGGAGGCGGGCTCCCTGCTGAGCAGAGAGCCCAATGCGAGGCTTGATCCCAGGACCCTGAGATCATGACCTGAGCTGAAGGCAGAGGCTTAACCCACTGAGCCACCCTGGCGCCCTGAAAAGGTTTTGAGTTCTGAGAGTGAACACTATTATAGTGGAATAACAATGACCAGGTATTGTACATGGTTCCAAGTCAAACTAACCTTTTTTTTTTTTTTTAAGAGATTTTATTTATTTGAGAGCATATGAGCACATGGTTGGGGAGAGTTGTAGAGGGGAGAGAGGGGGAGAAGCAGACTCCCCAGTGAGCAGGGAGCCAGATGCCAGGCTCAGTCTTAGAACCCCGGGAATCATGACGCTGAGCCAAAGGCAGACACTTAACCGACTAAGCAACCCAAGCATCCCCAAGTCAAGTTAACCTTAACTTTCCTAATCTCAGGCAAGGTATTTAACCATTCAGAGCTTGGGTTTTAACATGATGAAGTGGTCTTCACATTATGTCTTCCAAGTATTAGAGAGATCAAACAAGAGAAAAGACAAAGTATTAAAGTACTCAAATGGTAAAATTCTGCCACACAAATAGATAACCACTACCAAGAAGAAATAAATAAACTGGAAGTTAAAACATTCAGAAAAAAATTGTTCTTTTTATGCTGTTCAAGCTCATTGGCTTCATAGGTATTCCAGAGAGTAATTTTATGTTCAGTGAATTCTGTCTATTCAGTTTACTATCTGTAAAGCATTGTTAGATGCTTAATGTAAATGCTCCTGAGGGTAAGCATCCCTCTCTTGCTTTGTCTCTGAACAGATTCTCTGCCTAATGAATGCAGTCATTGTAGGAATTATTAGTATTCTATTTCTTTAATCCATTGGTTCTGAGTGTTTGCTCCAGCTCCATCATAATTTCCTGGGGAACTGTAAAGTACTTTTTAAACAGTGAGGTCCAGAGAAAATCATTATAATCTGAATGTTTCTCATAAACTCCAAATGAGTTTGATATACAGGCTGGTTTGAAAAACCACTGTTGTAGACAAATACACACAGGTGTGTGTGTATATTTATGTTTTTGTTGTTGTTGTTTTAGGAAATCTGAAAGTTGGTTTAGGGATGGCAGCAGTCCTTATTTGATATCCCTAGAAATTGGTTATGGAATTTCTACCATGTGCAAAGGAAATTATTTTTAAATTAATGTAGTCACTAAGTTACTAGAGAAAAGGGCATAACGCATCTGCTGTTCTTTACCATACCTTTCAGTTCTTTTGGACATAAATTTCCAGTTTCTTTTTCTTTAAAACATAAAAGTATGAATTTTCTAAAGAGGAAGAAATGTATTTTGCTCTCCATCTGCTTTGTGCCTGGCACTGATGTGATTGCCATGTGTAAAAAAAGAAAATATTGAAACAGTGGTTTTGAATTAGATATATTGCATTTAACTCACTAGGTCTAATTTATGGAACAACTACAAATAATGGAGCTAAAGTGTTCCAAGCTAAAAAAAAAACACAGACAAATGATAACATAGCACTTCAAGATAAAATGACAGACTTGTAATTGATTTAAAATATTTGGTAAATGTTGAAAGATTGATTCAAGACAGGTTATACAGTTGTGATGTGTTTTCCATTCAGATACTACTGTAGGTTTTTACAGGTCTTTACATGGCAAATCTCAGATTTAAATAATAGCTTTTATTCCTATAGCATTAAATTTATGCTGTCCTGTTTTTTTTAGTTGCAGACTGGTTTAGAAACAAATAGAATTGTCTTTGAAGATAAGGCAACTCCATGTGTTCCCACTGCAAGAAGAGTTAAAAAAAAGAAGTCAAAACCACCAGAAAAGGTACGAAAACGGGACCAGTAAGTCAAAGTGCTGATTATCACTTAGCGTAATTTATGTGAAAATACTCAAAACAGTGTGGTACGTCAACCTTTGATCTCTTTCATTCAGTTTCTTCATTGGGAAAATGGGGGTAATAATTATATATAAATTTTTACCTTAGTAGATAACATACATGAAAGCATTTTAGAACTGCAAAACACTACGCAAATCTTAATTATTATTCAGTATTTCATTAATGACCTTTTACTCTTAAGTGTTTTTAGGTGTATCTGACTATACGTGCATCACATACTTACACACACAGTTTTTTTTACTGAGACCGTAATTGCTGTTTTGGCACATACTGTTTTTTCCTTCCTGGCGTTTCTTAGGCTAGGATGCATATTGTCAAGTATTATTAGGGGCTCAAGAACATTCTAGTATCAATAAAGCAAGTAGTAGCCCAGCAGTAAGCTGAAATTTCAGGTTAGTGCCCTATGGTCAGCTTTTATCATGTGAATAAACTTGTTTTTCTTTCCTTTCCATTCAGAAAGGTTCTCGGAACTATTTTGCTGCACAACCACATTATAGATTATGCTTGGGGGATATGCCTTTTGTAGCTGGAAAGGTGAGTTGGTCAAAGTCTGGATTTTTTTTTTCTTTACAACTTAGCTCTTTGAATTAAATCAGCTCATACACCTGTATGCCTAGAAATGCTGAAAACATTTTTTTGCCCCTTTACCAGCAATGGATCATAGTAATGTGAGAATGAGATAGAAGAAGGTATTATGGGATTGGGAAAGCAGGGCTGAGACTAGGGGGACTTTAAAGCAGGTAAAACATATGTGCAAGGAAAGGTACGAAAGTTTCGAACAAAATCCGACGCCCTGGTTTGGAGAAGGAGTGGTAGTAAATGAAATAGGAAATAGTATATTTGTAGCATTGGATTTTTAGTATCAACCTTGTTCATTTATATTTAAATATAGGTAGATATTTTAATAAGTAGAAAGCATATACTGTTTGTCCTCACATGCATATTACTTAAGAACTCATTCTCCCAAGAGGCAGTCAGAAATAGACCTGAATCTTCTGTTCCTTCAGTATTATTTTTTATTTTAAAATTTTTTTTTTAAGATTTTATTTATTTGACAGAGAGAGAAACACAAGCAGAGGGAGTGGGAGACGGAGAAACAGGCCTCCCAGTGAGCAGGGAGCCTGGATGTGGAGCTAGATCCCAGGACACTGGGAGCATAACCTGAGCTGAAGACATAACCTGAGCTTAACGACTGAGCCACCCAGGTGCCCCCTCCTTTAGTGCTTAAATGTAGAGATGATAATTTTGTCAAATATCAGCAAGTACTAGGTCATTTCTAATAAGTGCTAACTCTGTGTTAGTTAGGGTGGCTCAGTTGGTTGAACAGCTGATTCTTGATTTCAGCTCAGGTCATGATCTCACGGTCCTGGGATCAATCCCCAAGTCCTGCTTTGCACTCAGCAGGGAATCTACTTGAGATTCTCTCTCCCCCTGCCTTTCTCCTCACTACTTCTAAAATAATCTTTTTTTTTTTTTAATACATTTAATGAGACCTCATTGATACATTTCTAGACCACTTATTTGGAAGTTCCTAAGTGAGTTAAAATCTTTCACTGTAAATTATCTTTGTTCTTTTTCTGCTCTCAGGGATCCACATAGAACAAATGAGCCCTTGACTGTAGGGTAATATAAAAATTTTGAAAATAACTTTATTCTCATCTCCTTATTCTATTCTAGGTTATAAACATGTTTTCTTCAGCTATTCAGGATGTGTTTTAATGAGTTTATCTCCTTATCACTCTCTTCCTTTCTAAATGTGGTATGACTAGCACAGAATAGATACTTTGTCACCTTCTGGTGACAAAGCTCGGCCTAGCATCATATTAACATTCTGGCGGAAGCCACATGATCAATCCCTCTCGTGAATTTTTTTTTTTTTTTTTTTAGAGATTTCATTTATTTATTTGACAGACGGAGATCACAAGTAGACAGAGAGGTAGTCAGAGAGAGGGGGGGAAGCAGGCTCCCCCTCTCATGAATTGTAGAGTAAACTGAAGTAACAAGTGTTTTCCTGAATCTTTTCATTAGCTTCTAGAGTGTAGGTCCTACACTTGTAGATCTAATTATTTTATACAGAATTTGTAAGTAAATGAAGCTATAGGAGTAGATTCACCCTTTCCCACGTTACATTAGAATCTAGTTCATTATTTGTATTATCTCCAAATATTGCCTATCATTGATAATTCTCATTGAAGTCATTAATACAAAGTTTGAACAAGGCAGGTTCGAAGACCAGTCTTTTCAACCTAAACTCTCCTTCTGAAGTTATTTGTACTCTTTATGAAATATTATTCAAATAGGGGTGCCTGAGTGGCTCAGTTGGTTAAGTGTCTGCCTTCGGCTGAGTTCATGATCCTGGAGTCCTGGGACTGAGCCCCTCATTAGGCTCCCTGCTTAGCAGGGAGTCTGCTTCTCCCTCTGCTCCTACCCCACTCATGCTTTCTCTCACTCGCTAACTCTCCAATAAATAACATCTTTGAAAGAAAATTATTCAAATAGCCAAGAATGTGCTGTCACCTAGCCAAGTGTTCTCAAACTGTCTATTGTGAAGGATCAGTTTTTTTTTTTTTAAGATTTTATTTATTTATTTGATAGACAGAGATCACAAGTAGGCAGAGAGGCAGGCAGAGAGAGAGGAGAAAGCAGGCTACCCGCTGAGCAGAGAGCCCGACGTGGGACTCGATCCCAGGACCCCGGGATCACAACCTGAGCCTAAGGCAGAGAAGCCCAACTCACTGAGCCACCCAGGCGCCCCTCAGTTTTTATTTTTAATTAGATGTTGTCATAGACCAATACACTTGTAAAAGGCAATAAAAATGAATTATTAGAAAAATGAAATTAAAAAAATATAAAGTACATGTCCTAAGTTTTAAATTATGGATTGAACAAACAAAAAATTAATAAATACAATCAGCAAAATAACAGGAAAAAGAGTTTTAAAATCTGCATAATGCTTATTGAAAGTATACATAGACAATTAGTATCGCCAACACAAGTTACGAGCAGAATAATGATTTCACATACTCACATTTTTTCACATTCTAAATGATTACTGTGTATATCAGCATTAAATTGTTAACGCCTGGGTGGCTCAGTGGGTTAAGCCTCTGCCTTTGGCTCAGGTCATGATCTCAGGGTCTTGGGATCGAGCCCCGCATCAGGTCCCTCTGCTCAGCAGGGAGCCTGCTCCGCCCTCCCCTTCTGTCTGCCTCTGCCTACTTGTGATCTCTCTCTGTCAAATAAATAAGTAAATAAAATCTTTTTTAAAAAGAATAAAAATGAATTGTTAATGAGACAAATGAATTTGGTTCTTGATAATCAAGGTGGTATTGATGACTATGGAGTTGCAAGGGAGAATGTCTATCTAAACCATTTTAATTGTAGGTGAATTTAAATCATCTTGATAAAAACATAGACCAACTTTTTAATTTTGAAAAGGTTCTAGATTTATAGGAAATTGCAAAAATAATACAGGGCCCCTGTACCCTTTATCTGGTATACAGCAGCAGCGGTACATTACGTAACATAGTAGAGTTTCACAACCAGGAGATTAACATTGGTACAATCCATAGACCTAAGTCAGATCTCTCAAGTTTCACATGCCCTTGTGGGTGTGTATGTGTGCACATGCACATGTGGATTTAGGTCAGTGTGAATTTATCACATATTCGTGCAACCACCACCAGCACTCCATGCCTACAGTTTTGCCATTTCAAAAACAGGAATCATGCAGGATGTGACCTTTTTGATATTAACCTTTTCACTCTGTATAAATCCCTTAAGATTGATCAAATGGTTGTGTGTATCCATAGTTCCATCCTTTCTCTTCACTGAATATCCCATGGTGTGAATGTACCACAGTTTAATGATTCACCCACTTAAGGACCTTTGGGTTGCTCCCAGTTTCGGTGTTCACAAACAAAACCAGTACAAACACTGTGTACAGGTTTTTGTGTGAACATATTCATTTCTATGGGATAAATGTCCAGGAATGTGATCACTGGGTTGTATGGTAAGTGTATATTTTCTTTTTAAACTATCCACTTATTTTTAAATGATTGTAACATTTTTCATTCCTAGTAGCAGTGCCCAAGAGATGAAATTTTTCCCTATCCTTACCAGCATTTAGTATTGTCACTTTTTATTTTAGCCGTTCTGAGTGTATGATATCTCACTGTGCTTTGATTTTATATTATAGTAATGATGGTAGTCCTATTTTCATGCGCTTATTTACCATCCATGTATCCTCTAATGAAATATCTACCTACATTTCTTGCCCTTTTTTAATTGGGCTGGTTATTATGGGTTTTTTTTTATTGATTTTTGTTTTTACTGTTAGGTTTTAAGAGTTCTGTATTTTGATAAAAGTCATATATCAGATACATAGTTTGTGAGTATATTCTCCCAGTCTTTCTTCCTCTTAGAGTGTTTCACAGAGCAGCCTTTTTTTTTTTTTAAGATTTTATTTATTTGACAGACAGAGATCACAAGTAGGCAGAGAGGCAGGCAGAGAGAGAGGAGGAAGCAGGTTCCCCGCTGAGCGGAGAGCCCGATGTGGGGCTCAATCCCAAGACCCTGGGATCATGACCCGAGCCGAAGGCAGAGGCTTTAACCCACTGAGTCACCCAGGCGCCCCACAGAGCAGCTTTTTGTTGTGATGAAATCCAGTTAATTGATTTTTGCTTTTTATGGATCATGCTTTTGCTGTCAGGTCTAAGAACTCTTTTCCAGGACCAACATCCTGTAGATTTTCACTTATGTTTCATATGTATTTTATAGTTTCATATTTTACATCTAAATCTGTGATCTACTTGAAATGATTTTTGTATACAGCATGAGGCTTGTTAGGTCAAGGTTTATTTTTTATTCTGTTCCATTGATATATGTGTTTACCTCTTTACCTCAAATTCCTTTGATTACTGTGGCTTTATTTTTTTAAAGATTTTATTTATATATTTGACAGAAAGAGAGCAAGACAGGTAACACAAGCAGGAGGAGTGGGAGAGGGAGAAGCAGCCTCTGCACTGAGCAGGGAGCCCGATGCGGGGTTCGATCCCAGAACCCTGGGATCATGACCTGAGCCGAAGGCAGACACTTAACAACTGAGCCATCCAGGCACCCGTACTGTGGCTTTTTATAGTAAGTCTTAACATCAGGCAGAGTGATTCTTTTCTCTATTCTTTTTCAAAATTGTTTTAGCTCTTCTAGTTTCTTTGACTATAAGAATTCTAGAATAAGTTTGTCTCTGTCTACAAAAAAGTCTTTTCATAATGTTGGTTGGAATTACATTATACCTATAGATCAACTTAGGGGAGTTGATGTCCTTGTGATGTTGAGTCTTCCAGACCATGAGTACAGTATAGCTTTTATTTATTTATTTAGATCTTCAATTTCTTTCATCAGTATTTTGTGGTTTCCAGCGGATTGATCCCATGTCTGTTTTATTAGATTTAAACTCACATTATTTTTTTTTATAGCAAGTGTAAGTTGTATTTAGTTTTAATGTAGTTTCTGTGTTATCATTGCTATTATATTTAGTTTTTGTATGTTGAGCTTACATTCTGTGATATCACTGAATTACTTTCTAGTCCTAGGAATTGTTTTTTGGATTGGTTTGGATTTTCTGTGTAGAGAAGTATGCCATCTGTAAATAGGGACAGTTTTATTTCTTTTTAATTTGCAAACCTTTTATTTCCTGTTTTGCCTTAATGCATTAGCTAGAATTTCTAATATTACATTAAGCAGGAGTGATGAGAGTGGACATCCTTGCCTTTTGTCTGATCTTGAGTCGGGGGAGAACATTACCATTCAGTCTCACCAGTAAGATATTAGCTGTAGGTTCTTTATCAATCCTCTTTATCAACTAGAGGATATTTCCTTCCGTTTCTACTTTGCTGAGAGTACCTGATTGGGCGTTGGATATTTTCAGATGCTTTTCTTTATTAAATGATATGGTTATGTGCTTTTTCCTTTATACTGTTGATGCATTACATTGATCGATTTTTAAAATAGTTGAACTAGTCTTGAATTCCTAGAACAAACCCTACTTGGATATAGTATACAAACTTCTTCGTATATAATGCTGGATTCAGTTTGCTACCTAACAATAGAAAGTAAGAAAAAAGAGACTGTTAGCTTAGCACAGTGGTTTTCAAACCTGGCTGGTCAGAATCAACTGGCAATCTTAAAAATACATATTTCCATAGAATTTTCTTTAAATCAAAAAAAAAAAAAAAATACACATTTCCAAGCCTTGACACTACACTCACTGAGTTTGGAGTGTTGTGTAGGAATCTGCATTTTAAACAAGCCGTCTAGATGATGCTCATGGAGCCAAGTTTGTCCAGCCATCTGTTTGTAAATTGAAATAGCATATGGAGATTATTGTTTAACATTCAAAACCAGAAATTTTGAGAAGGATACCAGGTTTATCCTGTTGTTGTTTATGTGACAAGGATGAACTTGGTGCATCTTACTATTTGAGGATAGTGAAATGAATTTGACCACAGTCCCTCCTGCCTGGAAGTATGTATACTGTTTAGTAAGTGAAATAAATATGCAATCACAATTGTAATATATTGTGATAAACACTGTGATAGACATAAATGCTATAGGTGATCTGAGAATGGGCTACTTAATTGGACCAATTCATTACCTGGAGGTTTTAAGGAAGTCTTTAAAAGTTAATATATCTGAACTGAGTTTTAAAGAATGGTAAAAATGTTGGCCACACAAAAGAAATGGCATGTGCAAATATTAGTTTATTTAAATAATGCAGATTTTCAGAGCTAGTTCAGTGATTCATGAGTTGCATACAACACCTGGTGCTCGTTACTTCCAAGTGCCCTCTTAATGCCTGTCACCCAATTACTCTATCCCCCATTCCTGTCCCCTCCAGCAACACTGTTTGTTTTCTAGAGTTAAAAGTCTCTCATGGTGTGCCTCCCTCTCTGTTTTCTTTCTTTTTTTTTTCTGTTTTCATCTTACTTTATTTTTCCTTCCCTTCCTCTCTGTTCGTTTTGTTTTTTAAATTCTACATGAGTGAAATCATACGGTATTTTTCTTTCCTCTGACCGACTTAATTTCGCTTAGCATTGTACCTTCTAGTTCCATCCACGTTGTTATATGTTAATTTGAATTCAAGCAAGCAGAGAAATTAGGGGATGGGTGAGATATAAGGCCAGTGGGGTATCAGTTACAGCTCAGTGATAGAAGACTTCTTTCCTATGCTAAGGAGTTTGGACATTAAAGTTAGTGGGCTTAACATCAAATATTTCAAGTAGGAGAACAACCTGATACTCCTATTAGAGTAATATTTTAGGAGGAGAGCTTTTAGCACTGTGGAGTTAAAGACTGAACACACTGTGGGCAGGGAGGCCAAATGGAATCTTCCTGTAGCAAGTAGTAGGGGTAGTTGCAAGGGAATGACAGGAGGGTGGAGACGAAGAGGTGGATTGGAGGTATTTCAGAGGTTCAGTGTGACTTGGTACTTGGATTTACTCTAGGAGATTTATATTGTCTCTTGGTGGGTGGGGGTCTTTTTATGCTACTTAGGGAGTAAGCAAGAAAACAGATTTAGGGGATGTGGCTTCAATTAATTCTCATTTTTCTTCAGTCCACCAGTCCTAGTCATGCTGTGGTAGCCAATGTTCAGCATGTCTTGCATCTAATGAAGCAACACAGTAAAGCCCTGTGCAACGATCGAGTGGTCAACAATGTTCCTTTGACAAAGCAAGGTTCTTCACGAAGTGGTAATAAAAGTAAGAAGTTGTCAGTAACGCCTTCCTCCTCCAACAGCATTAATGAAGAGTTGTCAGAAGTCTTACAGACTTTACAGGATGAATTTGGGCAAATGAGCTTGTGAGTTTTAGTTTTTGTTTTTTGGGGTTTTTTTTAAGTTATATTTAGTTCTGGGGTGCCTGGTGGCTCAGTCAGTTAAGCGTCTGCCTTCGGCTCAGGACATGATCCCAGGGGTCCTGGGATTGAGCCCCGAATTGGGCTCCCTGCTTAGCAGGGAGTCTGGTTCTCCCGCTCCCTCTGCTCCTCCCCGCTGCTTGCGCTGTCTCCCTCTCAAATAAATAAAATATTTTTTTTAAAAAATTACTTCTAAAAAAAATTTACTTCTAAAATTCTAAAACTTCATTTTAACTTCTTGGTGACATCATTAATTATATTGTTAATTTGTTCAGCAAATATCTGAGCACAGTCCTTGAACCAATCACTAAGACCTTAACAAATATAACTGTTCTGGGGAAAATCTCTCCCTTTTTTAATACTGTTAAATGTTTTCATGATCAAGGTTTACATTTAAGCTTTATTTTCTTATCGGGAGCTTGATACACATGGAGTTTAGTTCAACTTAAATGATAAGTTAGGATGTATTTGAAGAACGAGATCCTCCCTGTCTTTCTAGGCTTTTCCTTTCAATATACATGTATATGTATACTGTTCTGGGGGAGGAAGGAATATAAATTATTAGGTCTTTGAAATTAAGAACTCCTCTTGTGCATTTGCCTCTAGTGCCTTTCTTGAGCCTTTAAACCGTCTTGTTGCTCTGTTTAAGAAATCGAGTCATTTTTTATTGCACAGACCAGTGGTCCTATGATGAGTGGGTTGTGGTGGACCTAACCATGAAACCAGAAACTTAACCAAGCCTTGCTTTTATTTTTTATATAGTGACCACCAGCAGCTTGCGAAACTTATCCAAGAATCCCCAACTGTTGAACTGAAGGACAACTTAGAGTGTGAACTGGAGGCACTGGTGGGGAGGATGGAGGCCAAAGCCAACCAAATAACTAAAGTTCGAAAATACCAAGCCCAGGTAACTCCAACTCTTTCCTTTTCCCTGTTTCTAATGATTAAAAAGAACAAAGCAGAACCAAAAGCCCTTCTCCTAAAATACATTAATCGATGACATTGAAATGTATCACAGATAGGGAGCTACAGGGAGCATTTCTCTAATGTAGACACTGATTCAGTCCTTTTGTACTAAGGATTGGTGCTCAGTGGGCTAGGAAGGAAGACACTGTCTTGTAATCTGAGAGTCGATTTCATCATCTAAGATACATGTTTCAAATACTGAATATATTTACTCTTACCTTTATATGAACAAACTTAAACTTCCCTGATGAATTTAAATGGTTCTAAATGTATCTAAGTCTTTTGAAAGCACTTGGAAATTCTTGATTCCCAAAGGAGTAAGTCAGATAAAAATATGTGAAAAAAAATCTTGTTATATTTCTGTTGCTAATTAAATTAATAGAAGAGCCTTGTATTTAATACCTACTAAGTGCAGTGGGAGGGCACACTCCAGAGTTTCGTCTGGAGAGAAACGTAGTGATTCATGGCTTAGGCGATTGCTGTGACTGCTGAGAGCAGGCTGGAGACCAGCTGGGCAGGGGGAAGTTCTCTGTCAGAAATGATCACTGACTGCAGTGGGGGAGAAGCAGACAGATTAGAAGTGTGCTTTGGAAGTAGAAAGATTAGGGCGGCTTGCTGCTATCATTTGAGGGAGAGGGCGGCCATACCACTGATGGAAATGGAAAAAGACTGGAAGCAGAATAGGTTTGGCTGACATTTACTGATTGGTGGCTTGATGCTAAGTGCTTTTAAATATGTCCTCTTATTTGATTTTCATGGAACACCTATGAAATGGGTGTATTGTCTTATTCTATGGATAAGGAAACTGGGCTCTTTCCTGGGAGGTAGGCATTTTCTAAAGTGAGAGTAAGTAACTTCTATGCAAGGACATACTAGCCTACTGGTAAATGGCAGAGCTGGCATGCAGACGTGGGTCTTTTCAACTCCAAAACCTGAGATTTTAAGTATTTTTGTAAAGTTCACATTTAAAAAAGAATAAATATAAGCAAATGATTGCTATAGGAGTAATGATCTAATTTGTTTTTTGTACATTCGATTTAACTTTATTCTCGCTAATGGAACACCAGCTTGGCAGTGGCTTAAAGTACAAGTAAAGCTCTCTAAAAATAAATTCTCTGGTTTAAATTATTCTAAAATAGTGAAATAATTTAAAATCTTTTATATTAATACGTTACCATTACATCTCTTTGTCCATCTAGAATATGTTTCATTGCTCCTCAAATGAGTTTCTAGAACCACTCTTCTCCTCTTCTTCACCTTTAGTATCTATCCTATCCTTCACTTACCATGTCAGATTCTTTTGTCTTCTCCGTGACACCTTCCCCCAGCCCCTCTTGTTTCTCACTCTGTTCTGCACTTGGGCAACACTGCCTTACCTTCTGAAAGAGCCCCGATGTTGATGTTTACTCTTGTTCTCTTGTTTGTATGTCCCTTTATATTTTGACACACAGTGTTCAGTGACCGGTACAGTAAGTTTTTGAAGGCTTTAAAACAGTGAACCCAAAATACATTATCTGCATTTTAGTTTATGTGAGAGTTCAAAATACCAGTTGTCAGGGGCGCCTGGGTGGCTCAGTGGGTTAAGCCTCTGCCTTCGGCTCGGGTCACGATCCCAGGGTCCTGGGATCGAGCCCCGCATCGGGCTCTCTGCTCAGCAGGGAGCCTGCTTCCCTCTCTCTCTCTCTGCCTGCCTCTCTGCCTACTTGTGCTCTCTCTCTGTCAAGTAAATAAATAAAATCTTTAAAAAAAAAAAAATACCAGTTGTCAGAAGGGAATGTTTTCATCGAATTCTCCTTTTTCCCTGCCTTGGTTATTTGCTATAGCTGGAGAAACAGAAGGTAGAGAAGCAGAAGAGGGACTTGCGAACCACCAGGAAGACTCTTGATGGAGAAGGAAACAGCAGCAGTCGTTCTTCTGGAATCACGGGGACCACAGGCAGGAAGGACGTTGTCAAACTGAGACCTGGTGAAAAAAGCAGGAAAAATCTGCAGTTACTGAAGGACATGCAGACCATACAGAGTTCATTACAAAGCACTGGTCTGTGTTGGGATTACTAACTGGTAGCAGGTTATAAATTTTATTCAGATAATCTGTACCTCGTCGATCAGATTTTGACAATTTACTCTCCAGGTCTCATACTCTCTTACGTTGGAATTAGTGAATAGCAGGTGTTAAGGGGCCCGAGCTTCATCACACAGGCTTCTTGTGTTTCGCATCATGACTAAGTGTTAAACCACCTAAGTGGAAACCAGGGGAGTTTTAGCGGCCAGGCAGCCACACACACTGCTTCTTTGAGATGAATTTGCTGTACTGAAATACTGCACTTTGCAAACAAATTACCAGTTGTTTACTTGTGGGTGTGATTTTTTTTTTTAACAGTTCCTTACATATCTGAGTAAAATTAGGTTTAAATTATCAAAATGCGAGGCTGTCCTGTAGGCAGTGTTTGCTTAAAAAATCTAAATCTTCCCCTGACACAAATCACCCCTTTCTCCTTTCCAATACAACCATTAAATATACTTTGTTTCGACTATTGGTGGAGCTTTTCTATATTTAAGTATTTATACATATTTAAGAGGATTGCTTTGTTTTGTTTTTTGACATTCCAGACATTGATCAGTATTAAACACACTTGTATTGGTGTTATCCACCATTAAAAAATTTTTAAAGACCCAGCATTCATTTTAAGTCCATTCACTGCAAAAATTTTAAAAGCATTTTTTGAAGTATAAGCAAAGTACTAATGAAGTAAATGAGCTTTTAGAATGAAGAGAGAAGAGGAAATGTTGTAAAGCATATACATTTGTTGTTTTTAAATAATACCTGTTTGTAATCATGCTACTGAGTTCGAGGCATTGTGTTTTTTAATCTTGAAACTTAGAGAAGAGCCCCTTGGACATGTTATCGGTGTGCAGTATGAGTGCATTAGCTGTACACATGTAACTCATTATGTTAATAATGTGAATCATAATTCTGCATACATCAAGACATGTGAACTTTTTATAAATTTGCCCCTGAAGTCAATAAAGCAGCTTTTTTAAGGAAACACTGAAATTTTCCTTAACAGCCTGTTAATAAAGGCTTTATTTGTTGTAATCTCTCTAAAAAAATGCATTTCTAAATAGGACATTAACATATTTTGAGAAACAATAAGAATATATAATTACATAATTTGCCTTTCTCATGCTTACACAGAAGCTAAACCCAACAAGACAACTGTCTCATGGCATGTGATGAGATACTCTGAAGACTACTAAAGGACACATTAACCACATGTTAGATTTTTTATGCCTTCCCTGGGATCTAGATGGAAGTTCTGGGATTTTATCTGGGTATAATCAGCATGAAATGTAGTGCCCATCTGGGCACTAAGCTTATTAGGTCTCTTGAATTAATTTTTTTACAGAGTTCATTTAGGTTCCTTGAATTTGGATCTGTTTGTGAATGTTCTGAAATTGTATGTAAACTTTTGCTTGCGTGCACAGTTCTGTATCCTCTTGACGTCACAACAGAGAGTCCACAGACCCAAAGAATCACTGCTCTTGGGGACATGGAAAATATTTTCTTGTGTCTCGACCACCATTTCAACTATTAAACTTTTGCTATCGCTGTGTTTGAATTTCAGGTCATTAAACTGTGTGACATTTGGCATGGTAATGGCTCTAAGTCCTAATTAGGAGAAGTTTAATGGTGCTAAAACCCACCCCATCCCTCAGATAGGAGTCAAACTCTCATCTTCAGCTTTTAATAGAGTCAGGTGAGAGTTGAAAACGATACCAAAACTGCCTCATTCTCATCTGAGAGTTTACAACGGAGGGGTTTGCTGTTAGCCACCTAGTGTGTTGCGAGAGCACTGGTGCAGTGCACTTCTTACACAAGTGTCTTCTGTGTGTGAGATGCCGAAATGGATACCAGGCTAAGAAGGGTATGCTTGCAAGGTAGGTGATAGACACCTGAATTATTTCAGCACTTGTGTGGTGAATGTGGTGGTGACAGCACGAGCGCAGTGCAGTGAGGGCACAGAGGAGGGGGTTAACATCCTGGAGGAGGAAGTGATGCCTAGACTCTGGAGAACTGGAATTAGCCAGAAAAGCGAAGTGTTCCAGGTCAACGGGATAAAATAAAAAGGGAAAAGGCCAGATTCTGCAGTTGACATGGGAGAGTTGTGGCTAGCTTAGTGGTACTGGTACCTAAGAGTCGAGATATGCAAGTGAGACTAGAAGAGTAAGCCAACAAGTTACAGGAGGCTAAAGAACTTTGACACAACCACACGGGTCTCTGTTTTGTATCCCAGATCATAAAGGAAAAAGTGCACCTGCACAACCACTAGTCATAGATATAAAGTTATAAAACAGCTCTCAAATATGAAAGTTACATAAGCTGCTGAATTCGATGTAGTCCCACTTGTTAATTCTTACTTTTCTTATTTGTGCTTTTGGCATTCATGTCTAAAAAATGATTGAGGAGACCAACATCAGGGAGCTTCCTCCTATGTTTCCTTTAGGGATTTTATGGCATTGGTCTTCTGTTTAAGTCTTTGATATATTTTGAGTTAATTCTTGTGAGTGGTGTGAAGTAGGGGTCCACTTCCATTATTCTCCGCATGTTTTCTCCAGTTTTCCCAGCACCACTTGTTGAAGACTGTCCTCTCCCCAGCAGGTGTTCTTCGCTCCCTTGTTGAGTATTAGTTGACCACATAGGCCAGGATTTCATTCTGGCCTCTCTCCTGTTCTATTTTTGTGCCAGTACCGTACTGTTTTTATTACTGTGGCTTTGCTAGTGTACAACTGACCCTTGAACAACATGAGTTTGAACTGTGTAGGACCACTTACACATGAATTTTTTACAGTATTGCAAATGTATTTTCCTTATGATCTCAACACTTTCTAGCTTACTTTAAAAATACAGCATATAATATACAAAATGTGGAGTTTTTTTTTTTTTTTTAAGATTTTATTTATTAGAGAAATAGCACAAGCAGTGGAAGCAGCAGAGAGGGAGAAGCAGTCTTCCCGCTGAGCAGGGGAGCCTGATGTGGAACTCGATCCTAGGACCCTGGGATCATGACCTGAGCGGAATGCAGATGCTTAACTGACTGAGCCACCCAGGTGCCCCCAAAACATGGGTTTTTTTACTCTCTTACTGGTAAGGCTTCTGGTCAACAGTAGACTATTAGTAGCTAAGTATTGGGGGAGTCAAAGTTATACTAGGATTTTAAACTGTATGAAGAATCTGTACCCATGTTGTTCAAGGGTACCTCTGGTGGTGGCCTTTTTTCTTGGGATTGCTTTGGATATTTGGGGCCATTTGTGATTCCACAGAAAATTTTGGATTGTTCTATTTCTGTGAAGAATGGCTTTGATATTTTGATGGGTATTGTGTTACATAATTTTTTTGCACATAATTCATGTTTGTAATGATCCTATGTATTTCTGTAGTATCAGTTGTAATGTCTCCTCTTTCATTTCTAATTTTGAGTTTTCTTTTTCTTAATGTAGCTGAAAGTTTGTCAGTTTTATCTTTTCAAAGAACCAGCTCTTTAAAAAAAAAAAAGGAGAACCAGCTCTTTTTTAGTTGACTTTTTTTTCTTGTTTCTCTGGTCTCATTTATTTCTGTTCTGGTCTATATTAATTTCCTTCCTTCTGCTAACTTTAGGCTTAATATGTTCTTTCTACTTTTTGAGATACAATGTTAGGTTATTTGAGATCTAATTTCTTAACATCTGTGTTTATTACTATAAACTTCTTTCTCTTTTGATTTCTTCTTTGATCTATTTGTTGTTTAGAAATGTGTTGTTTAGGCTCCACATATTTATAGATTTTTTCATTTCTCCCTTGTTGATTTCTAGTTTCATACCATGGTGGCCAGAAAAGATAGTATGATTTCAATCTAAATTTCCTAAGATTTGTTTGGTGACGTATCCTCTGATCTGTTCTGAAGAATGTTCATGTGCACTTAAGAACAATGTGTATTTTGCTGTTTGATGAATTATTCTGTGTATGACTGATAGGTTTATTTGCTTTAAAGTATGGTTCAATTCCAGTGTTTATGTTGTTGATTTTCTGTCAGGATAATCTTCCCATTGGTGATAGTGGGGTATTGAAGTCCCCTACTCTTCTGTTACTGTCTTTTTCTCCCTTAAGGTCTGTTAGTATTTGCTTAATGTATTTTTGGTGCTCAGGTGTTAGCATACATATTTACAACTCTTATATTTTAGTGACGTATGGACCTTTTTATCATTATATGATCTTTGCCAGTTTTACGATTTTTGGCCTGAAGCCTGTGTTGTGTAAGTGGGCAATGCCTACCTTGTTTTGGTTTCCACTAGCTTTGAATGTCATTTTCCATCCTTTCACCTTGAGCCTGTTTATGTCTTTAGAGCTGAAATGAAAATTCTGTAGAGAGCATATAGATGGGCCTTGGGTGTTTTTTTGTTTCTTGTTTGTTTTTACCCATCCAGCCACTAGTGTGCCTTTTGGTAAACCCAGTCCATTTTACATGTAGAGTCATTGGTATGTGAGGAGTTACTACAGCCATTTTATCTTTTGCCTTCTAGTTGCCGATCTCTCCGTTGTTTCTTTTTCCTTCTGTTTCTACCTTTGTATGCTGGTGTTTGGCCTTGGTGATTTGCTCAGTCTTCTTTTTTTGTTGTGGGTCTTTGCTCTAGATTTTTGCTTTATGGTTACCAGAAGGTTTAATAAATAAAACATCTCATAGAGGAAAATAAGTCATTTTTTGCTGATAAAAGCTTCTCTTCATTTAATTTCATTCTTTTATACTTTAGATGTCACAAAGGATCTCATTGTGCTGTGAATTGTTACGATTTAATAGCTATCATTTTTAATGCTCTTTAACCTTTATGCTGCAATTATTTTATATTCTCAAGAGTTATAGCTTTCTGTCGATCACTTTAATAAAAATGTTGTGTATTGAGATCTTTTCACCTGGAAGATTTACTTCCAGCATTTCTTCTAAGGCAGTGTTAGGGGTGGTAAACGCTCACATTTTATTGGTTTGGGAAATCCTTTATTTCTCTTTCATATCAAGGATAACTTTGCCACTTAGAGTATTTTTGCCTGGCAGTTTTTATCTTTCAGTTCTTTGAATAGGCATCCCATTCTCTCCTGGCCTGTAGAAATTGTGCTGAGGAATCTGATAGCCTAAGGAGCGGGGGTGATCCCTTACAGGTTTTTCCCCCTGGCTTTTGACAGTTTCATTAGTGTGTCTTGGAGAAGGTGTATTAGCTTTGTATTCTTGTATATCCAGTTCCTTCCCCCAGGTTAGGAAGTTCTCAACCATTTTTTCTTTCTATAAACACTCTGCCTCCTTCTCTTTCTGATACACCCATTAATATTATGTTAGCTTTTCTGTTGGAGTCTGATAATTGTTATAGGTTGTATCCACTTTCTAAGTATCTTAGTTCTCTCTCCTCTTCCTGAATCATTTCTAAACCCTTATCTTCCAGCTTGCTTATTCTCTCTTCCATCTGATCTGCTCCATTCCCAATGCTTTCTAATACTCAGCTTTAGATTTTCATTTTAATTTTTTTAGAACTTCCAATTTCTTTGGCAAAGTACTTCTTAATGTTCATTAATTTTATTCCTAAATTCATTGAATTGCCTTTCTGAGTCTTCTTGGAGCTTGTTGAATTTTGTCCTGTTATTTTGAATTCTAAGTTAGATTGCAGTATTCCACATCTTTGGGTACAGTTACTGGAGAATTGTCATTACCTTTTTGTGATCCTGTATTACCATGATTTTTTATGGTATTCAATGAAATGGGCCTCTGCTGCCACATTTAAAGTAGCAAACACCTTTCTTATTTACATAAGGCTTTGTTTGATTTTAATAATTCATCAGGTTGGCAGTTAGAAGCCTTTCTTTTGTTTCCCAGAAGGTGGTGCTAGAGCATAAGCTTTTGGGTTTTCTTACTGGAGGTGACTCCCTGCTAAAGTTTGATGTGTGCATATAAAAGGTGGTAAAAAGAAAAACACACTGGGGGTACCTGTGTAGCTTAGTGGGTTGGGTGTCTTCTGGTTTCAGCTCAGGTGATGATCTCAGGGTCTTGAGATCCAGCCCCACCTCAGCTCTGTTGGGGGGCAGACAGTGCAGAGTCCTTGAAATTCCCTCTCCCTCTGCCCCTCCCCCCCATTCATGCACATCCATCAGCTCTCTCAAATAAAATCTTTGGTTTTGTTTTTTAAAGAGTGGATGCAGAGTCGGGGGAGGTGTGTGCTTAGCACTTGGGGCTTTAGGTGTGCCCATGGCCTGGTAGGGCAATCCTTGAGTGGGGGATTCCCAAAGGCACATGGATGGACCTCTTGCTGGAATCCCAGAGCTTATGGCAGGAAGCATGTCCCTTCAGCTCTCTTTGACTTGTTTTTTCTTTCCCTCTACCCAGTCATGGAAGTCTCTCCTCAGAAATCTAGGTGTTCCTGAAAAGCAATAGAACCTTCCAACTGCAGCCCATTGCCGCTGAGCACTTCTGAGTACCCCGTTCTAGTTCTACCACCTCCACTAAGGAGGTCACCACGGTCACTGCCAGTGTAACTCCCCTGGCTCCATAACTTCCTTGGACTTGATGTGTAGAGGCACTTCTGTTCAGTCATGGACGTCCAGCTGGTTGTAAGTCGAGGGGGAGGAAAGAGGAACGTCTCACAAGGCCATCAAGATCCTCACGTTGCCCCCAGGGGATTCTCTTAAATGCACTCCACTTTAAAGACGCCTGCTAAGGTGAAAAGGAAACCTCTGGAAAAGTCTTAAAATGGTAAGTGATAGATCTGCATTTCCATTGCTCTGGCCTTTGAATGGAATTTAAAGTGGATGTGTAGGGTACTGAAACAAAGTCTGAAACTCTTGATCTCTTCAGTAATCAGTATTTTTATGTGGTATCAGCCCAAAATGATCAAGGCTTAAATGAGGAAAATGATAGAATGGACATCAATGGGTTTGTAAAATATCTGGAAGAGAAAACTTAGCTTCAGTTGATGGGCTGGCCGCTCAAAAATACCCTGACGACTTTTTTTTTAATATGTATCATACAAAGACCAAATCATCCTGGTACTAATTTTGCTAATATTGGAGGTAGTAGGCGAAATTACAGTTCCTCACCACCAAACCCAACAACAAGGCTGAGGACACAAGTGAAAGAACAATGCATTGTTTAGTACTGCTTGATTTGGGTATTAGAAGCAAAATGGGTTGAAACTGAACACTTTCATCTGGAGCAGGTGCTAAGCCACCCTTCTTCAAAAACACATTTAAGAAAGACATTTAAGGCAAACAACTTAGGATAAGGACAACGTTTTAAAAGTCAGTTGAAATTTCCTTTTAATTAAAGAACCAAGGGACAAGAAGCTCCTTTGTTACAGTACATAACATATGGCTCTTAAGATATCCGGGAGTCAAATGTTTACACCAGTGCTGAACTGTTACTGGCAGGTGAACAGTGAAGCAGTATCTCCTTTACTGGCGTTGAGATTGTAACATATTTGTACATGCAGTAAATTCTTTGGTAGAATTAATCTTTCAGTGGAATTACAGAATTTGCAAAGTAAAGTAGTAAAATATCTCATGTAAAATTTGAGCATATTTCCCACCCATAAGCTATTTAAACAGACTTCAGGAAAAAAGTCAATCCTAGTAAACTTTTAAAATATTGCCTCAAAACTCAGCCAATTAACTTCTGTGTTCAGACACACACACACAAAAACATAAATGCAATAAAGGAAGGGAATAATGAATTTGTAAATATGTTTCATTATGTTTCTAGTAACTGGGCAAATGGAAACTAATCTGAAGGGTGTGGAATTCTTTGAAGTCCTGGGCGGCTACTGCTTCCGTCTCTCAATCCCGCGGCCGCCCCCCAGCACATCTCTAAGGCATCCACTCGGACAGCTATCTGCTACATCTTAAATACATACACCAGTAACGACAGCAATAATTTTCAACTACTACTATGCCATAATGTCCTCAGATCTTTGCCATATCATATATGAAGAGTGTGGGTGCAGAAAGGTGATGAAAGTAAATCACTACTACAGAAAAGAAAAAACCACGACGGGGGAAAGGAGTATCATGTGATTCTGAGCTTTCGTGCCGATGAGGCTCAACATGTGTCATGGCAGGGAACTGCAGCGTCGGTGCGCTGAGATTAACTGGGATGCTCCTTCCCTCTGTGCAGCCAGTTCTCTTCCAGCAGGAGGCGTGTTTCCGAAGTGTCTGTATTTTGATTTTATAAAATCAGAAACTCGCTCCCACCGTGGATCTGGTAATGAAGCATCTAAATATTCTTTGGGTGTCTCGGAAGATTAGTGTCATTATCGTGGAATTCCATAGGGGGTTATTTCACGTACGCCACCTGCTCTGCCACAGTTCTAAACCCCTCCTGGAGAGATTTAAAATAAATAAAGCAACTGCACTTCTCCCAGGGCTGGGTTCTAACTTCAGAAGACCGTATACTCCTAAAGCTGCCACTGTAATGCGGAGTTCATGGCCATGCCGGCCCCCCTCGGACAGTCCCCTCACACAACAGTTTGGACAGGAGTGACACACTGTGCAGGAGAACTGGCCCTCTCGGAGGATGAGGTTGATCGGTTGGAAATCTCTCTCTGTAGTTCCTCTACTTTTTTCTGAAGCTCTGCTCGTTTAGCAAGAAGTTCTTTATATCTGTTGTGAATGGGCTCCTACAAGAGCAAAATACCATAATGTCATTCAATGAGGCAGGCGTAAACAAACCCAAAGTCCAATCGTGCTGGTATATAGTTCTTTCCCTAAGTGCTGTCATGGGCATTTTCCTGGCTCTGGGGACCAGGCCAACCTTTCCAGCACATCGGTAAGAATTAACTGGACTCTACTGACAGCACCGCCCTTCCAGTGACTTTCCCAGGCCCCCGAGTACTTCCACAGATATACCCTGCAGCTGTTACTTTAAAAACAACCAAGTAACAAGACAATAAGTAAAAGCCAAAACTCACAGATTTCCTGTCACTTAGCTGCAGATTTTTAGTCTTTTAAACAGTTCTAAGTAGATATATTCTATAACTTATTTCAGAATGGACCAGAATTGGTCAGGCTTTTAATTTTCTTAAAGCTATTTCCTCAAACCTATTAAAATGACCTGTAGAAGCCATCCAATCCCCCACACTCATTTTCCCAAGAAGGGAAGAAAAGTGCTTCATCCAGGACCATACAAGCAAAGACAAGGCACGAACGCAGTTCATTGATGACCCCCATGTAGTGCTTTTTCTACTATACAATTATAAATGTTAACAGGAAAAAAGGAAAAGTTTTAAATATACCTAATTTTTCTAGTTGCTTTAAAGGTGATGAACCTAAATGATAGAACTGCCTGGATGAAACCTCTCGCTGTCTGCTGGAGAGCACTCATACCTGCGGTTTCATCCGGGGATTCCACCTGACGTAATAGCCCACCCAGAGCTCTAGGTGGCGCATGCTGGCTACCGGGTAAAGGACATGATTGGAGTAGCTCCCGTAGAGAGGATTAGTGAAGTCTTCCAGCTGGCTATTTATGTAAGACCACAGTGACACAGTCCTCTTAGGAAGATTCTGTAAGAAGGAAACAGGCATTTTCGATTATTGAATATCTCTTAGGAGGGAGAGGACATGGACACTTCAGTGACAGCCCTATTTTCATTCAAATCAGAGAGTACTAGAAAACACTGCAATTAATTCATTAAAAATTTAAACGAGTTCTCATACTAGCAATTCCACTCAGGTATATATACCAAGAGAACAGAAACATATGCACACAAAAACCTGTACACAGATGTTCAAATGGGCATTACTCATAAGAGCAAAAGGAAGAAACAACCCAAAAGTCCATCAACTGATAAAATGGATAAAATGTAGTCTATTTATATAATGGAATAATATTTCACCATGAAAAGGAATAAAGTAGTGATGCATACTACAAATTGAGCCTTGGAAACACACTAAGTGAAAGAAGCCAGACACAAAGGTCTCATCTTGAATGATTCCATTTATAGGACGTATCCAGAAGGGGCAAATCCAGAGAGTAGCGATGGCCAAGGGACCAGCGGAGGAGACCAGGGAGAAACTGCAAACAGGGACACAGTTACTTCTCAATGTTTAGAGTCAGCAGTGGTGACAGTTGTACAACTCTAGATAACTGAAAACTACTAAATTATACACTTTTATGGACTGCAAATTACAGCTCAGCAAAAAAAGATTATTTTCTTAAAATCAAGATATAGTTAAATCCTATTCAAGCCTCTCAAAAGATGAGGAAAAAAGTATCTTTGGAACTTAGGTGGTTTTAGTTATCTAACGTCCGGTAAGTTCTTAAAGCACCTCCTCTGTATGGGAATGCTGACTGCAGGCCGGCCACTGAAGAGACAGTTTTTTCAAAATTTCCTGGGGCACCTGCGTGGCTCAGTCGGTTTAGCGTCTGCCTTCAACTCAGGTCATGATCTCGGGATCCTGGGATGAGGTCCCATGTGGTGGGGCTCCATGCTCAGCGGGGAGCCTGCTTTCTCCTCTCCTTTCTGCTGCTCCCTACCTCTCATGTGCTTCCTCTCAAATAAATATAATCTTTAAGAAAAACATTTTTAATACCTGCTTCAAAGAATGTACAGTCTGCTACATGGCAGTTACTATGGTGTTCTGTAGTTTATTTTATTGAACCACACAATAGTACTATTTTTCCCCATTTACCAAAGCAGAAATGAATTTGCCCAAGGTTACAAGACAAGGGATAGATCCAAGATTTCATCCCAGGCAGCCTGGCCACAGAGCAAGCACTCCCTGCCATGATGCTTTATAGAAGAGCATGAATAAACTGGTTGGTAACCACATTTTTGGAATGAAAACTGATGCAGAGGGAGACACCCAATCAAGAGGATTTGGAATTTCATACATAGGAGACATGTATTTCAAGGTCAGAAGTAAAACTTGAAATGTCATCCTTATACGGTTTCTTCTAAATACCAACCACTTACCAGTGATCTCTTTGGGGAAGCAGAGAAGATTAGTGTCATAATCGTGGAATTACACAGGGGGTTATTTCTTTCTACACAGTATCTCTTCAATGTTTGGTTGTTTTATGGTATTATTTTGCAATTAAAAAAAAAAAAACCTAAAATGGCTCATACGTATGCACCATGTATCTGGGGATCTCTTCATTCGTATGTGTATTTTTCTTGCTAATTAGATGTTTCTGCACCTGCTCTGAAGGATTTCCATCCCACAAGGACTGGTGTTCCTGAGAGTACACAGACTTCAGTTCTCTTTAGCAGACATTACTTTTCAGCTGTAAACGCACCTGCACCTGACAGCTAGCTGGTACCTTCAGCCTCGCAACAGAGGTACTTGAAAACCAATCAGGCTCAGATATATGGAAAGAAGCCATCATATACATCGTATACATAACAATAAAACATGACCAAAGAAATCACCCAAGAGGACTGTTAGGTTGAAATCTATCAGAGAATGCACTGTCACAGGGAACATCACGTATGTTGGGAGTAGAAGGGGGTAGGGTCATGGCTCATATTTTACCTCTTTTCCTCTCTGAAGTTCACTGTTACAGAGAAATGTTCCAAATAAACAGCTATATAGATGGTCCAAAATGGTGGTGAGAAAATATTCATTGAATTCAAATGCTGTAGGAAACTGCAAATTGAATACCACAAACACAAAATTATTAGGACATTTTTTCAAGCATATTCATCCCTATGGGGAGGTTCTTTGTAATACTTCTTAAAATTAGGTTAAACAATGTTCAAAACCATGTATTTCTAAGCCATTATGGCATTATCTGCTTCGTTCTGCTTCGTTCTCTGTTCAAAAATCACTCTACCACTTTTCTGAGATTTCTCCCCATGAGAAATCCTTTTCCTGTGCAGCAAGAGTTTGAATGGTGTGACCTTGGTGTTTCCATATCTCCCTGTTATCTGTTAATACTAACCTTGAAGAGGGATGAATTTTGACTTTGGCATTTTTGACAACTCTTGGCCTTTCTTTGCCAAAAATGACCACAAACAACATAGTAAGATTTTCTTTAAATTTTCAGCAACATAGTTTTGGTTTCAGGGATTACACAAAAAAATATCACTGTCTCCAGATAATGTCAGCAATGCACAAAAATAAAGATCCAAGGCAGATGTGCAGATCATTTAAAAGCCAGCCTAGTCAAACCTGGGATCAGCAGTTCAGCTGCCTCTTTCTAACAAAAAGAAAATGCACTTCCTCTTTAACCTAGGACAAGAGCTTGACCAGGTATCTCAGTATTACCTAAACAACAAATCTGGGGTAGGGTGAACTTATCAAGGAAGGAGGGCAGATCCCAGGAGGGGAAAGAGTTCGTATAATCCACCCTTCTCCGGCTAATACTTCAAAATTTTTTAACAGTCTCCAAGAAAATTGTACCAATTGCAGGACTGTGAAAAGAAAGTCTACAAATATCCGGACTACAGATTTGGGGAATAAATATTGGTTCCAAGTCTTTCTTAGAATGATCCCTACCTAGTAGTGCAAGAAAACAGCCTGAACTGCATGCACAAGGGATAGGAATGAAACCACCTTTGTCTCCACATTTCCTAAATTTAGAAGCAGGTAACAGCAAATTTCTCGAACGAGGAAGGCTAACTAGCCTGCCCTGAATGATCATTTCTGTGGCTGTGAAGCTGAACCAGGTGATCAGAGCACATGTCAACAAAAAGCCAATTACCTGTAAGAAACCTGGTCAAATCACAGTCACTCATTTACAGAATAAATCCCATCCCCTGTACTGTTACACACCCTTAACAGCCTTATTAGCCAACTGTGAATGCATTCTGACTCATTACACAGCCATCCGAAGGAGCTAAGCCTGTGATCAGTTTTTCATCTTTTCAACAAAAGCACGTGCTCAGTCATGAGAAGAGAAGAGAGATGCAATGGGAGGCAGGTCCCTACCCCAAAACGGAGGCAGCGGAGCAGGAACTTCCGAGAGCAGAGGAGGAATATTTTCTCCTCCTAACGGCTTTAGAATTAGAAGGGTCCTTCACCAACTGCTTCCTGACCCAGGAGTGAGGGGCTGGGGCCAAGGGTGGGGGGACAGGTAGAATCTGGCTAATCACCTCATAACCGATGTCACTTTCACAAGTGTGCTTACTTAAGTCTCTGCACAAAAGTTCAATTATTTACAAAACCAGTGATGGCCCATAAACATGCCTAACAGGTTCTATGTTCCAGAATATCATACAGGAAAACAGAACTGGATGTCTAAGATAAAGACACATCACTATATGATGTATTTTCAGTTCCATCAGAGAAATGTAAGATGAAACTGATTTTCTATGCAGTAACTTAAGCTCAGAATTGGAGTGAAGCTGCTTTTAGGTCTACAGCGTGTAGTAAGTTAGCAAGGCAGGTACTTACCGCGTACTCTTCTATGCAAACAGCTGGCAAATGAGAGTTTGTTTCTAACAAACATACGAGAACTCATATATTCGCACATGCTGCCCCTTTAGGGTAATTCCCCTGGGAGAGCAGTGCTCAGCCATCAATGCTGTCATGGTTTCAAACCACTTTTTTAGCCTTTTCAAAGGGCAAATTTAATTTTCGCCAAGAGTCAAATGTTATTTAAAAATCAAATATGGTAATGGTCAATAGTGGCTCTTCTTGTTTTTGGTCAAACACCCAAAAAAGGACTGGCAAGGATTTGCAGAGCTGCCATACAAACTCAAGGGCAATTCCAAAGGAAAAATTCAAACCTCATCCAAGAAGTAGTAAACACCATTAAACTCTACAGTTAAGTTTCTCCCCTTCTTCCAACACACCAAGAGCCTTTTATAAAACAAAACTCTAAGTGTCATACACATTAGCAGGTTATATTTTAAATTCCAGCCTCATCATTCCATCATCATATCTACTAGAACACTGCATTTAACCCAGCAGCTTTCAAAATAATCCACCTAACCCAATATGCCATTGAGGGAAATGCTTATATAATTGGTACATTTCATCTAAAGATCAC
Source organism: Lutra lutra (assembly GCF_902655055.1). NCBI lineage: Eukaryota > Metazoa > Chordata > Mammalia > Carnivora > Mustelidae > Lutra > Lutra lutra. The sequence goes on along the minus strand of NC_062287.1, from coordinate 36,426,645 downwards.
CATTCGTTTTCTTTTAATGAAATAATAGTGTTTTCCTGAAGCTAAAATGTAATCCTAAAGCGAAGCAGAGACAGCAACTGCCCTATTTTATATTCACGTGGCGGTCTCACTAAGAACAAACCGGACTCCCAGTTGTCTGAGGTCTAATAAACCCTTGGGCAAATAATTAGCTGACATAGCAGTGACCTGTAGCCAAGCTCTGGGATGATTTTCCTTGAGTTCAATTTGTTTAAGATACCAACCCCTCGCCTCACTAGTGAAGTGATCCCATAGCAAAGCAGGTGTTTTTCAATCTCGCCCGAGATCTTTCCAAAAGACTAAATCCATTACCATTAATATTTCAAACCAGTTTGTTAGAAAGTTAATAGGTCTAAAAAACAATCTCTCTATGCCTAAGAACAAAAAGAACTGAATCTTTTACATATCTACCTACTCATAATTCCCACGTAAACGTATTTTTCAATTCCTTAAAATGGAATTTTATTTTGCTCCAGTGAACTAGCCTGTTGCTTCATTTCTTCACCTCTACCTTCTCTAGCAACGTATAGATGACCTTCCGGGTAAATATATTAGTTAACTACTCGTCCAAAACGAAGGAGGAAACCTCTCAGGTTATTATTAATGCCACTGGTTGAAATGCTAATGGATCAAATTGTCAAGTGTTTAATATCTCCAAATAATGTCCTTTAACTTAGTTCATAATGTAACAAGTAATAGTTCTATTACCAAGAAATCTTCCAAGAATTTCCATTTTACATGCAATGTACGATAATCACCGACCACACCTCCCAACTCTGGATGGCTTAAAAGAAAGATGTAAGAATGACTATCCCAGATAAATTACCTGTCTTGTCATTTGCCAGACACAGTCAATAAACTGAAGGAAAACAGGCGATCTGTCTGCATCTGCATGGTTTTTATCTCCATGGCCAAGTCTCTGGAGCAAAAAGAGTGAAAATCTGTATGAGCTTTGTGGAATTTTTCTTTTTCATGGAAATAAATTTATTTTCCAATTAAAGTAATATCTTCCAGTATTTTTTAAAGTTCAAAAGTCTTTTTAAAAGAGCACAGGGGGCACCTGGGTGGCTCAGTGGGTTAAAGCCTCTGCCTTCAACTCAGGTCGTGATCCCAGGGTCCTGGGCTCAAGCCTCGCATCAGGGTCCATGCTCAGTGGGGAGCCTGCTTCTCTCTCTACCCCACTCTCTCACCCACTCATTCTTTCTCTCTCTCTCAAAAGTAAACAAAATCTTTAAGAAATTAATTAAATAAAAGAGCACAGCAAGGAAAACAGAAATCACTCATAGTCTTACCAAGCAGAAGTCTCTGTTATCATTTTGATGTACAAATTGCCATATTATTTACTGACATGAGATGCTTGTAATAGGAAATTACAACTTTAACAAAAGGAACCCAGATCTTAAGAGGTTGATAATGGAAGACAGGAGCAGTCAAACCTCAGAACCCCAGATTCTTTGTCCCAGAGATTTAATATTCCCTAAGTATTAACAGATACTTGTCCAACAGCCTCAGGAAGCACCCGTCTCCTTTAACAATGTGGCCTGGATGTGCAGGGGGGCCCTGTCATATCTTACCTCATCTGTCTTTATCACGAAGAATCACATCAGCACAAACCCTTGGAAACCTTTAAAGAATGCTTGACATCTGCCTTCCAAGCATGTACTCACCTCCTTTCTCAGTTTTTTTCTCTTCTAAGGACCTTTGCCCCAGATGACTGTAACGGACCCTCCACTCTCCAAAACAGTGATTCTAAAAAAGTCTGGTCCACAGATTACCAAGGGCCGGGAGGTGGGGGCTGGGGGTAAGGGTGGGGGAGGGAGAGGGGTCTGTGATGTCAAAACTATTTTCATAATAATACTAAAATATTATTTGCCTTTTTCAATGCACTAACATTTATGCTGAGAGTGCAAAAGTGATGAAGGATAAAACTCTGGGTTCCTTAGGAGAAATCAAGCACGGCATTCGAATCCAGCTACATAAGTAGTGTCAGACCCTGCCTTGCCACACACTCGCAGTCAAATGAAAGGATGGGGAGAGCCAGTTTCCTTGATGAAGCAGTAAAAATTAATCCTGCTAAGTCTCTCCCCTTAAGGACAGCCTGTGTAACAAAATGGGAAATACACATAATGTTCTGCAGCTGCAAACCTTAGCTGATGGTACAAAACACCACGTTTTCATGGAATGTTCTGACTCGAAAGAACAACTGATATATATAAACTATGGTTATTAAGACTTGAAAGTCTTGCAGGCTTTTTTTTTTTTAAATGTACAAAGCAAATGTGTCATTTCAAGGAAAACTGATAAAATTCAAGCTTTCAAGCTTTGAGTGCACATCAGATTTTTGGGAAACTACCTGTCAAAATAAGCTTGGTAATAGACTTTTCTGATAAAAATCACTGGTGATGCTCACAAATGAGATGATAGTCTATAAGGAAATGCATTAATACTTGAAGAGCTGTGTAAGTCAGTAAGCCAGTATTTTCCAAATAACCAACACCTGATGTTACAGAATCACGCATGGTTTTTAAAAGCACTATTCGAAGCTCCAGACCAATGGAATTTAATAGAAAGGACAATGAAAACCTCACTGATCTAGTTTTGGATTCCACATTACAAGTAACCTCGATGAAATCAGCATTTGTTAAATTCTGGCACAGTATGAAAGAATATCCACAATTCCCTGAAAATGCTATCAAGACACACTCTGATTTCAACCTGCATATCTGAGTGTGGTCAGATTTTCCTCATTTACATCAAGCAACAGCACACACTGCAATAAAGTAGTTGGGAAATTCGGCTGTCTTCTAATAAGCCAGACGTGAAAGGAATTTGTAAAAAATGTAAAACAATGCCACCCTTCACACTAACCTTTTTATTGTTGCTGTTTTGGAAAATACAACTCGTTTTCTTTAAAATGCTCTTTAGGCTAATATGCAGTAGTACTATGTCCTGAATGTTTGTGTCCCCCCACCCAAAAAAATTCACATTGAAATCCGAATGTCAGATGTAATGGCAGGAGTCATCGTCTGGGAGCTGCTAGTCATGAGGGTAGAAGCCCAGCAAAGGTGTTTACTGCTCTCATCAAAAGACCCTACAGAGGGCGCCTGGGTGGCTCAGTAGGTTAAGCTTCTGCCTTCGGCTCAGGTCATGGTCTCGGGGTCCTGAAATCGAGTTCCGCAGTCGGCTCTCTGTTCAGCAGAGAGCCTGCTTCCTCCTCTCTCCCTCTCTGTCTGCCTCTCTGACTACTTGTGATCTCTGTCAAACAGATGAATAAAATCTTTAAAAAAATAAAAATAAAGACCCCACAGAGCTCGTTGGTTCTCTTCACCACATGAGGACAGAGAGGTTGACAAGCTACAAACCACAATCTATAGCCTTCCACAGCACATGACTATGCTGACACCCTGACCTTGGATTTCCAGCCTTCAAAACCGTGAGAAATAAATTTCTATTGAAATTTTACAAGCCACCCAGTTTGTGGTATGACGTTAACAGCAACCCAGACTAAGACAGATTTATTATTTCATTAATATTTATACATTTTTAAAAATTTAATTTCTAGGGGTGCCTGGGTGGCTCAGTGAGTTAAGCCTCTGCCTTCGGCTCAGGTCATGATCCCAGCGTCCTGGGATCGAGTCCCGAATCAGGCTCTCTGCTCAGCGGGGAGCCTGCTCCCCACTCTCTCTCTCTCTCTCTCTGCCTGCCTCTCCGCCTACTTGTGATCTCTGTCAAATAAATAAATAAATAAATCTTTTAAAAAATTTAATTTCTAATATGACAAATATTGGTAGATATAAACCATATAAACAAAGTTCTTTGGGGTCACCAATAATTGTTAAGAATGGAAAGAGATCCTGACAATGAAAAGTTTGAGACTCACTGCCCTTCATTAACCAGGTAAATGGACCCTCTTGACCAGCTGTCCTTTAATTGTCAAATTCTGCTTTCAGATAAACTGGGGGTAGGTGGAGGGGGGACGGAGTAGGGAACCAGAGTTAGCAATCTAGGAATCCACAGCAATTTCCAATGGTCTTAAATGTTTACTATTTTGATCACACTGATACAAACACGTGCAGCTCTGGATGACTAAAACTTCATTCTTTGAAGTAAGAGGGTTTTTGTAATGTGTTTTTTCATCGTAAGTATATTTTAGAGAGAACTGAAAAATGTGAGCCATCAGAAAAGATCCTCCAAAAGCCCAGTTTTATTTAACAGTTCAAGTTCCAAAAAGCAGACTACCTTTAAATTTGTCTGCTTCTTTCAAGTTAACTCTTGAACTCCTGAACAGCACAAATGGGCCGAGCAAGTTCACTTAAATGTGGATTTTTTTTTACAGAACTGTAAAAGTGTTTTCTCTTCCTTATGATTTTCTTAGTAACATTTCCTTTTGTCAGCTTCCTTTATTATAAGAATACAGCATATCATACATACAACATACAAAATAGGTGTTAATCGTTTATCTTATTGGGAAGGCTTCCATCAACCACAGGCTACAGGGAGTTAGGTTCAGGGGAGGAGTCAACAGTTACCTGTGGAGTTTTGACTGCACCCCTCTCCCCCACACTGTGCGTTGTGCAAGGGTCATCTGTATTTGTAAACACCGCTGGTACAGGTTAACGTTTGAGACAGCATCTAGGTAAACATCTTTCAGAAAGTCTTTCAGCTACTAGAGGAATGTGCTGCCAGGAGCCACACACACTCTCAGTGGCTCCAACGCCTCTGACAACCTAACTCTCCCCCTCCATGATTCTCTAACCCCACCCTTCCCTCTACTCTTGCCAAGCTCAATGTCATCTAGACCTCTGCGCACCCTGTTCCTCCTTTTGGGGAAAATATTCCTACTCCTCACTCTTTAAAATCTGTGATTACAACTAACACAGATGAATAATACATGAAAAACAAGGCCTACACGCTTACTGTTCTCAAGTTTTCTGATTGCAAATTTAGTTTTTAGCAGAAACACAGCTAAAAACCACATGAATGTTTATTTCATTAAGAGGTGCATGACTCCAAAGTATGATGTAGCAAAAAAGCAAAACTGAAAGCTGAATACCCTTTGAAAGGGACATAATAAACCCATTCCTCTATTTTAGGAACCGTGTTTAGTTCTGGGTACCACACTTGATGAAAGACATGACCAAAGTCCAGAGGACAACTGGGGTGAAGAGGGGATTGAGATAGGAAAACAATGAAGAAAATTAATGTTTAGCCAGAAGAACTGAAGTTACGCATGACATGGGTACACACCGACTTCTAAATATTTGAAGGGCTATCTCATTTGGTTAAGTAGTCATATCTGTTCTTGTCTTCAAAGGGGAAATGGGAAGTAAATTTTGGTTCACTATGAAAAAGAACTTTCTAATAGGTAGATTTTCTGAAGTGAGACTGGATAGCCTGAGGAAGAGCCTGGCTGCTAATTTCTGGAGGTGTTAATGCAGAAACTATACAATCATTTCATGGGGATACCACAGAAGACATTTAACACTGAATGTCTGGACACTGAGGTCCTGTCAACTCAGATTTGAGATGAACGACAACATCAAAATAAATTCTGAGGCAAAGAGAGGGCAGAAAAATGTGTCATTCCCATAAAACCAATTGCAGCACTCTCCATATGTATACTCATTACAATGTTAGTGCTTTAGGAGAATAATCAAAAAGCTGTTTTATTTCCCACTCTGAGGGAAATTTTTCGTTTTTTCTCTGATATTTATTTTGGTCCCAACCTGATTTTTTTTTTAAACCCCGTTCCTGTGTGAGCACTGCTACTTAGAAGTATTCTTAAATTAATAATAATTAAGCCATCCTTGGCTCCTTTTGCATCGAGATCAGAAGTGGCCTGTAATTCTGCAACCATGCCTGCTAGTCTGCATTTGAAGGCAGAGATGCGCACACAGATGAAGGAATGGTATCTGATGTCTCCCCTAGCAGGGATCACAGAAGAGACCAAGCCAGACACGTGTCCCGACAGCCCTGGACAGACTGCACACCCACAAGAGGCTATCCTAACGCTTTCCACAACTAACAAGAACATTCTCTCTAGAAGTTTACCCCTTTAGTATGAAGGAGTGGTTTGCAATGAGTGTCTACTGAATAAAAGGCTTTGTTTTCACACGCCTCATGTAGGATGCATGTGATGCCACGAGTCCAGGCTCTATACTCACAAGCTGAAATCGATGTCCAAAGCTCAGCCACTCTTTCTCCACAAGGACCTCAAAGCCCCGGATGCTTCGATAGTAGCCATCCAGCATGAGCATGGCCAGGGAAGTCAGCTGGGCCGTGCGATCCCAGCCGTCGCTGCAGTGCACCACCACAGATGTCTTCCCGGACTCAACTTTGTCAGCGATCCGAAGAGCCCCCGCGAGAATGAGCTGCAAGATAGAGTTCTCAGTGAAATTTTTTAAAAAATTAAGTGCTTCCTTCTTCAAAAGTAACAAATACAGTTTTATTACGGACAACTGTCTCAATAACACATGGAGAAAAAAAGCCCCTTCCTAAACAGAATTCTTGTAAGTGGCAGAAGATTTTGCCTTTATCACAAGAAGAACCTCATAAATGCAGGCTCCTATTAATCCGCACAATGAAAGAGCCAAATGAAGGGTATGTTTTGGTTCTGTACAAATCAAAAGTATGAGTGAGAGAAAAGGATTCGGTTTTAAAGAGATCTGTTTCTAAGAATCATCAAATATTCCAACATCACCTATTTAAATAAAAAAATGCCAAATGAAGTCATACACGTTACTTACACAATCCCTACCTAACCAAAACAGAATAAAGAGGAAAGCACTAAAATTGGATCTCTTACCCTATAGCTTCTAGAGCATTTATTTTACTATTTTTATATATGTCACATAGCTTACAGCAAGTCCAGTATAAAACTTCAAGCTACTTTTCTGTATTAATATGAATGAAAAATTCTCATCAGATCAATATATTACTATGTCAACTTTACTGGTATTTAAAATAATTTCAGATTTTTTTTTAAAATATGCAGACACTGCAAAATAATTAACTTTTCTGATGCTGAACTTGAGTTAAAACTAGACAGAATTAGATATAGCCAAATAAGCAGCACAAAAGCACAATATTATTTAAAATGAATAAAACAGTCCTCTTCTCTGCAGTGGCCAGACGATCCATACTCAGAGAACAGTGTGGGTCCACAAACGTGGATCAGAATGAAAGAAAGTAGATTTACTAGGGTTGGACAATCTCATGATGACCTCCTTTTAATTGTAACCATAGGCATATTCTGGAAATGGGGTACTCTGAAGCAATGTCAATCTTGACTATGCATCAGAGTCACCTGTGAGCAATTTTTTAAGTGTCTGGGCCCCATCTTCACTAGTCCTAGCTTACTACTTTATAAATGTCTTCCACTAGTAATTCAGTGGGTTTTGAGACTTATGAATCACTGACCCAAAGTATTAGAACAGCTGGAAAGTTAAGACCATGGTCACCATCCCACCTTCCTTCCCTCCTTCCTTCCCTTATAAACATTTTGGAGCCCCTTTCCATGTGGCAGGTTCTGCTCCAGGTGCTAGAGACAGAGCAGTGAATCAAACAGAAAAAGGGCTAGTACATTCTACTCAGGTGAGGCCAGCCAGATGCATGTAAATAAGAAAATACAGACTGTGCCGGAGGGCAGGAAGTGAGAGCACCCTGCCAGTGGAGCTGTTATTTGTAAGGTGTGGTGGGGAAAGGCCTTTCTGAGAAGGTGGTATTTGAGCAGAACTCTGAAGAAGGTGAGGAGGTATGCTTTGCTGCTGTGAGGACTACAAGTGCAGAAGGCAGGCCAGGCACAGCCGGATCTCCTCTGCCTCTAAGGGGACCTGTTTGTTGTCAGAGCGAGCTTTCTGGAGAGACTGTTATATGCGCAGGGGGAAAGCTTTGCCATTTACAGATGCCAACACTGCAATTTATGTTCCCTTCAAATCAAGTGTCCCTGTTTTCTATTTACACTTTACGTGCTGCAACAGATGGGCCCTTGGGAACATGCTCCCTGCCTGAGGAGAGTGTGCATTCTGCTACATTCAAGCTTCCAAGTGTCTGGAAGAGAAAGAATAAAATTAATCTCTAATTCTCAGATCAAATTGGCCTTCTCTTCAGTTCTGTCCAAATTTGAGAGATTCTAATGTGAACACGTGTCTGCTCCTTACTCTTTATTTCACAGTATGAACGTGTGTACGGCTAGAGTCTCCATCTTGGGATGCTGTGTTACTGAGATTCAGACCACGTCTGAGAAAAGTATGTAACTGTACAAAGTGCAATCACATCTGCTGCTCCAATCATGACAGTGACAGGCTGGGCACACTAGCGTTCACGGGGTAGACTCCACATCATTTAGCCTCATACCCTCATTCAACCGCTTCGCCTCCCTCACACACATGGTGCTGCCCTAGCTCCTGAGGGGTCCAAAAACATTAACAAATTATCCAGCCCCGGTTTCCATGAATTAGGAATATATGCTGACACGAGACCATTAAATGAAGTGTAAGGTCGTACTTGATGAGCTGGAAAGAGAAAGCAAAGTGAAAGTGCAGAGAAAATGGAAGAGAAGAAGTCAGAACTGGGGTCTGAAGGACGAGAAGAATCCAGACAGGGCGGGGCAGGGAGGCGGAGAGAAGACCACAAGAGAACCAAATACGCAGTACAGGAAACTCATTCATTCAAGCAACACACCTTAGAAGTACTTACAATTTTCAAAGCAGTTATCCATTTTTCATCGTATAGAAAGATACCTTCATCTTACAGTTCAATTGTAATAGTGTGGAAATAGAGGGGCAGAGAAACCCCTTGTCTGATACTCTGTAATAATATAAGGGAATAATAACAAATACCGAACCTTAATATGTTCAAGCCAATGAGTAGATTCCAAGTTAGACAGCCAGTGAGTCTCCTCAATGTTAGGGTACACAATCTCCTTAAGTTTTCGTAAAGATTCTCTCATAACATGAATATTGTGGATATCCAGAAAAACTAGTTCTGCATTTTGATAGGCATCTTCACTCTCATAACCTCCACCCTTCGCCTGGAAAAAAAGCAAACACCACAGGAAATCATATATGAAGGTACACCCACTATACATAAACATGTGAACAGGTGCCATAAAATATCCAATAGCATGACAGATGCATTTTTTTTTTAAAGATCTTATTTATTTGAGAAAAAGAGGGACAGAGAGCGCAAGCAGAGGTGGGGGAATGGCAGGGACAGATGGAGAGGGAGAAGCAGACTCCCTGCTAAGCACGGAGCCCAACGCAGAGCTCAATCCCAGGAACCAGGGATGACGACCTGAGCCGAAGTCAGATGCTTAACCAACTGTGCCACCCTGGCACCCCAGTGATTCATATTACTGATGAATAGGAAAACTCCATGGGAAAATGTCAACAGGCCAGGACATCGTAACACAGCCACTCTCACTACAAATTTTTCTTTATAAAATGGGAATATACACTCTTACTCTGACTTTCTTATGTGGCTGTTATAAAATTTAAATGTGATACCATATATGAAGGTCCTTCAACATGTTAAAGCACTAAACTTTTTCCACCAATATTTCCAGTTCTACCCAAACATAATTTATTAGAGAAGGCTGAAATCACTGGCTCTGTGTGCAGAGACAACATCTAGTTGGTTTCATTCTGGCCCATGATTCTTCACCTACTATCCTCGTCACCTCATTTTAATTGGAATATTTGCAAGATGCCTTGCAATCATAGTGACTTGCCTCTATTTCAACCACATAATTATTTCCAAATAAAAAGACAGAACAGTTATAAAAGCATAGAATACCATAGTATATTAGTAGCTCTATCCTCAAATACTTAAATCTACATCCACAAAACAGGATGAGAAATATCTGGTGTTCAAAATACGCTGTGGCTGAAAAGAACTCATTTATTTATTTGAGGGGCTGAAACTTTATTATTTTTATTAACATATAATGTATTATTTGACCCAGGGGTATAGGTCTGTGAATTGTCAGGCTTACACAATTCATAGCACTCACCATGTCACATACCATCCCCAATGTCCACAACCCAACCACCCTCTCTATACACTCCCTCCCCACAGCAACCCTCAGTTTGTTTTGTGAGATTAAGAATCTCTTATGGTTTGTTTCCCTCCTGATCCAAACTTGTTTCATTTTTTTCCTTCCCTACCCCCCAAACCCCAAACCCTGCCTCTCAAGTTCCTCATATCCAGGACTTCAAGTGATAATTGTCTTTCTCTGATTGACTTATTTCGCTCAGCATAATACCCACTAGTTCCAACCATGTCCTTCCAAATAGCAAAATTTCACTTCTTTTGATGGCTGCATAGTATTCACACACATATATATATATATGTGTGTGTGTGTGTGTGTGTGTGTATATACACACACACATACATACATACATACCACTTCTTCTTTATCCATTCATCTGTTGATGGACATCGAGGTTCTTTCCATAGTTTGGCTATTGTGGACGTTGCTACCGCAAACATTCAGGTGCATGTGCCCCTTCGGATCACTACATTTGTATCTTTACGGTAAATACCCAGTAGTGCGATTGCTGGGTCATAGGGTAGCTCTATTTTCCACTTTTTGAGGAACCTCCATGCTGTTTGCCAGAGTGGCTCACCAGCTTACATTCCCACTAACAGTGTAGAAAGGTTCCCCTTTCTCTGCATCCTCACCAACTTCTGTTGTTTCCTGACTGGTTAATTGTAGCCATTCTGACTAGTGTGAGGTGGTATCTCATTGTGGTATTGATTTGTACTTCCCTGATGCCAAGTGATGTGGAGCACTTTTTCATGTGTCTATTGGCCATCCGGATGTCTTCTTTGCAGAAATGTCTGTTCATGTCCTCTGCCCACTTCTTGATTAGATTCTTTGTTCTTTGGGTGTGAGTTTCTAAGTTCTTTATAGATTTTGGATACTAGCCCTTTATCTGATATGCCATTTGCAAATATCTCTCCCATTCTGTCAGCTATTTTTTGGTTTTGTTGACTGTTTCCTTTGCTGTGCAAAAGCTTTTGATCTTGATGAAGTCCCAATAGTTCATTTTTGCCCTTGCTTCCTTGCCTCTAGCAATGTTTCTAGGAAGAAGTTGCTGTGGCTGAGGTTGAAGAGGTTGCTGCCTGCGTTCTCCTCAAGGATTTTGATGGATTCCTGTCTCACAATGAGATTTTTCATCAATTTTGAGTCTATTTTTGTGTGTGGTATAAGGAAATGGTCCATTTTTATTTTTCTGCATGTGGCTGTCCAATTTTTCCAACACCATTTGTTGAAAAGACTGTCTTTTTCCATTGGACATTCTTTCCTACTTTGTCAAAGATTAGTTAACCGTACAGTTGAGGGTCTATTTCTGGGCTCTCTATTCTGTTCCACTGATCTATGTGTCTGTTTTTGTGCCAGTACCATGCTGTCTTGATGATGACAGCTTTGTAATAGAGCTTGAAGTCTAGAATTGTGATTCCACAAACTTTGGCTTTCTTTTTCAACATTCTTCGCTATTTGGGGTCTTTTCTGGTTCCATATAACTTTTAGGATTATTTGTTTCATTTCTTTGAAAAAAATTCATGGTATTTTGATAGGGATTGCATTAAATGTGAAGATTGCTATAGGTAGCTTAGACATTTTCACAATATTTATTTTCCCAATCCATGAGCATGGAATGTTTTTCCATTTCTTTGCATCTTCCTCAATTTCTTTCATGAGTACTTTGTAGTTTTCTGAGTACAGATTCTTTGCCTCTTTGGTTAGGTTTATTCCTAGGCAACTTATGGTTTGGGGTGCAATTGCAAATGGGATTGACTCCTTAATTTCTCTGTCTTCTGTCTTGCTGTTGGTATATAGAAATGCAACCAATTTCTGTGCATTGATTTTATATCCTGACACTTTACTGAATTCCTATATGAGTTCTAGCAGTTTTAGAGTGGAGTCTTTTGGGTTTTCTACATAAGGTATCATATCATCTGCAAAGAGTGAGAGTTTGACTTCTTCTTTGCTGATTCGGATGCCTTCTATTTCTTTTTGTTGTCTGATTGCTGAGGCTAGGACTTCTAGTACTATGTTGAATAGCAGTGGTGATAGTGGACATCCCTGCCATGTTCCCGATCTTAGCAGAAAAGCTCTCAGTTTTTCTCCACTGAGAATGATATTCGCTGTGGGTGTTTCATACATGGCTTTGAGGATATTGAGGTATGTACCCTCTATCCCTACACTTTGAAGAGTTTTGATCAAGAAAGGATGCTGTACTTTGTCAAATGCTTTTTCAGCAACTACAGTGAGTATCATATGGTTCTTGTTCTTTCTTTTATTAATGTATTGTATCACACTGATTGATTTGTGGATGTTGAACCAAACCTGCAGCCCAGGAATAAATCCCACTTGGTCGTGATGAATAATCCTTTTAATGTACATTTGGATCCTACTGGCTAGTATTTTGGTGAGAATTTTGGCATCTGTGTTCATCAAGGATATTGGCCTGTAATTCTTTTTGATGGGGTCTTTGATTTGGGGATCAAGGTAATGCTGGCATAAAATGAGTTTGGAATTTTTCCCTCCATTTCTATTTCTTGGAACAGTTTCAGGGGAATAGGTATTAATTCTTCTTTAAAGGCTTGGTAGAATTCCCTTCAGGAGCTGTCTGGCCTTGGGCTCTTGTTTCTTAGGAGATTTTTGATGACTGCTTCAATCTCCTTACCGGTTATAGGTCTGTTCAGGTTTTCTGTTTCTTCCTGGTTCAGTTTCGGTAGTTTATATGTCTCTAGGAATACATCCATTTCTTCCAGATTGTCAAATTTGCTGGCATAGAGCTGCTCATAATATGTTCTTATAATTGTTTGTATTTCTTTGGTGTTGGTTGTGATCTCTCCTCTTTCATTCATGATTTTATTTATTTGGGTCCTTTCTCTTTTCTTTTTGATATGTCTGGCCAGGGGTTTATCAATTTGATCAATTCTTTCAGTAAAACAGTTCCTAGTTTCGTTGACCTGTTCTACTATTCTTTTGGTTTCTGTATCATTTCTGCTCTAATCTTTATTATTTCTCTTCTCCTGCTGGGTTTACGCTTTCTTTGCTGTTCTTTCTCTAGCTCCTTTAGGTGTAGGGTTAGGTTGTGTACTTGAGACCTTTCTTGTTTCTTGAGAAAGGCTCATATCGCTATATACTTTCCTCTCAGGCCCACCTTTGCTATGTCCCACAGATTTTGAACAGTTGTTTTTTTTATTTTCATAGGTTTCTATGAATTTTTTCTATTCTTCTTTAATTTCCTGGTTGACCCATTCATTCTTTAGTAGGATGCTCTTTAGCCTTCATGTATTTGATTCTTTCCACCTTTCCTCTTGTGACTGAGTTCTAGCTTCAGAGCATTGTGGTCTGAAAATATGCAGGGAATGATCCCAATCTTTTGATACTGGTTGAGACCTGATTTGTGACCCAGGATGTGATCTATTCTGGAGAATGTCCCATGTGCACTAGAGAAGAATGTGTGTTCTGTTCCTTTGGGATGGAATGTTCTGAATATATCTGTGATGTCCATCTAGTCCAGTGTGTCATTTAAGGCCTTTATTTCCTTGTTGATCTTTTGCTTGGATGATCTGTCCATTTCAGTGAGGGGGGGATTAAAGTCCCCTACTATTATTGTATTATTATCGATGTGTTTCTTTGATTTCATTATTAATTGGTTTATATAGTTGGCTGCTCCCATGTTAGGGGCATAGATATTTAAAATTGTTATATCTTCTTGCTGGACAGACCCTTTAAGTATGATATAGTGTTCTTTCTCATCTTTATTATATTCTTTGGCTTAAAATCTAATTTATCTGATATAAGGATTGCCACCCCAGCTTTCTTTTGATGTCCATTAGCATAGTAAATTGTTTTCCACCCCCTGGTCTTGGCTGGATGTTCTTGCTGATCTTCTAGGGGAGGGGCCTGTTGCAATGAGTATCAAATGTCTTTGCCCCAGGCGGAATTTCACTGCCCTGCCCTTGCCAGGGGCGAGGCTAAGTAATCTGCTCGGGTTCGCTCTTGGTAGCTTTTGTTCCCTGAATGCTTTCCATAGAGTTCTGGAGGACGGGAATGAAAATGGCGGCCTCCCAATCTCCGGTCCAGAGAAGCCAAGAGCGTGGTGCCCCACTCCTCAGTTCACCCTCAGGGAAAAGCAGTGAATCCCTCCCATCTCCCTGGTCTCTGGTCACACTCCAGGCTCACCCTGCTTGCGACTGACCGTTTCTCTCTGGTGCACAGTCCCGTTTGTGGAATCTCCAAACCAAGCAGATTCCTGCCACGCATTCCTGTGCCACTCCTCCTGGAGGAGGAAGGAGGGGTTCTCTCCAGATCTGCCATTTGTGGGGGGTCCCTGCTCAAAGAGCAGTGGTCCAACTGTGCCTTGGATCACAGTTTAAGGTAACCCCGATCTGAAAGCTCACTCCTTGGCTCTGTCTCTGTAGCTGGCTTCCCTGTTCTGATACCGGGAAGATTTGCCACGCTCAGACATCCCTGGTCTTTCTGTGACCCCACAGGACCTGAGACCACAATTTCCCTGTGAGGTCTCCACCCCTGCTTAGCCTCTGGAGTGATGTCCCTCAGTGGAGCAGACTTCTAAAAGTTCTGATTTTGTGCTCTGCTGCGCCACCACTTTCCAGGAGCCAGCCCCTCCCCCCACAGTCTATCTTCCTGTTGCTTCGGATTCACTTCTCCGCATGTCCTACCTTCCAGAAAGTGGTCGTTTTTCTGTTCCTAGAATTGATGCTCTTTTTCTCTTCTATCTCCTGTTGAATTTGTAGGTGTTCAGAATGGTTTGATAACTATCTAGCTGAACTCCTGGGACCTGATGTCATTTCAGTCTGCTACTCCTCTGCCATCTTGGCCCCGCTCCTTTCTTTTTTCCTTTTTCTTAATAAAATATTCTATCTCCTACCTATCATGCATAAAATCAAGCTTCTTAGAGAAATAATGGGGAAAAACTTAGAAAAATACTAGGATAGTCATTGTATCTACAGAAAAATTAAGTATTCATATGACTCACACCACTAAAAACTACAAAACCCACTAACTCCTAACCAACAACAAACTACCAAAAAACAGAAGGTCTGTTTCTGACACTGACAGTCTGGGAAATAGTTTGGATTCAAGACTGGCATAGGTACAAAGTTAACAGTGTTTCAATGGGTTCCTGTTGACAAGGATTATTCCCGGAACATGGGAACTGAACAGGTCAGGGGTAAGAGACACTTTTAATTCAAACTGGTTGCAACAAATTCTAGAAAGATGGCAGTGGAAACTACACAGGACCAGTCACAAAAACAAGCAGAAAGAAAATACTCTGTAATGAGACAGCTGTACAACTTTGTGAGCATACTAAAAATGCTGAAATATACACTTGAAAAGAGTGTATTTTTTGGCATGTGTATTATATTTCAAAAAAAAATGACATTTAAAGAAAATTGAGCAACTAGACAGTAAAACCAAAAACAAACAAATCATTTATAACAGAAATGGGGACGAAGCATTCTGTGAAACCCCAAAACCACCCATAGCCACAAGATCTGAATGTCATCAGTAAATGCGTGGGAAGAAACAGAAGAAGTAATGGGTATAAAAGGACCAGAGAAATGGAGAAGCACAAGAGAGCCTTATACTTTTTAGTGTTTGTTCTGCTTTCCATGTTAGCCTTCATCTTCTGGAACTACAGGAAGTCCAACAGGTAAATTTAAGAAGAGCAGCTGAAACCAGGAAGGGTTCTGTCCATTCTAACAGCCCATGAATCTAAGAGATCTACAGTAGATCTAAAAGTGCCAAAGCAGTCTAACCTTTCTGAACTCTTCTAACGGACCAGCCAGGGATCACTTCTGCTATGTACATCAACAAAATTGAGCAGGACAGAGTCAAGAGAGGTGAAGAGAGGGTCCAGAGAAATAAGACAAAGAAAAAGAAGTTTCAGATAAGGGATGGAGAGAAGGTATTAGATGGGAGAGACAGGATAGAGCCAGTAAATTCCAGAAAGTAAGACTTCATATTTTTTAATGCTACATGCAAACAATAAAAGAGGCAGCTCGGTGAAATTAGCTCTTCTCACTTCTGGGTACACCTAACTTCTGAGCCATGGCTTCTAACTGAACCAACTGTCCTGAAGATTCAGGAAAACTAATTTCATGTAAAAATGAGTAACAGAAAAGGATCAAGGCCAAGTCCCACAGGCACTACCCTAAAAAGAGAATGACCAGGGACACCTGGGTGGCTCAGTGGGTTAAAGCCTCTGCCTTCGGCTCAGGTCATGATCCCAGGGTCCTGGGATCAAGCCCTGTGTCGGGCTCTCTGCTCAGTGGGGAGCCTGCTTCCTCCTCTCTCTCTGCCTGCCTCTGCCTACTTGTGATCTCTGTCTGTCAAATGAATAAATAAAATCTTTAAAAAAAAAAAAAAAGAGAATGACCAGCATTCATAACATATCCACTGAAAAGGCCTCTCAACACTGAAATCTCTTTCCAAGCGAGCTAAAGACATTAAAAAATAAGAGCAGGCATGAAAAACAAAATAAATTGGAATTAGAAAATTCAAAAATGAAGTGACAGAACTTGAGGAGAAATTAGAAATAAAAGGAAAAAAAAATCAGGAAGACTAAAGAAGAAGAAACACAAGAATAAATAATATAGCAGATATCAAGTTAAAAGAATAGAGAAAAGGAAAATATTTAAAGCCAAAATGAAATTAGAAAGACATAAGAAGGAGTCAAGAGAAAGCAACAAATGATGAAAAAAGGCGAAGAAGAGCCAACACGGGAGTCCTGAAGAACAAGTCAGAACAAGGAAACAGAATGCTAAGAACTGTGATTAAAGAAAACTGCATTAAATTTTTTTATTGGAAATTACATATTGAAACAGCACACATGCATACCTAAGAATACAGACACAGAACACACATCATGAAGACATATTCTGGCAATAACTGTACTTCAAAGGAAAAAAGTCCTCCGAATATCCAAGTAAAAAGAGTAACTTACAAGGTAAAGAAATTTAGTTTATCATTAGCCTTTGAAGCTTTATGCCAAAAGAAAATAAGCAATGCATTTAAGAAACTCAGAAAAATCACATGTAAGCTAAGGGTTTTATGTCTAGCCAAACTAACTTTCAAACAAGAAGCTCCTATTAGCAAGCAAACGCAGAATATTGTTCCCACGAGTCCCTCCTGAAATATTCAGAGGAGAACAACATCAGACAATAAGAAGAATCATAATAATGTCTAGAAATCATTCACATACAAACTGCTTGTGAGCACGAAATAAATAGCTACTTGTGGAAGTCAGAGGTGAATGGGAGAGTATGTGTTCAAAAGGGAGAATGTGTTAAGGTTGTATGCGCTGACAATGTCAATATAATACAATGTATTTTAAAAATGGGGGAGAATGGGGAGAGCAAATGAAAAAAAAATTAACTTTCCAGTAAGTACTGATGATGGGGGTATTAATATTGTTATTCTGAGACTGGTGAGAGAAAGCAGACAAATAATTATGGAACATACTTATCATTCCCTGAGTCTTTGAGAACTGGGATTGCTGGTGTGGAAGAAAGGAGATATATATGTAATTTAGAAGAAGTTATGTAAAAACTATTTAACACTGAATTTACATTGAAAGCACCACTATGAACTCCGGAGGTACTTTATCTTTAAAAATATGTAAATATTCCCTAATCCTATTTTCACTGGAAAGGCATTGAAGCAGTACCAATCCAGGAACAAATATCCTCAGCACCCCAGATGATGGTTTGCAACACCATTTGGTACAAACAGGAATGAGAACTTCTTGGAGAAATAGCTGTTTCGAGTCTGGGGCTAGTCAACGCGCAAGACTTCCTGACGAGTCTGGTATATCTCCCTACACCAGATAGCGAACATTACTATAGTTATGTCAAAAAAAACCTCAGGAAATAACTTGAAAAACCTCCCTCTGACCAAAGATGAGAAATTTTAACTTCAAAAAAATATTATCTGCAATGGATTAGAAAATGTTGAATATGTTTAAATACACACACTTATAATGGTACTTTAAAAAATTAGTCACCTTCATGGGATGAGAGGAAATAAGCTCATCCCTGAGAAAATGGGACTTAAATTGCTGGTTAACCAAAATATAGTTAAAACAAAGTGTTTCTTTATAGAAAGAGCTCAACCAATAGCTCAAAGAAATCATTTTAGTTCTTGACACGGATCATGACTGCAAGAGGATTTGTTATATTCATGCTGATTAAGTTATTAAAAACGTTCTGAGAGTTGAGGTTACAAACAAGGATATACACTTTTGCAAATTAAAAGGGGGGGGGCAGATGTGGAGATTGGGTAAAGGTGGTCAAAAGGTACAAACTTCCACTTAAAAGATAAGTTCTGATGATTATGGTTAGCCATACTATGTTGCATATTTGAAAGTTGCTAAGGACACATATCTTACAAATTCTCAGCACAAGGGGAAAAAAAATTTGTAATTATATGAGGTAATGGATGTTAACTAAACTTATTGCAGTGATCATTTCATAATACATACACATATCAAGTCATACTGTACACCTTAAACTTGTGCAGTGTTCTACATCAATTATATTTCAATAAAATCAGAGGGAAAGACATCAGGCTGGTAAATTGAACTTTCCTGAAGAATATTGACCATACGTAACAAAACTCTTAAAAAATACGTATTTTTAAATTTTAGCACAGTCACTGTATATCTAGGGTACTCTTTTAAGGAAATAAAGATGCCAACAAAAGATATTTATTTCAGTGATATTTAAAATACTAAACACTTAAATACTCAATATGAGGAAGATGGTGTAGAAGTAGCAGGCTGAGAATACTTCAGGTAGCAGGAGATCAGCTAGATAGCTTATCTAAAGAATGCAAACACCTACAAATGCAACGGGAGATCAAAGAGAAGAAGATCAGCAATTCTAGAAACAGAAAATCAACCACTTTCTGGAAGGTAGGACTGGTGGAGAAGTGAATCCAAAGCGATGGGAAATTAGAATGCGGGGGGAGGGGCCGGCTCCCAGCAAGCGGCGGAGCAACGGAGCACAAAATCAGGACTTTTAAAAGTCTGTTCCGCTGAGGGACATCGCTCCAGAGGCTTAACCGGGGTGAAGCCCACGCGGGGTCAGTGTGGCCTCAGGTCCCGCAGGGTCACAGAAGGATCGGGGGTGTCTGAGTGTCGCAGAGCTTACAGGTATTAGAATGGGAGCCGGCTACAGAGACAGAGCCGAGGAGTAAGCTCTAAGCTCGGGGTTACCTTGAACCGGTCGCAGGCTCGGTCAGCTAGGAGCGCGGCCGGAGGCCAGGGTGACGGGAGTCATTGGGTGCTGTTCTCTGAGGGCGCACTGAGGAGTGGGGCCCCAGGCTCTCGGCTCCTACGGGCTGGAGACTGGGAGGCCACCATCTTCATTCCCGCCCTCCGGAACTCTACGAAAGCGCTCAGGGAGCAAAAGCTCCCGAAAGCAAACCCTATCGGATTACTCAGCCCGGCCCCTGGTAAGGGCGGTGCAACTCCGCCTGGGGCAAAGACACTTGAGAATCACTACAACAGGCCCCTCCCCCAGAAGATCAACAAGAAACCCAGCCAGGACCAAGTTCACCTACCAAGGAAGGCAGTTTCAATACCAAGGAGAGCAGCAGAATTCCAGAGGAGGAGAAAGCAAAGCACGGAACTCATGGCTTTCTCCCCATGATTCTTTAGCCTTGCAGTTAATTTTTTTTTCTTTTTCAATTTTTTTTCTCTTCTTCTGCTAAATTTTTTAAACTTTTACCCTTTTCTTTTTTAACGTTTTTTAACTAGTTTATCTAATATATATATATATTTTTTTTCCTTTTTATATTTTTTCTTTATTGGTTTTCTTTTTTTAATTGTTTCTTTTTTTTTTTTTTTTTTTTTTCTTTCTGAACCTCTTTTTATCCCCTTTCTCCCACCTCATGATTTGGGATCTCTTCTGATTTGGCTAAAGCATATTTTCCTGGGGTTGTTGCCCCCTTTTAGTATTTTACTTGCTCCTTCATATACTCTTATCTGGACAAAATGACAAGGCGGAAAAATTCACAACAAAAAAAAGAACAAGAGGCAGTACCAAAGGCTGGGGACCTAATGTATACAGATATTGGTAATATGTCAGATCTAGAGTTCAGAATGACAATTCTCAAGGTTCTAGCCGGGCTCAAAAAAGGCATGGAAGATATTAGAGAAACCCTCTCGGGAGATATAAAAGCCCTTTCTGGAGAAATAAAAGAACTAAAATCTAACCAAGTTGAAATCAAAAAAGCTATTAATGAGGTGCAATCAAAAATGGAGGCTCTCACTGCAAGGATAAATGAGGCAGAAGAAAGAATTAGCGATATAGAAGACCAAATGACAGAGAATAAAGAAGCTGAGCAAAAGAGGGACAAACAGCTACTGGACCACGAGGGGAGAATTCGAGAGATAAGTGACACCATAAGACGAAACAACATTAGAATAATTGGGATTCCAGAAGAAGAGGAAACAGAGAGGGGAGCAGAAGGTATGTTGGAGAGAATTACTGGAGAGAATTTCCCCAATATGGCAAAGGGAACAAGCATCAAAATCCAGGAGGTTCAGAGAACCCCCCTCAAAATCAATAAGAATAGGTCCACACCCCGTCACCTAATAGTAAAATTTACAAGTCTTAGTGACAAAAAGAAGATACTGAAAGCAGCCCGGGAAAAGAAGTCTGTAACATACAATGGTAAAAATATTAGATTGGCAGAAGGCTTATCCACAGAGACCTGGCAGGCCAGAAAGAGCTGGCATGATATATTCAGAGTACTAAATGAGAAAAACATGCAGCCAAGAATACTATATCCAGCTAGGCTATCATTGAAAATAGAAGGAGATTAAAAGCTTCCAGGACAAACAAAAACTGAAAGAATTTGCAAACACCACACCAGCTCTACAGGAAATATTGAAAGGGGTCCTCTAAGCAAATAGAGAGGCTAAAAGTAGTAGATCAGAAAGAAACAGAGACAATATACAGTAACAGTCACCTTACAGGCAATACAATGGCACTAAATTCATCTCTCTCAATACTTACCCTGAATGTGAATGGGCTAAATGCGCCAATCAAAAGACACAGGGTATCAGAATGGATAAAAAACCAAAACCCATCTATATGTTGCCTACAAGAAACTCATCTTAAACCCGAAGACACCTCCAGATTTAAAGTGAGGAGGTGGAAAAGAATTTACCATGCTAATGGACATCAGAAGAAAGCAGGAGTGGCAATCCTTATATCAGATCAATTAGATTTTAAGCCAAAGACTATAATAAGAGATGAGGAAGGACACTATATCATATTCAAAGGAACTGTCCAACAAGAAGATTTAACAATTTTAAATATCTATGCCCCTATTGTCGGAGCAGCCAACTATATAAACCAATTAATAACAAAATCAAAGAAACGCATCGACAAGAATACAATAATAGTAAGGGACTTTAACACTCCCCTCACTGAAATGGACAGATCATCCAAGCAAAAGATCAACAAGGAAATAAAGGCCTTAAATGACACACTGGACCAGATGGACATCACAGATATATTCAGAACATTTCATCCCAAAGCAACAGAATACACATTCTTCTCTAGTACACATGGAACATTCTCCAGAATAGATCACATCCTCGGTCCTAAATCAGGTCTCAACCGGTATCAAAAGATTGGAATCATTCCCTGCATATTTTCAGACCATAATGCTCTGAAGCTAGAACTCAATCACAAGAGGAAATTTGGAAAGAACCCAAATACATGGAGACTAAACAGCATCCTTCTAAAGAATGAATGGGTCAACCAGGAAATTAAAGAAGAATTGAGAAAATTCATGGAAACAAATGATAATGAAAACACAACAGTTCAAAACCTGTGGGACACAGCAAAGGCAGTCCTGAGAGGAAAATACATAGTGGTACAAGCCTTTCTCAAGAAACAAGAAAGGTCTCAGGTACACAACCTAACCCTACACCTAAAGGAGCTGGAGAAAGAACAAGAAAGAAACCCTAAACCCAGCAGGAGAAGAGAAATCATAAAGATCAGAGCAGAAATCAATGAAATAGAAACCATAAAAACAATAGAACAAATCAACGAAACTAGAAGCTGGTTCTTTGAAAGAATTAATAAGATTGATAAACCCCTGGCCAGACTTATCAAAAAGAAAAGAGAAAGGACCCAAATAAATAAAATCATGAATGAAAGAGGAGAGATCACAACAAACACCAAAGAAATACAGACAATTATAAGAACATACTATGAGCAACTCTACGCCAACAAATTTGACAATCTGGAAGAAATGGATGCATTCCTAGAGACATATAAACTACCACAACTGAACCAGGAAGAAATGGAAAGCCTGAACAGACCCATAACCAGTAAGGAGATTGAAACAGTCATCAAAAAACTCCAAACAAAAGCCCAGGGCCAGATGGCTTCCCAGGGGAATTCTACCAAACATTTAAAGAAGAACTAATTCCTATTCTCCTGAAACTGTTCCAAAATATAGAAATGGAAGGAAAACTTCCAAACTCATTTTATGAGGCCAGCATCACCTTGATCCCAAAACCAGACAAGGATCCCATCAAAAAAGAGAACTACAGACCAATATCCTTGATGATCACAGATGCAAAAATTCTCACCAAAATACTAGCCAATAGGATTCAACAGTACATTAAAAGGATTATTCACCACGACCAAGTGGGATTTATTCCAGGGCTGCAAGGTTGGTTCAACATCCACAAATCAATCAATGTGATACAACACATTAATAAAAGAAAGAACAAGAACCATATGATACTCTCCATAGATGCTGAAAAAGCATTTGACAAAGTACAGCATCCCTTCCTGATTGAAACTCTTCAAAGTGTAGGGATAGAGGGCACATACTTCAATATTTATCAAAGCCATCTATGAAAAAACCACCACAAATATCATTCTCAATGGAGAAAAACTGAAAGCTTTTCCGCTAAGATCGGGAACATGGCAGGGATGTCCACTATCACCACTGCTATTCAACATAGTACTAAGTCCCAGCCTCAGCAATCAGACAACAAAAGGAAATTAAAGGCATCCAAATCGGCAAAGAAGAAGTCAAACTATCACTCTTCACAGATGATATACTATATGTGGAAAACCCAAAAGACTCCACTCCAAAACTGCTAGAACTTGTACAGGAATTCAGTAAAGTGTCAGGATATAAAATCAATGCACAGAAATCAGTTGCATTTCTCTACACCAACAACAAGACAGAAGAAAGAGAAATTAAGGAGTCCATCCCATTTACAATTGCACCCAAAACTATAAGATACCTAGGAATAAACCTAACCAAAGAGACTAAGAATCTATACTCAGAAAACTATAAAGTACTCATGAAAGAAATTGAGGAAGACACAAAGAAATGGAAAAATGTTCCATGCTCCTGGATTGGAAGAATAAATATTGTGAAAATGTCTATGCTACCTAAAGCAATCTACACATTTAATGCAATTCCTATCAAAGTACCATCCATTTTTTTTAAAGAAATGGAACAAATAATCCTAAAATTCATATGGAACCAGAAAAGACCTCGAATAGCCAAAGGAATATTGAAAAGGAAAGCCAAAGTTGGTGGCATCACAATTCCGGACTTCAAGCTGTATTACAAAGCTGTCATCATCAAGACAGCATGGTACCTGCACAAAAACAGACACATAGATCAATGGAACAGAATAGAGAGCCCAGAAATAGACCCTCAACTCCATGGTCAACTAATCTTCGACAAAGCAGGAAAGAATGTCCAATGGAAAAAAGACAGCCTCTTCAATAAATGGTGTTGGGAAAATTGGACAGC
Source organism: Lutra lutra (assembly GCF_902655055.1). Lineage (NCBI taxonomy): Eukaryota > Metazoa > Chordata > Mammalia > Carnivora > Mustelidae > Lutra > Lutra lutra. Next base: position 36,402,773 of record NC_062287.1, on the reverse strand, counting down.
CACATGCAGAAAAATGAAATTGGATCATTTCCTTACACCACACACGAAAATAGACTCAAATGGATGAAGGACCTCAATGCGAGAAAGGAATCCATCAAAATTCTTGAGGGGAACACAGGCAGCAACCTCTTCGACCTCAGCCGCAGCAACATCTTCCTAGGAACATCGCCAAAGGCAAGGGAAGCAAGGGCAAAAATGAACTATTGGGATTTCATCAAGATCAAAAGCTTTTGCACAGCAAAGAAACAGTTAACAAAACCAAGAGACAACTGACAGAATGGGAGAAGATATTTGCAAATGACATATCATATAAAGGGCTAGTGTCCAAAATCTATAAAGAACTTAGCAAACTCAACACCCAAAGAACAAAGAATCCAATCAAGAAATGGGCAGAGGACATGAACAGACATTTCTGCAAAGAAGACATCCAGATGGCCAACAGACACATGAAAAAGTGCAGCATATCACTCGGCATCAGGGAAATACAAATCAAAACCACAGTGAGATATCACCTCACACCAGTCAGAATGGCTAAAATTAACAAGTCAGGAAATGCAGATGCTGGCGAGGATGCGGAGAAAGGGGAACACTCCTACACTGTTGGTGGGAATGCAAGCTGGTGTAACCACTCTGGAAAACAGCATGGAGGTTCCTCAAAATGTTGAAAATAGAACTACCCTATGACCGTGCAATTGCACTGCTGGGTATTTACCCTAAAGATACAAACGTAGTGATCCAAAGGGGCACATGCACCCGAATGTTTATAGCAGCTATGTCTACAATAGCCAAACTATGGAAAGAACCATCTAGGTTCCATCTAGGACATGAATAAAGAATATAAAGAAGATAAAGAAGATGTGGTATATATACACAATGGAATACTATGCAGCCATCAAAAGAAATGAAATCTTGCCATTTGCGACGACGTGGATGGAACTAGAGGGTATCATGCTTAGCGAAATAAGTCAATCGGAGAAAGACAACTATCATACAATCTCCCTGATATGAGGGAGAGGAGATGCAACATGGGGGGTTAAGGGGGTAGAAGAGTAAATGAAACAAGATGGGATTGGGAGGGAGACAAACCATAAGTGACTCTTAATCTCACAAAACAAACTGAGGGGTTGTTGGGGGGAGGGGGGTTGGGGGGGGTGGGGTTATGGACATTGGGGAGGGTATGTGCTATGGTGAGTGCTGTGAAATGTGTAAACCTGGCGATTCAGAGACCTGTACCCCTGGGGATAAAAATATATGTTTATAAAAAATAAAATAAAAAAAAACACTCAATATGAGAAAAATGACTAAATGAATAATGACACAGCTGTAACAACTACTATTAAAGTATTTTTCATGAATATTGTACTAGAAGACATAAATCCTATAGTATTAAAAGGAAAAACAAAGAAAAAAAATTATCAACATATAAGTGTGCCAAAAAAATAATGAAGAAAATATAGCAAAATATTAGTGGATATGGGTAGATTTTTATTTCCTTTCTTTTTCTATGCCTGCTGAGTTTTCCTATATTGTCTAGTATATCTTGTAACCAGCAAAACATGCCAATAAACAAAATATATCAGTCTTTAAAAAAAGAGGGGATTTCCATATTAAAATAAGTATCAGAATGTTTTAAAAATTAAGATAAAAAATGTAATACTTTGCCATACCACCATTTTTGCATTACATTTCTCTTTCCTTCTCCTTTTATGCTAGAAAACATACTAAGGCTCTCTCCTGCTAATTCAGAGTTAAGTTCTGGAAGGGGAACAAGTAATTACTAGAAAAATACATGCTAGTCCCTGTGCTGCAAGCTTCACATAGACATTATCTCATTTCTCCTTTATGAAGAAACATTTATAGTTTAATAGAGAATGCCTGCAACTCACAATGCCCTCAAAACACTAAATAGGATGGAAATAATCAGGCACAGGCACCATTATTTAATTAAAAGGATGATCATCCCAGCATTGTTTACAAAAGCAAAAAAAAAAAAAAAGAAAGAAAGAACCTAAATATCCAGTAACAGTTGATATTATTAGTTATTGCACCATTAAAATAATGTTTTGGATAAATGTTTATTGGCACAGAAAGGTGCAGTGTCAATGTTTTATTTATTTATTCATTTATTTATTTATTTATTTTAGGATTTTTTAAATTCATTTTATTTGACAGAGAGATCACAAGTAGGCAGAGAGGCAGGCAGAGAGAGAGGAGGAAGCAGGCTTCCTGCTGAGCACAGAGCCCAATGCAGGACTCGATCCCAGGACCCTGGGACCATGACCTGAGCTGAAGGCAAAGGCTTTAATCCGCTGAGCCACCCAGGCTCCCCTAGTGTCAATGTTTTAAAAAGGAAGTTACAATTATCCCACTGTTTCAAATATATGTGTGCATGCAAATACTCATAGAAGGTCTAGAAGAACAACCAAAGTTTCATGGTGTTAAAGGATTTAGAGTGTTTTAAAATATGTTCTTCTTTCTGCTTATCTGCATTAGCTGATTCTATAAAATACATACATTGCTTCCTGGGGGTTAAAAGGTAACTTACTAAAGCTAAATTACATCCCTTCTCTCTCCTTCTCTATGGTAGATTTTGTCAACTGGACAAAAATGTTTATTTCCACAATGTAAATATTTGTTCTACAGCAGAAAGCAGGGCTACTGCTCCAGCTAACTGCAAGTCCTCAGGATGAATAACTTGATTAGTGGAGGGCAGTGAGAAGAGGGCACCACTGGTCACTGAGAACACTGCTTTCCAATTCCTACAGCCATCCTGTGCAGACTTCAGTCAGTCATAAGCTCAGTTAGCTGTCAAGTATGGAGAAGGGAGAAGAAAACTAGTAATTGCTGAATAGTTATTTATTATGTAGGTGAGCACAGGGTTATGCACTACTTTTTATTAGGTGTGTTTTGTCCCCAAAACAACCCTGTTGGCTATTATTATTCCCATTTTACAAATGAGCAAATTAAGGTCTAAGACGATTAAGTAACCCATCCCCATATGCCACTTCACTTTGGCCCCAACAAAGCCAGCTGGTGCATGTGTGCAGCCCACAGAGAGGACACTCACTGAGGGCCCAGCTCTGGTGGCCAAGGGGGATTGTGTTTCTGGGCCCTGAGGGTCTGAAACAATTCGAGATGCTGCTCTTGGCAGACCACCAGCCTTGGGGCATTGTACAGTCAGTAGACTTCAATACATCTCAGTCTTTCCTTTGAAAATGGCTTACCTACTAGATCTGGAGCTTCAGCCTGAGGCATAGCCTTCAGATTTGTAACACATCTAGGGTCTATGGAAATGCTCTCAGAAAACATAAGCTGAGGGGATACTATTTACCTATGAGCTCTCACTTTGCCCTGCTATAGCTCACTAGTACCTCCAGGAAAAAAAGCCCAAATACTTGTCCAAAGCCTCAAATTTTGCAATTGTCACTGAGGGGACACCTCCAGATCACTTGGTCTGGAGGCCAGCAAGATCTGTAACTGCAGTCCAATAGGACTGTATATATTTGCCTATCTTAAATGCTCCTGCCTGAGGGTCTAGGTTCCAATCAGCCTGAAACTAGGAGATGACTAAGATCCCTCCCCCTGGAATACTTAAGGTTTTGCTTGGTACACCCTCAACAGCTGGGACCCACCAAAAAAACAACAGGCTGCTTAGACAATCACCAAGATTTGAAAGACAACCAAAAACTAGGCCAAGATTAAATGATAAGGCTTATCTCCCAAACAGAGCCACTCCTGCAAGACCAGGAGACATAGCTATTTTTTCACCTAAAACACAGGAACAGAGGCTAGAGCAAAATGAGGCAAAAGATAAATATGTTCCACATGAAAAAATAAACTAAACAACAGAAAAAAACTTTAATAAAATGGAGATGAATAATTAACCAGATAAAGAAATCAAAGTAATGGGCATTAAAGGTGCTCACCAAACTTGAAGAATGTATGAACACAGTAAGAACTACCACAAAGATACAGAAAATTTTTAAAAGTACCAAACAGAAGTCACAGAACTGAAGAATACAATAATTAAACTGAAAAATGCAAGAGGAGTTCAACAGCAGACCAGATGAAACAGAGGACAGAAAGGGGCAGAAAATTTATTTGAAGAAATAATGGCTAAAACTTCCCTAGGAAAAGAAATAGACATTTCAGTCCAGTAAGTCCAGAGAGGTTGCAAATAAGATAAACCCAAAAGAGCCATACCAAGTCACATTATAATTTAAATGTCAAAAGTTAAGGATAAGGAGAGAATCTTAAAAACAGCAAGAGAAAATCAACTTGTTACATACAAAGAAACCTCTATAAGACAATTAGCAGTATTTTTAGAAGAAACTGTGTAGGCCAGAGAGTGGCATGATATATTCGAAGTACTGAAAGGAAACACTTCCTACCAAGAATATTCTTTCTGGAAAGGTTATCATTCAGAATTGAGAAGAGATTAAGAGCTTTCCAGACAAACAAAAGCTAAAAGAATTTATCAGACTTAGAAAAAATGTTGAAGGGACTTCTTTAAGCAGAAAAGGACGGACACTAATTAATAACAAAAAAATATGAAAGTAAAAATTTCACTTGTAAAAATAAATCTACAGTAAACATAGTGCATTAATAACTTACATAGTATGAAGGTTGGAAAAAATACTGAATATAACTATAAACACACTAGACAGTTAAAGGATACACAAAATAAAAAGTTGTAAATGTGACATCAAAAACACAAAATGTGTCGGAGGGAGTAAAAGTGTAGACTTTTAAAATGCATTCAAACAATCTGCTATCACCTTAACATAGACTTTTACATATAAAGGCAGTAATATATGAGCCTCATGGTAACCACAAAGCAAAAACATAGTACTGAATAACCCATGGGTCAACAAAGAAATTAAAGAAATGTAAAATACCTTGAGGGCAAATGAAATGGAAATAAAACACACTATAATCTATAAGAAGCAGCAAAAACATCTTTTAAGAGGCAAATTTCTAGCAATACAGGCCTACCTGAAGAAACAATACAATATTAAATAAACAATCTCATTCTACACCTAAATAAAATAACCTCTAAATTAGTAGAAAGAAGAAACTAATAAAGAGTGGAAATAAATGAAACAGAGACTAAAAACATAAAATAGAAAAGATCAATGAAACTAAGCCAGATTAATAAAATCAATAAACCTTTAGACAGACACACTAAGAAAAATAGAGGGCTCAAATAAATAAAATCAGAAGTAAAAGAGAGTAAGTCCCAACTGATACTGAAGAAATAAATACAAAGGATCATAAGAGACTACTATGAACTCTTATATGGCAATAAACTGGACAACCTAGGGAAAAAAATGGATAAATTCCTAGAAACACAGAATCTTCTAAGACTGAATCAGGAAGAAAACAGAAAATCTGGATAGATGGATTACGAGTAAGGAAATTATATCAGTAATTGAAACCTCCCAACAAACAAAAGTCCAGGACCAGACAGCTTCACCAGTGAATTCTACCAAATATTCAAAGAAGATTTAATACCTATCCTTTTCAAACACCTACAAAACTGAAGAGGCAGGAACAATGCCATACTCATTTTATGAGACCAGCACTACCCTGACACCAAAAACAGATGACCAAAAAAAAAACAAAATTACAGGCCAATATCCCTAATGAAATAGATGTGAAAATCTTCAACAGAATATTACCACATTCAACAATACATTAAAAGGATCATACACCATGATCAAGTAGGATTTCTTCCAGGGATGTAAGGACGGTTCAACATCTTTAGAACAATGAATGTGACACGTTAACAAAATAAAGAATAAAATTTATTTTTTTTTTAAACAGGCAGAGGATTTGAGTAGACATTTTTCCAACGAAGACAACGGATGGCCAACAAGCATACAAAAAGATGCTCAACATCACTAATCATCAGGAATTGCAAATTAAAACCACAATGAGATATAACCTCGTATCTGACAAAATGGCTATTATCACAAAAATAAACATGATGGAAAAGAGCATGAAGTTTCCTCAAAAACTTAAAAATGAACCACTAGTCACTTATTGAAAGAAAACAACACTAATCCAAAAAGATCTGTGCACTCCCATGTTCACTGCAGCATTGTTTATAATAGTCAAACTATGGAAAGAATCTATGTGTCCATCAGTGGATGAACATATAAAGATGTGCTGCGTATGTGTGTATACTACTCGCCATCAAAAGAAATGAAATCTTGCCATTTATAATACAGATGGGTCTCAAGAGTATCATGTTAAGTGAAATAAGTAAGACAGAGAAAGACAAGTACAGACTCATTTCACTTATATATGGAATCTAAAAAACAAAACAAATGAACAAACAAACAAGATTCAGAGAACAGACTGGTGGTCACAGGGTGACAGGGTTTGTCTGGGAACAAAATCGATGGAGATAAGGAGGCACACCTTTCCAGTTATAAAATAAATGTCATGAGAATGCAACATACTACATGGGGACTATAGTCAGTAATACCGTTATCATGAATTTGAAAGCTGCTAAGAAGGTAAATCTTAAAAGTGTTCATTATATGGAGAATATGTTGTAAATTCTGTATGGTGACAGATGATAAACAAACTTAATGTGATCATTTCACAATCTATACAAATACTGAAATATGTTATAAATCAATAATTAGTATAATGTTGTATCTCAATTGTACTTCAACAAAAAGTGGACAAATAAAAAATTAAAAGATTAAGTAACTAACTAGGGGCACCTGGGTGGCTCAGCTGGTTAAGTGGTCAACTCTTGATTTTGGCTCAGGTCATGATCTCAGGAACGTGAGATCAACCCCACGTTGGGCTACGCACTCAGTGGGGTGTCTGCTAGAGATTCTTTCTCTGTCCCTCCTCCTGCTCACTTCCACTCTCTAAAATAAATAAATAAATCTTTAAAAAAGAGAGAGAGATTAAATAACTAACTCAAAGTCATACCATAAGTAGGAGAGCCAGTATTAGAATCTACATCTCTATCACTGGAGAGCCTGAAACCTTTCTACTACGCACTGTGGCTCCCACCAAACTCAGCCGACGCATGAACCTGTAACTGTAATCTTAATTACTGAAAGACAATCTCACCTTATTGGCAACAGCATTGACACTTGGCCGGGCATCAAATATAAAGATTTTATGAGACTGGGCATTGGAGTCCATGATAGCTTGAAGGTATTTTTCATCTTCTTTGCTTCTCTTTCCACTCACTCCTACCATGGGCTGGCTACACCGAGTGATAGTGGCTTGACTTTCAGGATGAATCCATGATAAAACCTTAATGGGGGAAAAAACAGTGACATACTCTTTATATATTTCTGTTTATAATTCTTCTCCAAAACATTACTCTATAAAAATTCTGCTTTCTGATTGGTTCCAAAGCCTAGACACCAAAGTCTATTCAAGGCTGCTATAAAAATCATCACCTTTCTTTCAAGCCAACTCTGGCATATGGAAAATTTGGTCTAATCCTTTAATCAGGTATTGATTTATGGAAGTCAATGATTATTCAGAAATCTCTAGAATCAAAATACAATAAAAGGGGGTTAAGTAAACCCCTTAAAGTTTTATTACTAAAGCAACAGACTGTCCAACTATAAAGTCTTCAGAAGCTATGACTTTTGTACCTAAAATTGAGCTGATCTTTCTAAAACACAGTAATTCATCAAAATTTGTAAAGTTTTCTTCTTTCTAGGATTTAAAGGAAAAGAGCATTTATTGCCATGATTAAATAATACATAATAAAATAAAGAAATAGTGAATAATACAGAGTCAACTTTGTTTTCCAGTTAAGAGTCACCATTGTGTGCAGTTCTCTCCTACCAATGGCAGATTCTCCAGAAACTTCCTTAATCTAAGTCTTTCCTCCAGTTTTAATTTTACTAAATAACTCATTCTCTCAAATGCCCATAAAAGACATGTTGCTGTAGCTATTTTTATTCTGCAACATTCTCCCATTCATTAACCTCAGTGTTACATACAGTACAAAAGCATTTGCAAAGTCGAATCAAAGCTTCACACTTACTGGGATACGGCCCCTTGACCTGAAGGATGCCACTCTTTTCAATTCTTCATCAGGAATATTTGCTGGCACAACCAAGAGGGCAGGGTATGTATCACAAAGTTCATAGCGTTCATTTATCTTTGTTATTCTCCAGCTTTCATTCGGAATTCCCTACATGGGAAATAGAACATAAGGCAAATTACCACCGAAAATATTAAAAGCTACTGAAACAAAAGCCATCTTATTTAACCCCTCTTATCTCAACTATCCATTTCTTAACTTGCTGGAATAGTTACTGTCTACCTGTAGTGACCAGGCTTTTAGGATGAGCTATTCTAATGTAGGGATCTGTGTTCATTTTGATGCTAAATATATGTTGAAAGATTTCTTAAATCACTAAATACTGATAGACTGCTGGGTCTGTACTAAACATATGCAATAGGAAGGAAGGACACAGTAAGACTGCGAATGTTCCCTGTCTTAACAAAAAGTCTCACTGTGGTTGATTGGATGGTTGATTTTGCTGCCATTCGTCTACATAAAGAAATTTCAGGGAGCAGGTACTCAGTATCCAGCAGAACACCATACATATACTTATCATTCACCTAACTAAAGTGAATTTTTCCCTTTAAATTATAGTACTAATGGGAATGTTGCTAATCTAACACATATTTGAAAAGTAAGGGAATAACAGAAGCCAAGAGACAAGAAATACTTTAACTTTTTAAAAACACATCAATTATTAAACTCTCATTTGATCTTCAGCATTAGCTATAACTAGTCTACTACTTTACATAAATGGTTGTGAAGTAGTAGATATGTAAAGAAGTAGATACTTAAAATTCTTCCATCTTTCATTCTACAGAAAATAAAGCCATGAAATTAACTGGAACTAAGAAAATATATATATTTAAAATTTTATGGCCTCCAACAACTCATAAAATCAATCAGAAAAAGAACTGAAAGAAACCAAACTGATAGTTTAAAAAAAAAAATTACTGAGCACCTATTAGGTGCCAGTACATGTCAGCAGCCTCTTTACACACACCCACATGCACATATTATTGTACCCAGGTTTTGTTAACTACATTTGATAGATGAAGAAACAAAGGAGGTAATAAAGAACTCCATGTACATTGCACATCTATCCTTTTTATTTAAAAATACATTGTTCCTGATGGGACGCCTGGGTGGCTCAGTTGGTTGGGCAGCTGCCTTCGGCTCAGGTCATGATCCCAGCATCCTGGGATTGAGTCCCACATCGGGCTCCTTGCTCGGCGGGGAGCCTGCTTCTCCCTCTGCCTCTGCCTGCCACTCTGTCTGCCTGTGCTCATTCTCTCTCTCTCTCTCTCTCTCTCTCTCAAACAAATAAATAAATTAATTTAAAAAAATACATTGTTCCTGAAAAAAAAAGAAAAAATTGTTATAAAAATATGAAATCAAAGGGAAGAATGTACTCTCCTTTAAAAGGTATTTCTCAAGTGCCTGCCAGTCACCCGGGAGGGTATTAACATTATGGAAAGAGAGAAAATTCCCTCCCGGTAGTCACAGGGTAAAGAGAGTTTCCGTGAATTCCAAGCCATGGTCTGGTTCTTTATCGGTGCCTTATACTCTATACCCTATTTAATTAGCCTTGCCCCAACCTGCTTCATATGATACACATAACCCCCTCCCTCTTGTTTTCCTCAACTTTTTTATACAGCAAACAACTATTTAGGTAAGATCCTTATTTATTTTTAGAAAGAAAAGAAAGACTAGATTAAAGGCTTAAAAATAAATTTCCATGCTATAGCAAAAAAGTAGAGTGAACTGGCAAATTTATAAAGCTGATACTCAAGCAAAAACCTCAGATACCATCTTTAATTCATCCCTTTGCCTAACCCCCTTACATCCAATCAATGACCAATTTCTATGATTTTTGTCCATCTAAAAGTACCAAAAGAAAACTCTGCTATCATCCACCCTCAATGCAACTTGCCTAATTCAAGCCATTACCACATCTCTCCTGTCCCTCTACAATCCATTCTCCATGCTGTCTGTATAATATTCGTCTAAGAAGCAAGTTATCATGCCATTCCTCTAAGAACTATCAGTGGTTACCTAGTCCTTTTCACATGAAGCATAACTCCTTCATGAGGAGGAGTGATGTCACCAAGATGACAACATAGGTGTTCCTGACTTTGCTTCCCCTCACAAGCACGACTAACAACCATTCCAGAACGAGAGAGCACTGAGTGAGTCCTCGAACACGGGACTGAAGCAGCTCCTGCACTTCAGAGACCCAGAAAGACTGCATTAGAAGGGTAATATCCCTCCCCTCCAGGCCAGCCCAGCACCACACAGAGAGGTGTTCCCTAAGCCAGTGGACACAACCAGCTCCTCGCCAGCACTGTGGGTCACCTTGTGGGAGCCACTATGCTGATCTTGCCGCCCAGAAACAGCAGGGGAATCTGTGGGGCTCAAGCACTGGGAATCTGACTGTGATGGAGAACTGGGGAAGGGATTACAGCAACCCGCACATGATCTTGACAAACATTCATACGTCCTGGGGTGAAGGAGGAACCTGTATGGGTGGTTTTGCTCACCTGCAGACCAGAGTCAGGGGTACACACACTCTGACCAGGGAACTCAAGGAGGGTCCAGACTCCCTAATTTGGACCCTCAAACGAGGAGTTTTGCCAGCCCTAGAATTCAGTTTGCCCACCCCCAGGCCAGAAGCTAAATCATAGCCCCACACACTGCAAAGTGTCTTCCTACCCCATCTGACCAGAAGGACTGGCAAAAACTGGAAGCAGTGTGGACTCGCAGCACTCAAGCGGGGAGACAGCAGAGAAGAGCTGACTGTCCCCGGAGCAAAGCCAGTCCTAGGAATGTAGCATTCCCAAACAGGGGAATTAATTCTTAGCTGGGGCTGAGGATAGTTCCAGGCCCTTCCCAACCGCTGAGCCTGCTTGGGAAATGGAGAATAACTAGGGAGGCCCCGCCCCCTCTCACCAAGGCAAGGAGGCTAAAACGCAGACCAACCAGTTTTAGATGGAGCATGTCTTCTAGCCCCATCTGACCAGAAATGGCTGGCAACAACTCATGGTAGCACTGTACTCCAATGGTACTCAGGCCAAGAAGTAGACAGATAGCCAAGACTTTACAGAACAAAGCTAGTGGCCCTGTTTGGTCAGGGAACTTGAGATCTAAATCATCTTGAGTTAACACAGCAAAGAGTTTTACTGGCTTTAGAGCTGTTTCTCCTGCCGCACTCAAGAAGGGAACCAAACTCACTGTTCTGCTCATTGCTGAATATAGCTCTCAGCTTGTCTGGCCAGGGACCCTAACTAGGGAATACAAGAAGCTCCACAGCCCATGAAACAGCCCTACGTACAGTGATATGTGAACAGAGCACATAGCCTGTGGCCTCTCCAGGGTGCAGAGTAAAACCAGTGGCCTTGCTCGACCAGAGAATTCAGTGACAGGCCTAACTGGGTCCCCAAACAATGAGGTCTGGGTCCCATCATGCTGTCCTGCCATCAACAGCCCCGTATACAACCAAACACAGTACCCAGGCCCAGCAATCTAGTACACCTGACCTGACCAGAGAATCCAGGTTACTGTAGGGCCCATCCTACACCCTCACTTGGGTAGGGAACCAAGCCAGCAATCCCATTCAACTGCTCTCAACCACTAGCACACCCTTCCCAATCTCTGTCCTCTGAGTTCAAACAGTTGCCTTGCCCCAAAACAGACTATAATAATAGGTCCTGCCTGCCAAAGGACAATACCAGCAGACATTCCCAGACACCCAAACAGAACTGATTAGTGAAGAATGGTCTCTGCCAAAGAAAACCTATAAATTCTGGAAGAAATGCCCAATCACTCAAATGTGCAGATACCAACGTAAGGAATCAAGAATCATGAAAAATCAGGTAAATATGATACCACCAAAGGAAACTAACAAAGCTCCAATAATGGACCCTAAAGAAATGGAAATACATGAACTGTCAGGCAAAGAATTCAGAATAATCCTCTTAATGAATTTTAATGAGCTGTAAGAACACACAATTAAAATTAGGAAAATAATGACAAGCAAAACAAGAAGTTCCACAAGAAAATACCAAGCATAAAAAACAAAACAAACAAAACCCCAGAAATCCTAGAGTGGAAAAATACAGTAACTGAGTTGAAGAATTCAACAGTTTCAAAAGCAGACTCAAGGGGCACCTGGGTGGCTCAGTGAGTTAAAGCCTCTGCTTTCGACTCAGGTCATGATCCCAGGTCCTGGAATCGAGTCCCACATCGGGCTCTCTGCTCGGCAGGGAGGCTGCTTCCCCCCAACTCTCTGCCTGCCTCTCTGCCTACTTGTGATCTCTGTCTGTCAAATAAATAAATAAAATCTTAAAATAAATAAATAAAATCTTAAAAAAAAAAAAAAAAAAAAAAAAAGCAGATTCAACCATACAAAATAATCAGGGACCTGGAGGATAAGTATTAGAAATTAACCAGTCAGAGATGCCTGGTTAGCTCAGTCAGTTAAGCATTTCCCCTCAGCTGAGGTCATGATCCCAGGGTCCTAGGATTGAGTCCTGCATCGGGATCTTGCTCAGTGGGAAGCCTGCTTCTCCCTCTGCCTGCAGCTCTCCTTGCTTGTGCTCTCTCACTCTCTGCCATATAAATAAAATCTTGAAAAAAAAAAAAAAAAAAGAAGCAGTCAGAATAACAAAAAGAAAAAAAAAAGAATGAAAACAATGATGAAGAAAGCCTACAAGAATTATGGGACATAACGTAAAGAAACAATATTCACATTATGCGAATTCCAGAAGAAAAGAAAGAGAATGGGATAGAAAGTATGTTTAAAATGATAATGACTGAAAATGCCCTGAATCTGGTAAAAGAAAGGGACATCCAGATCCATAAGGTCCAAAGCACCCCAAATATGTTGAATTTAAACAGGGATACACTGAGACACATTGCAATTAACATCATAAGTCAGGGCACCTGGATGGCTCAGTCAAGCAGCTGCCTTCAGCTCAGATCAGGATCCCACAGTCCTGGGATCAAGCCCTGCATCCAGCTCCTTGCTCAGAGGGGAGCCTGCTTCTCCCTCTCCCTCTGTCTCCCTCTGTCTCCCTCTGCTTCCTTCTCCCTCTGCTTGCTGCTCCCCCTGCTTGTGCACACACACTCTCTCTCACTCCCTCCCTCTCTGTCAAATAACTAAATAAATAAACCTAAAAAGCAAAACAAACAAACAAAAAACCATCAAAAGTCAAAGAATTTTAAGAGCAACAAGAGTGGGCTTTCTTTCAAGGGTAACCCTGTAAGAGTACTGGCAGATTTCTCAACAGAAATATTTTAGGCCAGAGAGAATGGGAAGGCATACTCAAAATAGTCAAAGAAAATAACTAAGCCAAGAATTCTATAGCCAGTGAAACTGTCTTTCTGAACTGAAGACAGTTTCAGTTCAGACTTTCCCAAACAAAAGTAGAGGGAGTTCATTATTACCAGACCTGACTTATAAGAAATGCTAAATACTTGAGTACAAGTGAAAGAATGCTAATTAGCATCATAAAAACACAGAAAGGTAGTATAAACCTCATTGGTAACAATCATAGTTAGATTCTGCAATACGATAGCAGTGGCATGTAATTCACCTACAACTCTACTTGGCAAGTTAAAAAAACAACATAGTAAAAATAACCATAACTACAATAATCTGTTATTAGTTATACAATATAAAAAACATGTAATTTATAACAACAAAAACCTAAAAATAAGGGGGAACAGCAGTAAAAATATAAAGTTTATAAGTTCTATTGACATTAACGTGTTATTAGTTTAAAAGTGGGGTGTTCTGAATGCAAGATATTTATGTAACCTTATGGTAACCACATGGAAAATTCTGTAGTAATTACAAAAAAAATGATAAAGAAGTCAAAGTGTACTATACCAAAAGACATCAAAACACACACCCACACAAAGAGAGCAGAGAACATGGGGCGCCTGGGTGGCTCAGTGGGTTAAGCCGCTGCCTTCCGCTCAGGTCATGATCCCAGAGTCCTGGGATCGAGTCCCGCATCGGCCTCGCTGCTCAGCAGGAAGCCTGCTTCCCTTCCTCTCTCTCTGCCTGCCTCTCTGCCTACTTGTGATCTCTCTCTGTCAAATAAATAAATAAAATCTTTAAAAAAAAAAAAAAAAAGAAACAAGGAACAACGATTCTACAAAACAACCAGAATTGACTTGTTAATTAATTAACAAAGTGGCAACAGTAAGTCCTACTAATAATTACTCTAAATATAAACCAATTAAATTCTCCAATTGAAAGATGCAGTATGGCTAAATGGATAAAAAAATAAGATCCAACCATATGCTGCCTATAAGAATCACTTTAGCCTCGAAGACTCACATAGACTGGGAATGAAAAGATGGAAAAAGACAATCCTGGCAAATGATAAACAAAAAAAGGAGGGTTATCTACACTTAGCAAACTAGATTTTAAACAATAATAGTATAGAGAGAATAAGAAAGTCACGATATAATGAGGAAAAGGACAATACATTAATAAGATAAAACAACTCTAAATATTTGTGTGCTCAACTTTGGAGCTCCTAAACATATAGAGCAAAAACTAACAGCAAAAGTAAAAATAAACAGTAATACACTAATAGTTGGGGATGTCAATACCCCATTGTCAACAACAGATAGATAAACCAGACAGAAAATCATTAAGAAATCAATACATGGATTTGAGCACTATGGTCAAAATAGACCTAACAGGCTCCTAGAGAACACTCTATCCAACAGCAGAATACACGTTCTTCTGAAGTACACATGGAACATTTTCTACTATAGGCTGTCAGGTCTCAGCAAATTCAAGAAGACTAAAACCATAGTAGGTATCTTCTCTGTCTATAATGGCCTAAAACTAGAAATCATGAACAGGAAGAAAACTGAAAAAAATCACAAACAAAGAAATTAAACAACATTCTCCTGAATAACCAACAACAACCATTTGGTCAGAAAACAAATTAAAGGAGAAATAAAGTTTGTACAAACAGACGTGGAAATACAACATACCGGAACTTGTAGGGTGTTTCAGAAGCACTTCTAGGGAAGTTAGAGCAATAAATGCCTACATTAAGAGGCAAGAAAAATCTGCGGCACCTGGGTGGCGCAGTTGGTTAGGCATCCAACTCTTGGGTTTCTGCTCAGGTTGTGATCTCAGGGTTGTGAGTTTGAACCCTGTGTCGGGCTCCACGGTCAACATGGAGTCTGCTTGGGATTCTCTCTCCCTCTCCCTCTGTGCTTCCCCAACCTCTCTCTCTAATAAATAAAATCTTTTTTTTTTTAAAGGCAAGAAAAATCCCAAATTAACAACATAAGTGCATATCTTAACTAAAAGAAGAACAAACTGAGTCCAAAGTTACCAGAAGAAAGGAAACAATGAAGCCTAGAGTGGAAATAAATAAAACAGAAAAGAAGGGGGGGAGGGGAATTAACCAAACTAAGAGTTAGTTCCCTGAAAAGATAAATAAAGTTGGCAAACTCTTAGAGTAACCAAGGAAAAAAGAGAAAGAGTCTAAATCAACAAAATTATAAATGAAAAAGGAGACATTACAACTGTTAATACGAAATTCAAATACTTTTAAACTGTATATCTAAAAAGGGGTTAATATCCAAAATATATAAAGAACTCATGCAACACAGCAGCAAAAACCAAATCATGATGTTGTACACCTGAAACTGATATAACACAGTATGGCAGCTATACTCAAAAAAAAAAAAAATTAATGGTCAAAGGACCTGAATGAACATTTCTTCAAAAAAGAAATATGAAAGGCCAATAGACACATGAAAAGATTCTCAATATAGTCATTAAGTAAATGCAAATTAAAACCACAATGAGATCTCATCTCAGATCTGTCAGAATGGCCATCATAAAATAAGAAATAAAAATAAATTTAAAAAATAGAGAGATGACAGAAGCTGGTGTGGATGTGGAGAAAGAAAACCCTGTGGGTGCAGTTGTAAACTGGTTCAGCTGCTATGGAAAACGGTGTGAGGATGCTCGGAAAATCAAACCCAGAACTACAGTATTATAACAACTCCATTTCTGCAGATATATTCAAAGGAAATGAAAACAGTAACTGGAAAAGATACCTGCACTGCCCATAACCAGGACAGCATTGTTTACAACAGCCAAGACATGGACATAAGTGTCCACTGGTGGAGGAATGGATAATGTGATATTATTCAGCCATGAAAACCAAGCAAATCTTAACCATTTGCAACAACACAGGAGGACCTGGAGGGTAGTATGCTTAGTGAAGTAAGTCAGACAGAAAAAGACAAATACTATATGATCTCACTTATATGCAGAATGTTAAAAAAAAAAAAAAACTCACAGAAAATGACAGAAAAAGAACAGACTTGTGGTTGGGGGAGAGAAAACTGGAGGAAAGTGGTCAGGTGGCAAAAAGGTACAAACTTCCATTATAAGAGAAGTAACCGCTTGGGACATCATGGACAACATGATGACTACAACTCACACTGCTGTATGATATACAGGAAAGCTGCTGAGAGCAAATCCTAAGCGTTCTCCTCAAAAGGAGAAAATTGTTTCCTTTTCTTCTTTGTTTTTATTCTGTCTATATGAAAAGATGGATGTTAGCTGAACCTATTCTGGCAATCATTTCACAATACATGCAAATCAAACCATCATGTTATGTACCTTAAACTTACACAGTGATGTATGCCAATTATTTCTCAATAAAACTGGGAAAGAAACTCCTTTATGGGACTTAGCAAAACCCAGCCCTTCACACTTCAGCTTTCCCCAGTCTGATCGCTTGCCACTCCAGTCTGTAGTCAAGCCTATACCAATATTTTCAGTTCCCAAAGGGCTTCATATTCTCTCACTGGAGTACCTTGCTTTACCAGTCACTGTATTCATCACTGTGTATTTTAATTATCAGCTTACCTCTTTGAATCCACCACTAAGTATATGCTCTTTGGAAGTCAGGACTGTGTCTTCCAGTTTCATAGACTTAGCCACTAGTATATGTAGTGCCAGATAAATTGGATGGATGGATGGATGGATGGATGGATGGATGGATGGATGAGTGAAGGAAGGAATGATTAATGACTAAATCAATGACCCGCAAAGAGCCTTCAGAGAAAGCGACAGCAGTTTCTCAAGTTTTCTTAGGAAACATGGAGTCAGAGCTAAGACTGCCAGATCACCAGAGAGGCATACCTCACCTGAGATCCTGATGAACCATCCCCAACCCAGGGAGTACTCTCATCTCTCAATCCCTTCTCATATCCTTGAAAAATCACTCTCAGGGAGAACCACTATTACCCATGGGACTGTGTCACATTCTCCAGGAAACTGGCAGGGTGGGGGTAGAACCACTGACTTATGTTACACTAATGGCTGTTGTGTTCCTATTCTTAGATAAGGTGGTATACTGACCTCCACTAACTGCCTCCCAAACCGACAAGTGGAGTTGACCAGTCAGCACACACTCTTCGTAGACAGTACTAAAGACATTCTGACAGCTACTGATCCTTGGCATACATTTTTATAATCTCCCTGCAAATCACTGTCCTTCAGTTAATGTATCCGATTGTCAGAGTCGAGTTACAACCCAATTAACTGGATGATAGCTTTCCTTAGTTATTCACATTCCAATGCTGAGGATAAATTCTGTTTGCCTTGACTGGACTTGAGAGTTTTCCAAATTTGCTAAGCAATACATCTATCTACTGTGTGACTGAATATTTTTGCAGAAGACCATGTTTATTTCCTTAAGACTGATTTTCACTGTTTCAGCAACTTGATGATTTTTCTTGATCTTATCCACAAATTTCAAGAGTCTTCTGTATAATCACTGTATGCATGCATCAAGAATAAATTAAAGAAATATCCTCTTACATAACAAATTTAAATAGTTATTAATAATTTTGTCCATTAAAAATAACATATGATCAGCACTATAATGTACAGGTCTGCAGAATTAATGTGACTTTCCTTTCGTGTTTTAGTGGCTACACACAATGAATCTCACCACCAGTCATGATTTCTGTTTTTAGAGCTCTACAAAGTAATAAAAACAGTAATAATCACTTGGATAGATTTCTTTGGTTAATAAAATATCTTCCCATATATTACTAATCCTTCAAACATTCCTATAAAGCAGTTCCTAGGACCATGTAAAAAAATAAAAGCACTGTGACATAATGACTCATTCAAGAACACATACCTAAGATTTAGAACTAAGTAAGAGCTAAAGATATGATTCAAACTCGGTCTTCTCAATGCTCTGGAATTTGTGGTAAGAGTTGCACAACTTTGTGCATATGTTAAAAGCCAGTGGACTATACATTAAAGTGATACATTTTATGGTATGTGAATTACACCTCGACCTAAAAGAAGAAAAGAATAGGCAGGTCTGTATGTCCTGAGATGGTATGTATCCTCCAAAACACATTAAGTGAAAAAGAAGGCATAAAATCTCTGAAAGCATACATAAGTAACCAACAACATTATTTCCTTAAGAGAGAGGAACTTGGAGTGGCTGGGGGACAAGGTTGTCCTGGAAGGGAAATCTACTTTTCAACTCAAATTCAACTTCTAAATTTTATGCAGAGTACAAGTGTTACCACTTTTAATTTTAATTGAAAAGAAAAAAAAAGGAATAATATGATGCATTATCTTTAGTCTTAAGGTTTATATTAAAAGATTACCTTCATTTTCTTCTGTAATAAACTTAATATACATCAAAATCCACCCCTGAACCTGAGTCTTCCAACCACAAGAAATACACAGTTCTCTACACTATACCTCGATTTAGTTGCATCAGAGACAAAGTGTCTAGCTTTGCTGGAAAAAAAGTCAAAAATTCATCTAGTAAATCAAAGATCATAAAGCATCTGCATTACTTCATGTAGAATTCAATGCTCTATTCTGACAGCCACATTTCCTAATCTCTTAATTCTCCTTCTATAGGGGTATAGTTGGGGGGTTTTTGTTTTTTGTTGTTGTTGTTGTTAAGATTTTATTTATTTATTTGACAGAGACAGATCACAAGTAGACAGAGAGAGAGGCAGAAGCAGGGTTCAAACCCAGAACCCTAAGATCATGACCTGAGCCGAAAGCAGACACTTAGCCATCTGAGCCACCCAGGCGCCCCAGGGGTATAGTTGTTTATTTACTCTTTAACTTATTCTCTTTTCCATAATAACTTATTTCTTTTCTGTGGACACAGTTATCCGCCTTCTTTCCAAAGTTCTATGTTGATGGCAATTTCTGCCTAGATTCCTAGAGAATATTTCTCATCTTAACAATTCTCAGGACATGGTTAGATCTTCTGATTGCTTTCCCACCTAATTCTGACACTGGCTTTTTGAATTAGCAAAAATCTTGCAATGTTAACTTGTAGACTCATGATTTCTAGTTGACTCACTTATTGCATATTCTGCTTCATACTTTGCCAATCTGATGGCTTTATAACTAAGAAATTTTATTTTACTGACTACATGCTATTGAGCAACAAATGATACTTCAAACCATTGGGGTATCTTTAGTTCTCTGGTGGTGGATTTTTACTCTTCCTTGCTTTGTGAAACAAACTTAAATAAATTAGAAGCTCTATAATTCAAACACAATGTCTGAAATCTAAATACAAAAATCACAGCTTATTTTCATATCTGAATTCTAGAGTAATCTGGATCTCAAATCTAATGATTACTAAAGAAACAACCAATGTGTCCTAACTTAAATTCTCAAGAAAGCAGAGTGAACATGCAGAACTTGAAACATGCAGTCTTGAAAGACTATTTTAGGCAGACTTTAAATATTCAGTAAAGGGCTCTGGGAAGTGGTGTCCTGAGAGAGAACAGGGAGGATGACAGACTGTCACACAGATTTCCAGACTGAATTCTGCTTTCATCTCTTACTATGATATATCATGCTGATAGGTTTCTCATAATAAACCAACCCACCTTAGTCATGATATATAATCTCTTTGGTATACTATCAGATTTGATTTGATAACATTTTATGTATAAGTGTGTCCTCTATGAAGATCTAAAATTTTCAAAATTTCATGGGGGGCTATGTTATAAGCAGAACTACTATGAAATTTTTTCAGAATTATATTATAGGATCTCCAAAAGAGAAAAAGGTGAGTGAATAATGTTGAATGGTACATAAGAATATTAAAATGTAAATATATTTACCATTTAATTTTTATCATTATTAAACATTTTTTAGAAGCTGATTTACTTATTATTTCTTAGATAAGTAAATTAATAAAAGATCACTAAAACAGTCTCAAACAGTTTAGAGAAACTGAAAGGTAGACAAAGAATCAGGATTAGCCTTCATTAAAACAACACAACCCACACAACTATATAAAGCTATATACCTCTACCCTTAAGTTTTTTGTTGTAATGAAAATAATGCAAAATATTAAAATTGAAAGAATAAAAGTACATACCTGTCTTCTATACTCTAAAAGAGAGTCATATAGCTTCCACCCATTTTCAGGGAATACTTCTTTATACTCAAAAGCAAAAAGAGGCTACAAAACAGTAAACAGAGTTAATAGCTACAAAAAGACATTTCAGAGGGTCATGAATCAGAAATGAATCCTTATCATAACCGAAGTTTTCATTTACTCGTCTGCAAGGATATTTTGTAGTGGTGTCCTTCTTTTTCATATTGTTGTTTTGGCTCTTGCTTTATAATTTTGAAAATGTATTGGTTTTTTTCATATTTTTCAAACACATAGAAAAGCACAGAGGCCCACCACCAAGATGTATCAAATGTTAACATATCACCATATTTCCTTCAGATATAAGTTGTTTTGGTTACAAACGACATCTTCTGATAAAATTAAGTAGTTTGACATCACAGATGTCAGCAGTTAAGCAGCTGAAGTTAATGCTACATTTTCTAAAACATACTGAATAAACATATTGTTTTTTGGCATGTGATCAGTGTACCAAAAAAGAAAATCTAATTTATCATCTTTGTAGACTGAAGGACAGAAACAACTATGGTGAAAAACATTCAAACAAGAGTCAGAAAACAAGTTCCGATTACAAATGTTACTCCCTACTAGCTGTACCCTTGAGTTAATTGCTCACCTGCCCCTGATTTCAACTCTAATATAGGGATAAATAATATTTACCACCACAGGACTAATGTGGAAGTTAGATTATATAACGTTAATGAGGGGGCACCACTGCTAGCAGTAGCAGGAACTCCGCTAAGATTTGCTCACTCTTTCCTCCTAAAATTGCTAAACTCTCAGCTCCTAATTTAAAAGATTTCAAATAAATAAATAAAATCTTTAAAAAAAATTATAAAAAGGAGATTTCAAATCCTAATGAAGACCACAGACAGCTTTTCATCATGGGAATGCCCTCTATAGAAAGATCATATAATTATAGAACGTCAGCAAGCAGGAATGGACCTCAGAAATCTGCTAGTCCAGCCTCCTCATTTCATACCTAAAAGAAACTGCTCCAAGAGGTTAGATTAAACCTAAATTATGCATCTGGTTTAATGACAAAGTAGGATCACAAATGTAGATTCTAGGTAACCTAGACAAGTTTCTTTACACTACACCAAAAATTACAGTACACATTTTTCAAAGACAAAAAACATCTTACCAGGTTATTAGAGACAGGAAATGCGTATTTCATTAGATTCTCAAAAATGGATCTTCTTGTTCGCCCCTCAGGTTTATGAGCAAACCGTAAATTCCGAATATCCTAGAAAAGATTTAGGATCCAAGTCATCGATCCCTGTACACCTTTTATTTAATGAACACATAAGGATAACTCGGAACTACCTTGTAGAATATTAAGATCTGTGAACGTGGGATACAAAAATAAGACAAAAACTCCTGGAGGAAGGGAAATCACAATGCCTAATTGAAAGGGAAAAAAAAAAAAACTCACACACAAAAGGCACTCTAATACAAGGCAAAATTCAGAGGACAGAAATTTTATTTCTGCTTATTTACTCACAATAGGCCAGTAAAGGAGATATCTCCTGATAGGAGATACTGTATCTGAAGCTCACTATCATGACTGATAGATACACAGCTCAGTGTATATATCCTTTCCCTGTGAAAGCCCATTTTTTGTCATGGATTTCCCTACTAAAAACCTGATTAGCTCTTGTTACATTTCATAAGTTCCCTTGTTCCCATTATGCCTGGTGATAACTTTCCTATTTATGATCCCTTCCCAGGACTCATTTTCACTGGATCTTCCTAAGTTTTCTGCTACTGGACTGATAGAATCAAACTCTACTTAAATCTCTTCCTCCTCTCCAGGTCCAAGCTCTTCAAACACCTCCTGGCAGATAAACTCCCAAATGGTTGGTTGATGTCATCCTGCCTCTACAGTCAGATCTAAAGTCCTGGGCTCCCTTTTGTTATTTGTCCTCAAGCAATTTTCTATGCTCAGTCTCAATATAGATATTCATGTTCTGGTTTACTGACATCTTAACTACACTAAGAAAAACTTGGGGATTAAGAATAATTTCAAGAGGGGCGCCTGGGTTAAAGCCTCTGCCTTCGGCTCGGGTCATGACCCCAGAGTCCTGGGATCGAGCCCCACATCAGGCTCTCTGCTCAGCAGGGAGTCTGCCTCCCCCTCTCTCCCCGCCTGCCTCTCTGCCTACTTGTGATCTCTGTCAAATAAATAAATAAAAATCTTTAAAAAAAAAAAATAATATCAAGACTACCCATTTTATCTAAGTGTTTTAATCTAAGCAGAATTCAAAATAGCTTTATTATATTTATTCTATAAAACAATACAGGAACATTGCACTCTAATGCATTTGCAGTACACAAACAAGTAGGACATTTTATCACAAATCTGATCCAAAACTAGGATGCTAGCTTTACCTTACTTTAAAACAAACATATGCGGAAACCTAAGCTGATACCTTGTTTCTTCCTCAGTAAATATATTTACAACTAGTAGAGATGTTCATAACCACTCTTGTTAATTGGAGGGTTATCTAAAAGTGCCACAGACGGGGCCCTACAAATGTTTGCGTTTGTTGATAATGGTCTTGCTCCATGGAAAAAACTGTATTTAAAATGATCAAGATTTCAAAGGCTCCCTCTTTCATGTCCTCTCATATTCTATGCTCCATTTACTATTAGATTACAATAAAGTGATTAGGAGACAATGTGCTTGACACATTTTTCACAGCTATTATACTCTTAGAGCCTTTCTATGAAGGAAAATGTATAAAAATAATTAGTAGTCATTACCTTTATTACTAGATTTACAGAACTACTAAGATTAGCATAAGAAAGTAACTTGAGGGGCTCAGTGGGTTAGGCCTCTGCCTTCAGCTCAGGTCATGATCTCAGGGTTCTGGGATGTAGCCCTACATCGGACTCTCTGCTCAGCAGGAAGCCTGCTCCCCCCTCTTTCTCTGCCTGCCTCTCTGCCTACTTGTGATCTCTCTGCCAAATAAATAAATAAAATCTTTAAAAAAAAAAAAAAGAAAGAAAGAAAGTAACTTGAAATTTATGCATACGCTGTTGCTTTTACTTTTGGCACTGACAGAAAAGCAGGGAAAAAAAGGTGATCTAGAACCAAAATGTGCACGGGTATTACTGAGGCCATAATGAGAACAGCTACCTACTGAAATGGCACCAGAGATGAAATGTCTATGACTGAACAGAATGATGAAAGTGTAAAAATCTTAAGTTTCATTCAAGTGTCAATGCATTTAATACAAGTTAGACATCTCCAAATCAAAACCACAATGGGGTAACTCCTCACACCTGTCAGAATGGCTAAAATCAAAACCTCAAGAAACAAGTGTTGATGAGGATGTGGAGAAAAAGAAACCCTCCTGCACTCTTCGTGGGAATGCAAAATGGTACAACCACTGTGAAAAAGAGTATGGAGGTTCCTCAAAAAATTAATAATAAATAATAGAACTACCCTACAATCCAGTAATATTACTGGATATTTACCAAAAAAATACAAAAAACACTAATTTGAGTGGATACATGCATTCCTATGTTTACTGCAGCATTATTTGCAATAGCCAAACTATGGAAGCAGTGTCCATCAGTAGATGAATGGAAAAGAAGATGAGGTGTGTATATATACACACATATATAAATATATACACATGAAATAATCAATGTCAAAGTACCTTGTACTGGGTCCGAAAGAATTCAAGCCTGATTCGTGATAGATCATCTTTTATTACTGTTAAATGTTGTTGTTGTCTTCTAGAATGATGTTACAGCATGAATGTACTTGACAGTTTGGAAACCAGTTTCTGCACATAGGCTCTATTTAATAGAAAGCTTTTCAAAGGGGTGCCTGGGTGGCTCAGTGGGTTAAAGCCTCTTCCTTCAGCTCAGGTCATGATCCCAGTGTCCTGGGATCCAGCCCCACAGCAGGCTCTCTGCTCAGCGGGGAGCCTGCTTCCTCCTCTCTCTCTGCCTGCCTCTCTGCCTACTTATGATCTCTGTCTGTCAAATAAATAAACAAAATTTAAAAAAAAAAGAAAGCTTTTCAAACCAAATAAAATTGTGTAAGTATAACATTTACCTTACACACAGTTTCTAGTCCATAAGAATTTTCACCTCGACTAGAAGCACCACCAATTTTTTCTACTCTACTTATCACACCAAGAGAGGCATCTAAAACAAATGGGGGATCCTAAAGGAAGGAAAGAAAAAAAAAAAAAACAATTAAAACTAAGCAATCGATACTGTACAATTATTTTAATTAGAAATGCCTTAATTAAAAATGATCAAAAATGAACAAAACTGCAAAGAACATACAGATGTACATATAAAAATCTAATCCAACAAGTCTTACCCGTTCCATGCTTTTAAAATATAACCTGTAATTCGTGACAGTCAGAGTTCCTCGGACAGCACCAGTGAATGGACAGATATAAGTTACATCTTTGGCTGCAAAAGCAAAGAGTCCACAATTTACTATACAACATGCACTATTAAAAACTGCACTCTCATCTTTTCACAAGTGAAATTACTAAAATTCTGACTGCTGTTCTAACCTATGTTCCAAAATGACAGAATCAGTGTTCCAACAGAACCCAGAAGCCAAATCCAGGCTTTCAACCATGCAGAAATCTGGGAGGGACTGAAGAGGAAGAGATGACCCCTACCCTCTGACTGGAGACAAGGCTAGTCTCTATCCCTGCTGGATAAAATATGTGGGGAAGCTAGAGTAGTGGGTGGAAGGGTGGTAGTGATTCAGTTAATGACTGCAGATGTCTCAAGCCACAGTCACCAGTCAGCATAGTTTCCAGGTCACCTCATTAATCTGCTGGTTGTCTTCTGGTCAGTCTAATGTATCAACATTCATCTAAAAATATATCAGAAATATATAAGAGAAACTCCTGACCTGATTATACTTATAGGGAAAGTACTGTAGGAGAAATGCAATGTATATGAAACATTATCTCTTAGAAAGATAATAGTAAAATAAGAGGATATTATATTCCTGACCAAGCAACTGATGTCGAATTTTGGAAAGAAACAATCACAAGCATTGTTTTATTAAATGATAAATAATGGATCTACACAGTATAATGCTTTTTAAAACATTTTAAAACATTCATTAATTAAGCAGGATAACTCAGCTACCACTAGCTCAAAATTCAATATGGTAGAGTTCATAATGCCCACTACAAACTTTTTTACATCTTAAAATATTCATAAATCCCTGGTATGTCATTATAGCAGCAAATGAGCAAATAAAGGAATATCTTCATCACTCCAGAAAGTAAGGCACAACTAGGAGCAACAAATTGCAAAGAACTTTCCAAAGGGCTTCTGCGAAAATGCAGAATACATTTAATAAGGTATTACAACTTCCTGACTTTGCTTTTTACTTACTACTTTGAAGGACTGAACATTTTGTATGGAATCTGAAATGAGACTGATCTTACAATAAACACTTCTAACCTTCAAAGTAGTTCCCTCAGGAATGTTCAAGTATGAGCTACATTTTTTAAATTGTTGTCTCCAATGCATGTTTCATTTAGAGGGGCACTTTTAAAATTAAATAAACCCATCATTATGGAAAGATACACAAACTTGCCTTGCATATACTTTCTTGCTCTTATAAATTTTTACCTCAAGTAGAAAGGCTTTATTCAATGTTATTAAAACATTTCTGGATTCTTTCCAGAGCCAGTTTTCTTACTTACACAAGAAAATCAACCTCATTATTCTATAAGCTGCCTCAAGGTATGTCCCTCTTAGCTCCATATTTTTGTTACATCTTACCTTTTATCCTAAAATTATGAGATAATATTCATGAAAGTACTATACATACAAAAGGGTTTATATCTATGTTACTATTATCATTGATCATTTGT
This sequence comes from Lutra lutra, assembly GCF_902655055.1. Classification (NCBI taxonomy): domain Eukaryota; kingdom Metazoa; phylum Chordata; class Mammalia; order Carnivora; family Mustelidae; genus Lutra; species Lutra lutra. The sequence goes on along the minus strand of NC_062287.1, from coordinate 36,376,359 downwards.
TCTGCCCCCTTTATCCTTCCTTCTCAGTCTGGTGGTAGTTAAATCACACTGAAGAAAGAATTTGTGCTTAGCAGGATTTACACCAAATAGATGAGAGAATTATGACCGGAAACCACACCAGAGCAAATGACAGTAGGAACACCCAGCACTGATGGCCTTGCACTGCAGAGTTTATAAAGTATTTTTCACCTGAGTACTTCCTTTAACCTTCATAACAAACGTGTATATAAGACTTATAATTACATCTATAAATTTTAAATGAGAATACCAGGGCTGAGAGAAGTATAACGAAAGCCTAATATTTCAGAACCAGGAACTGCTAAGATTAAGACTTGAAAGCAGATCCTCTGACTACAAATTTCAAATCTCTTTCCATCATGTCATGCAAAGCTAAGCCACTAACATAGCACCATCTGACTCCTGTGTTAAAGGTTGAAATACTGTAGTCTGGGGCTATCTCTATTTCTGATATGCCCAGACCACAATACTCTGAGACTGTTACTTGCTTAAAGCATGCCGTCGATGTTCCTAACACTACTCTAATTTAAAAAACTACACTGAAGATTTACATTAGGCCAACTAAAAATCAAATGACTCTTCTAGACGGATTAACATATTCAAGGTTATTCTAGCCTTACGCTTTACGTTCAATGTCATTTTTGCATATAATCAAGTCTAGATAGATAATTTTCAACCAGAATATTTAATATATTAGGTATTCCTCTAAATTTTACAATACTGATACTGCCTGGTGATAATACCAAAAGAGCTTAGATTTACTAACCCTCTCAAATTTTCACTGAGTTCACAGGGGAAGAAGCCATATTTTCGGTGAGGTAGACTAAAATGACCTTGAAAATACCTGTCTGTAAGGATATAAAATATATACAAACAAATGTAATAGATGAGAGCATGCAATCTGTACAGAAAGAGACACAAAAATATATGCTAAGTAATACAATGAAAGGGAAGTCCATTCTGTTGTGGGGTGAGAAAAGTTCAAGGAACGGAGAAGCGTGTGAGTTGTGCCCAATGGCAGGTATCCAATAGATGGGCAGAGATGGTGAGATGGCGCCCAGTGCACAGGAAGAACCGAATCCAAAATAGAGAAGGGGAGAAGTAAAGGACCTACCTGGACAAAGGTAAGTACATAGTCTGGCTCTCTCTAGCTCACACTGTATCACACTCTCTTCATTCCTCAATTTCCCTCCCTGGTTCCTCTTCCACCCCATGTTGTAAATTGATAATAAAATGAAAGGTGATGTTTCTCTGGCTAAGAAGCCATTTGTTCTCCTAACATATTACTTCATTCCTCAAAAGCTATGGTATTTTTTAGACCACCACACAGATTTAATGAAGTAAAAGCATGAGGACAAAAAAAAAAAAAAAAGTCCATACAATCAGTTACTGCTTAGTTCTTTAGGCTGCAGAAGAAAAGCACCTACGTGCAAACAGCTTGCTTTGCAATGGAGATGAAATACATTCATCCAAAAACTGACACGAGTTTATTCAGAACAGATAAAATAAAGGAAACAGAAAGAAAGAATGTGTTTTAAGAAAAATCACTTGTACAAAGCGACAATCTAATGTTTTATCTAGGCAAACCAATTTCTCACTGCAGTCATTCAAAATAATGAAATACTCTTGAAAATTCAGCAAGAGTTAAAAAAAAAAAAAGCCCCTACTTTCAATGAATGTAGAGCAAAACAGAAAAGAAGCAGAATATAACTCAATCTGCATGTTACCCTACAGTCCAACTACAAAACCAGCAGGTATAATGGGTCTAGGCATAGGGGACACACCGGATACTGCAAAGGGTGGCAGTAATGAATGCTGCCAGACAGGAGGTGTCTTGGACAATGAACCTGTTCTCTCTACACTGAGAGTACTGAATAGTCTGTGCACTCAGAAAAGAGAAGGAAATTCAACAAAAAATACCATTACAGACCCATGTCTTTAATATTTTCTCCTGGAAGCAAGGGTGGTTCTTCCATTTCTGCTAATTTGTTAGATTCCCTCAGGACCTGGATTGGAAAGGGGAGGAAGGAACAAGAAAAGAAACATGATTTATTCAAAGGCTACTTTTTCACTCCAATTTCAATTGAGCATACTTGATCTTACTTAAAGTTACAAAATTATATCACACATACTACTTTAAATTAAGTTATAGAGATTGTGATGTTGGCATGTATAACATGTGAAGCTGCAGTTTTCCTACCCAGCATTGACTGAGTGCCTACTTCATATAAGGTGCTGTACAAAACACTTGACATTTTTCTCAGTGAATTCCACAACAGCCCCATAAAGGGTAGATATCTGTTATTATCCTCATTTCCTAAATGAAGAAAAACAAATCAGATGTGACAATTAACTTGTTCAAGATCACACAGTAACAAGTCAGAATCTAGATATGAATTATAGTTTAGTGGACTGCAAAGCCCATGTTCCTTCCATTAAGCCATGCCCAGGGGCCTTAGTGCATTAAACCCAGATAAAATCAGGCTCTTACGTAGATTTAATGTTTAGAGAATTTGGAAATGATGGTAATAAAGTATCTTGTTGAAGAGAGATCTTAAATAGATTAAAATCATGATCAACACTATACTGGATTCCAAGAATGGATAGATACAGAAACATGGCTGTATAATAGATTTACAACCCAAACAACCACACACACACACACACACACACACACACAGACATGCACACACAAGCGCACACACACACACGCTGTCATATACTAAATATAAATATGTCATCCTAGCTACCATTAGCCTCCCCACCTCTTCCTCTTTCACTACCAAACAATAATCTTCATTGTCTCCAGTTTTTTTAGTTGCCATTAATTCTTCAACATTCTGCAATCTGGCTTTGCCTCCTAACCCAGTCCTTCCAGGGAACCTACTTTCTTCCCAATCACCTGCTCATTACTAAAGATAATGAACATTTCTCAGTCTTTATTTTTATCTCTCACTACATTTGACACTATCTACACTTGCCTGCTTCTTGAAAGCATACTGTCCTGTCAAACTCTTCCTTCTCTGAGCATTCTTTTTCAATGACCTTTATTCCCTTTCTTCAACCTTCCCCATTCCCCAGAGGTTTGTCTGTACCTCACTTTACTCACTTGCTGATATCTCATACCTTATCTGTGACTTCACCTAACTTCAATCTATACTGCCAGCCAAGATTTTTCTTGGACTCTAAGTTCCATTCATCCCACTGCTAATGTTCCTCCCTAACCAGATGTCCCCCAGACTCCGTGAACTCAACAGATCTCAAATCGACCTGTGTTCCATACTTAGCATAGGACACCAGCATCAATTTGGTTGTCTAAGCCAGTTCTGGGGAAGGGAGGGGCAGTGGTCTCTGTGCACCCTCAGGCCTTCTGCTTCAACCCTGACTCATTTCTTAGACTGAGAACCAATACCACTAGAAAAATGATGCTCACTTTTTAAAGTAGCTTTTGACTCTTATTTCCTTCAATCCAAAAAGTAGATTTAGAGACTTCAAAAGAAGGTAAAAAGGAAGGGAAAAACCACTGCTGTTTTAAAGGTCACCTTCTGCAGGCCCCGCAAACTCAGTTAGAGGTCTCTTCTGCATGCGCTCCTATCTAGCACTTACCACACCACTCTGCTTATCTGCTTTCTTGCTACCAGACTCTGAAAGAAGAGGTATCATATCTTAGACACTTCAGAATACCGAACAGAAATATAACACAACCCATATATGTAATTTTTAATTTTCTAGTAGTCACATTAAAAAAGTAAAAAGGAACAGGAAAAATGGATTCTAATATATTTTATTTAATCCAATAAATAAAAATATTATCTTTTCAATATGTAAGTATTTTTAAAGTATTAATGAGATATTTTATATTCTTTTATTCATACTAAGCCTTTGAAACCCAGCGTGTATTTTCTACTTACAGCGTATCTCAATCTAGAGCAGCCACATTTCAAGTGTTCAACAGCCATATTTCTAGTGGTGCCCATACTGGGCAGTACTAATCTAATGAATCTAATTCGTCTTGATAATTAAGTCATTCCTTACTTTAAGTTAGGTGCTTAGGGAGGATTAGACAAAATGGTTAGACACTATTGCCAGAGCCCAGTGTTCACCTAAAGCCAATAAACTAAGAACTACAAAGAACAAATTAATTCTGTTTAATAAACTTGCAATCTAAACAAATAATATCATTCTTTTGAAAGCTTAATTATTTGTTTCATAAAGTAACCTTAATGCAATACCTAAAGAACTAAAACATACACAAACATATAATTTTTTATATTCTGCATTCTAAATCTTATAATAGGTCCTATTTTTGAATGGCACCTAGTTGCCAGTTCATGATATAGCCTTTTAGGAAGTCAGAGAAAGAAAGCAGGAGGAAGGAAGGAAGGAGAGAGAGAGGAAGAATGAGCTTGTGAAAATGCAGAAAAACAGGATATAAACTTGCAATATGCAAATATATATACTTTTCCTGGGTTCAAATCCTGACCATGCCACATGCTAAGTCCTCTTGGGTAGAGTGCTCAACTTCTTTATGCCTCTATAAAATGGTAATAATCATACTACTCCACAAAAGTGTTAAATGAGTTAATACATTTACACCAGTGTTGTCACATAATATATACTTAATAAGTGTTTTCTCTTGAGCACAATAAAAATTTAGACTAATAACTGATGACTAGAATCTGGTAAGAACTTCTACTAATTATGAAAATAACAGAATTAGATTGAAAGACACAAAAACAACTAAAACAGTACACAAAGAACAAAAATCAAACATGCTGCCCATGTGAAAAATCATTTGAATTATTTTATCCTGGGGGCACCTGGGAGGCTCAGTCAGTCAGGGGTCGCCTTCAGCTCAGGTCATGATCCTGGGGTCCAGGGACTGAGTCCCAAGTCGGAATCCCTGCTCAGGGGGAGTCTGCTCCTCCCTCTGCCGCTCCCCCTGCTCATGCTCTCTCTCTCTCTCTCTCAAATAAATAAATAAAATCTTTAAAAAATAAATAAAATAAAATGCTTTACCCTTTGCCTATCATTTACCACCAGACTTGGAAATACAGAGATTATGTCCCTTACAAAGCCACAGGAGTTCCCGCACTGCACAGGTATACATTCTTGTGACTGCTACAGTGTTGTTTCCCAGGACTTACTGTCTCTCTGTATTTCTACACTCTGAAGAAAACTGCAAAGCCCAGAAAATGTGTGTTGTACGCAGGAATAGAGAGGTAGGCAGTTCTGGCACAAACACAGGGTAGAACAGGAGGCGTAATCTTCATAAGTAAAGTTTTTTATTTTTTTTTTTTTTAAGATTTTATTTATTTATTTGTCAGAGAGAGAGAGAGCACAGGAAGGCAGAGTGGCAGGCAGAGGCAGAGGGAGAAGCAGGCTCCCTGCAGAGCAAGGAGCCCGATGTGGGACTTGATCCCAGGACGCTGGGATCATGACCTGAGCCGAAGGCAGCCGCTTAACCGACTGAGCCACCCAGGCATCCCCATAAGTAAAGCTTTATAAAGTGAGAAAAGAGACATGCAAGTCATGCATGTTGAGAGCCACAGGCTCTCTTATATTCGCTCTGACCAGAATGTCACAGAGCAAGGCAATGAAGAGAAGCCAGTCAAGATCCAGTATCTGCCCAGAAAAGCTGCCCCCGGTGGCGGAGTTTTAACAATAGGCACACAGGAGAGGGTATACAAAAAGAACTCACTTCAGAGCTAAAGATATAAAAGGAACTCAAAAGAGTGAACAGAGCAGGGCCAAGGGCAATACAGATCCTTTGTTGGCAAACACTGATTATGAACAAATCTATCCTTACACAAAAGAGGAAAAAAAAAAAACACAAGGTCTACAAAAAAAGATTATTTGACAAGGAAAAGGAGGTATCAGCCTGAGGCTCAACAAAAAAAGCAATCTTCTGAAAAGAATTATCTATAGGCATGAGCAGAAACATAAGCTATTTGGAAATCAACCATATTCCCTAAGAAATAAAAACAGAAAGTCATAAGGAGAGACACAGTGATACTAAGAAAAATGGGTAAGATAAAGAATGATTGCAAAAATTTTAAATGTAGTAACAAAATTTGTGTTGGAAATAATAAAGAACTGAACTGATTAATCAGAAAACAGCATTTATGTTGAGGGCAAACATGAAAACTCTTCTAAGAATTTGTAGGAAGAAGGCAAATCAAAACATGAAGGAAGGTGATAAAGAGCCAATGAAAGAATTCTATTTCCCAAAAGAAAAAAGTCAAAACAGAATACAAGCAAAAATCCAAGATACAAGTGAAGAACACGCTTTTGAAATAAATAAAGATTTTCTAAGTTCACTGATCAAAATAGTTTGCTATGATCCACATAAAAATCAATGAACAGGGATGCCTGGGTGGCTCAGTCTGTTAAGCATCTGACTCTTGATTTCAGCTCAGGTTCTGGTCTCAGGATTGTGAGATGGAGAGTCCCACATCGGGGCTAACCATGGAACCTGCTTAAGATTCTTTACCTCTTCCTTTGCCCCCACCCCCCTAAAAAAAAAAAAAAAAACCAATGAACAAAGGTATATATAAGTGAATTGTAGCAAATGTTTTTGAACTGTAAGAATTAAAAGACAACTCATGAGGCTACAAGGCCAAAAGAGAGAGGGGTCTGGGGGAAGCTGTGTACAAAAGCAAGATCAGGCCAGCTTCAACTGATCTCTACAACTATACTCCAGAAAACAGTAACAAAATGTAACCAGATCTTTGAAAGAAAATGCTGTGACCTCTCTGACACGTTTGATGGCAACTGGAAGTTATTCTCAGATATGTTAAGTCACCAAAAATATAACCCACATGTCCTGCTTTTAAAAAAAGAAAAAAAAGGTGGGGGGGGGCTCCTGGGTGGCTCAGTGGGTTAAAGCCTCTGCCTTCAGCTCAGGTCATGATCCCAGGGTCCTGGGATCAAGCCCCACATCAGGCTCTCTGCTCCACAGGCAGCCTGCTTCCTCCTCTCTCTCTGCCTGCCTCTCTACCTACTTGTGATCTCTGTCTGTCAAATAAATAAATAAAATCTTAAAATAAATAAATTAGAAAAAAGAAAAAAAATTACCTGAGGCAATAATTAAGCTGAAAAGGGGAATTAAAACTTATATATAAGAAAATTGTGTCTTCTTCGATTTCTTTCATGAGTTTTCTGTAGTTCATCGAGTACAGATCCTTTACCTCTTTGGTTAGGTTTCTTCCCAAGTGTCTTATGGTTCTTGGTGCTATAGTAAATGGAATCGATTCTCTAATTTCCCTTTCTGTATTTTCACTGTTAGTGTGTAGAAAGCAACTGATTTCTGTACATTGATTTTGTATCCTGCCACATTACTAAATTGCTGTATGAGTTCTAGTAGTTTGGGGGTGGAGTCTTTTGGGTTTTCCATATAAAGTATCAGACACAAAAAGATGGAAGACCATTCCATGCTCATGAATCAGAAGAATAAACATTGTTAAAATGTCTATACTGCCTAGAGCAATCTATACTTTAAATGCCATCCTGATCAAAATTCCACCAGTATTTTTCAAAGAGCTGGAACAAACAATTCTAAAATTTGTATGGAGCCAGAAGAGACCCTGAATTGCTAAGGAAATGTTGAAAAAGAAAAACAAAACTGGGGGCATCACATTGCCTGATTTCAAGCTTTACTACAAAGCTGTGATCACCAAGACAGCATGGTACTGGCACAAAAACAGACACATAAACCAGTGGAACAGAGCAGAGAGCCCAGATATGGCCCCTCAACTCTATGGTCAAATAATCTTTGACAAAGCAGGAAAAAAATCCAGTGGAAAAAAGACAGACTCTTCAATAAATGGTGCTGGGAAAATTGGACAGCTATGTGTAGAAGAATGGAACTTGACCATTCTCTTACACCATACACAAAGATAAACTTGAAATGGATTAAAAGACCTCAACGTGAGGCAGGATCTATCAAAATCATAGAGGAGAACAAAGGCAATAACCTCTTCGACATCAGCCACAGCAACTTCTTTCAAGACATGTCTCCAAAGGCAAAGGAAACAAAAGTGAAAATGAACTTTTGGGACTTCATCATGATCAAAAGCTTCTGCACAGCCAAGGAAACAGTCAACAAAACAAAGAGGCAACCCACGGAATGGGAGAAGATATTCACAAATGACAGTACAGACAAAGGGCTGATACCCAAGATCTATAAAGAACTCCTCAAACTCAACACACACAAACAAGATAATCATGTTAAAAAATAGGCAGAAGACATGAACAGACACTTCTCCAATGAAGACATACAAATGGCTATCAGACACATGAAAAAATGTTCATCATCACCAGCAATCAGGGAGATTCAAATCAAAACCACATTGAGATACCACCTTAAACAGTTAGAATGGCCAAAATTAACAAGACAGGAAACAAGTGTTGGAGAGGATGTGGAGAAAGGGGAACCCTCTTACACTGTTGGTGGGAATGCAAGTTGGTGCAGCCACTTTGGAAAACAGTGTGGAGATTCCTTTAGAAATTAAAAATAGAGCTACCCTATGACTCTGCCATTGCACTACTGGGTATTTACCCCAAAGATACAGATGTACTGAAAAGAAGGGCTATCTGTACCCCAATGTTCATAGCAGCAATGGCCACAGTCGCCAAACCATGGAAAGAACCAAGATGTCCTTCAACGGATGAATGGATAAAGATGATATGGTCCATATATACAATGGAGTATTATGCCTCCATCAGAAAGGATGAATGCCCAAGTTTTGTATCAACATGGACGGGACTGGAGGAGATTATGCTGAGTGAAATAAGTCAAGCACAGAGAGTCAATTATCATATGGTTTCACTTACTTGTGGAGCATAAGGAATAACACGGAGGACATGGGGAGATGGAGAAGAGAAGTGAGCTGGGGGAAATCAGAGGGGGAGAAAAACTATGAGAGACTGTGGACTCTGAGAAACAAACTGAGGGTTTTGGGGGGGTGGTTGGGTGAACATGGTGGTGGGTATTAAGGAGGGCAGGTATTACACGGAGCACTGGTTGAAGTGCATAAACAATGAATTTTGGAACACACACACACACCAAAAAAAAATTTAATTTAATTTAGTTTTTAAAAAAAGAAATTTGTGATGTATCGCAAAGACTTAAGTTTTACATCTTAACTACCTTCCTGCCCTTCCCCCACAAAAATCCACTTACTGCCACCCTACTAAACTCTCTGAATCTTAGTTTCATCATTTATATTATCAAGAAAGATTTTATCTTACAGGTTTGTGAATAAGAAATGAGATAGCTGCATCATAAAGGGCTTTGTAAGATGCTAATAAAATGTAAAAAATACTTATTATTCTTAGCAGCATCAAGTTAAGTTTTTACTGTCTCTTTCCACCATGGCCCTAATCACATGATGCTTTGTCCCTCTGATCCAAAATAGACAGGCATTAATATTTGAGACTGCATGTCATAAATCTCTCTCACCCCTGAAAATTTAGCTACAAAATAGCAAGCATCTTACTATTTCTAATATTACAAGGAAAGCAGCAAGAAGAGTGATGTCAACATCATGGCATCATACCCTAAGACGGCCCTCATTTTTTTTGTCCCTTCACATGTAAAATTTGGCACATCTCCACCAACCCAAGTGCCTCCACAGGAGCTCTGGAATCAAGGGACCCAGGAGGAGCCTCACCCACTTTTGCGGCAGATAACAGGCAGGCAGAACCCAGTACAGGCTATGGAAACAGTAGGAAGCTATGAACAGTCTCCAAACCTTCTTGGCTACAGCACCTGGAAAACGCTAACTTGGGCAGATACACATGGATGAGAAAGCCTTTACAGAAGTCCAGGTTTCTAGAGGAGAAGTTCCAGCATGCCACTGGCAGGAAGAAAAAGAGTCTGGACACAGGAGAGTGGGTAAGAGGAGCTTGGCCATCACCACCGCCCCCCACACAAGGTTCCACAGTTCAGAGAAAAAGCAGGTTGGGGATCCTTCCCATGGGGAAAAGGGAGAGCAGTGAGTCAGTGCTCAGCTAAAGAAACCCATCTCTCTTCCACAGCACCTAAAGTATTAAAACAAGAGCTCTGTGACGGGAAAAAGGAGTTCAGGAAAGAGATAGGTAAGAATTTCAGAGATGAAAAGGATGCAGTTCTCCACTCTGTACTCCAATAGGAAGCCCACCCATGAGTCACTGGGAAAACCTCATCTAAAGGATGCCCTCCTCTAAGCCACAGAAACCCTCAACATCCCAACCACCAAACCCACACCCTCCTCACTCTGCAGCCTACAAAGGAACCTCCATCATCAGGCTATCGGCAGATTTTTCAGCAGTAACCTGGCCATGAGAGAGGAAATGAGATATTCAAAGTACTAAAAGGGAAAAAAAACTGGCTAGCCATGAATATTTTATCCAGCAAAGGTATCCTTCAGAAGGACAGGACTAAAGAAGTAATAAAGACTTTCCCCAAAAAACAAATGCGGAGGGAGTTCGTCACCACAAAGTCTCCCTTGCAAAAAATGCTGAAAGGACTTCTTCAAACTTAAATGAAAAAAAAAAAAACAAAATACTAATAGAAACATAAAAACATATGAAAATATACATCTCACTGATAAAGGTAACAGTATCATCAGATTCAGAAAACAGATTCTGAAATAGGATGGTATATTAAACCCTTAACTGTATTACAAAGGTTAAAGGAAAAGAAGATTAAAAATAACTGTAGCCAGTATAATTTCTTCATGAATACACAATATAAAAAGAGGTAAACTGTGGCATTAAAAACATAAAAGGTTCAATGCACTATCAAAATCCCAATGACATTTTTCACGGCAATAGACAAAAAAGTCCTAAAATTTACATGGAACCACAGAAGATCCCAAATAGCCAAAGCGATCTTGAAAAAGAACAAAGCTAGAGGGATCACACTTCTTGATTGCAAACTATATTACAAAGCCATAGTAATCAAAAGAGTATGGTACTGTCATAAAAACAGACATGAAGATCAGTGGAATACAGAGCTCAGAAATAAATCCACATATATATGGCCAATTAATTACAACGAAGTTGCCAAGAATATACAATGGGGAAAGGATAGTCTCTTCAATAAATGGTGCTAGGAAAACTGGACAGCTATGTGCAAGACTGTAACCAGACCCCTATCTTACACCATACACAAAAATCAACTCAAAATACATTAAGGATTTGAAAATAATACCTGAAACAAGTTAAAAAAACAAGTTAAAAATCCTAGATGAAAACACAGAGGCTAAGTTCTTTGACATTGGTCTAGGAAATGGTTTTTTGGATTTGACACCAAAACCGAAGGCAACAAAAGCAAAAATAAACACATGGAACTATACCAAACTAAAAAGTTCTGGACAGCAAAGGAAACCAGAGACAAAATGAAAAGGCAACCTATTTGAATGGGAGAACATATCTGCAAATCTGGTAGGGGGTTAATTTCTAAAATATATTTAAAAAAAAAAAAACAATCCCTACAACTCAATAGTGTATTTGGAAATTTTTATAATAAAATATTGGGTGGACAGGGGAGGAGTAAGGATTTCAAAATTGACTGGTCAAGTAAAGGAAAATCACTGGAGGCCTCTGAGAGAGGTAAATGACATTATTAGGGAGGCATAAAAAACTAAATATGATAAAGATGAAATTATAATCATCAGAAATATCAAAATCCTGGATTACTCTGTGGTAGTAGAAATAAAGAGGAATATTTGATACTTAGAAGAAGTAATCAGATTTGACCCTAAGCTTATGATACAAATGCAAGCAATTATTTGAGTAACACTTGATGATTTTTACTTCAGAAGAACTACATTTCAGATATTTCAGTAATAAAGAAGAAATAGAGATTCAACAAAACAAGAGGACAACTCAAAAACACCAGGGCCTACCTTCCTAAAATGGGGTCTGAAGAATGAAGACAGCAAACCCAGCATGATTCATTAGATCTTTCTGCATTAACATGGAAATATCTTTAGTGTAGAAAAAGTCTTAGGACTCTCAGATATGAGGAGGAAAAGAAGGCCCCTGGAATACATAAAACATGACACAGATACAAGAGATCCTTGCCTGCCTCCAGAACTCTGGCAGTATCAGTAGATAAGATGATATAAGGTCTGTCCTTTGCTAGCATTTTATTCAATATTAATGCTTTCCTTATTGTCAAGAAAAGTTTATTCATCATATTAAATTCTTACTGGTGAAAAAAACCCTGCCATACAGACTGAAATTTATAATTCTTTTATACCTAAAACATAATTCACTTTTGCTCTCTCCCCAATGAAAATGTTCCCCATTTTCTTCCATGCCTCTTGATCAAACTATTTTAAAATTGCTCAGTAACTTTCCATGTGACTTTAAGCTACCTCCCTTTCTCTCCCTCTCTGTCCCTTTCACTCTAATCAGGAAATTACTATAAAGGAAATTCAGAAACCTTGTCTAGAAATGATGATCTGAATGTGAGCAAGTTTATGGGTCAGTTTTCACATGGAATGTCAGATGACAGAAAAACAGGAAAGAGTGTTTTGGAAATCTGCAAAACCCTACATTATACTCACCTGAAAAGGAAAAATGAGTCTGTAGAAGTTACAAATTATCTCCACAGTTTCTTTATATACTAAAAACTGTGAAGGAAAAAAATTAAGTACTCATTCTTCATTGGATAATTCCAATAAAAAAATTGTTAACATCAATTTAACATTTTATACAACTTCACTGACAAACCATGAAGTAGGCAAATGAAACATACAAACAAACTGAACAGGGTAGAGCCACAAACTGGCATCTGGGTAAATCTTATTGGTTGTATATTTGAAAGTACAAATTTGAGCATAGGAACACTGTTTTTAATAACACTGCCAAGGACAATTTGGTTTTCAGTTGAAACCACACCTACCAAAGGCTGGATAACATTACATCACTATCAATGATTCAAGAACAAAAAAGCTTAAGTATAGAAAGAAGAACAGTTTCTGGAAAGCATCACTGCATGCTATGAGTTAACTGTGCCTTCCTCCCTTGAATAAAGATAGGTTGAAGTCCTGACAGTATCTGGGAATGAGGTCTAATTTGGAAATAGGGTCACTGTAGATGTAATTAGTTAAGATGAGGATATAGTGGAGTCAGATGGGCCCTAACCTGATGTAACTGCTGTCCGTTTAAGAAGAGGACCCTGTGAAGACACAGAGATACAGGGAGAATGCCATACGAAGACAGGCACAGATTCAAGTGATGGATCTACAAGCCTAAGAACACCAAGGATCACTGGACTTCCCAGCAGCTAAGGGAGAAGTATAGACCAATCTTCCCACCTTGATTTCAGATTCTAACCTCCTAAAAGAAAAACAGTTTTCCACTCTCTACTCTCAACATTTCTGATAACTGAACATGGTGTGTTTTTCCATAGGAAACAATTCTTTAACTCTCAGTGGACACCAGCTGGCTGGGTGTCCTACAATTCAATTATTACACTAATACCCACAAGTTGTACAAACTCTACAATGTAGGGTCTCTCAGTCCACACAACTGATCCCCACTTCAAGCACCAATCTCAAGTCCTAGATTGTCACCTGTACATCTGACCAACCATCCATAAGTCACGTTCCCATGACTCCCTTCCCAAGCTCAATAATTTGCTAGAATGGCTCACAAAACTCAGGGCCACATTTTATCCACATTACCTATTTATTGTAAAGGATATAACTCAAAAACAGCCAGCTGGAAGAGCCTGGAGGGCAAGGTACAAGGTAAGAGGGTGTATGGAATTTCCGTGTCCTGTCTGGGCAGGCGCATCACCCTCCCAGTACCACCAAGGATTCACCAGTCCAGTAGCTCTCCAAACCCTTTCAGTTAGGATGTTTTTATGGAAACTTCATTACTCAGATATGATTGACTCAATCATTGACCATTAATGATTAAGTCAAAGTCTGGGCTGAAAGTTCCAAACCTCTAGTCACAAGGGTGGTTCCCCTGACAACCAAGCCCCCATTCTTAGAGGCTTTCCAAAGGTCACCTCATTAACATCAACTTAAGATTGAAAGGTGTGTGCTATAACAAAGATGTTTCTTTCACTTTTATCATTCTGGAACTGTCAGGAGTCAGGAACCAAAACCAAATATTTTATCAAAAGATCCTCCTATGGGCCCTATCACTTGGTAAAATTACAAAGATTTTAGGAGCTCTGGCTGTGAGCTGAGGATGAAGACCAAAATATGTATGTCTTATTATGTCACAAAATCACACTCCAGAACTATGAAAGAATAAATTCCTGTGTTCTATGCCACTCGGTTCACAGCACTCTGTTACAGCAGCCTGGGAAATGAATACAGCTAATATCAAGAAAAATTTTCAAATCTGAATCTTGAATAATTTTATATGCAAGCTGTTCTTAACTGTGAAAACTTGGAAGCAACCAAAAAGTCTTTCAATGAATGGATAAACAGAAACTGTGGTACATCCCTACAAAGGAGTATTTTTCAGCAATAGAAAGAAATGTTTTCCAGTTAACAAAACCAAAAGACAACTGACAGAATGGGAGAAGATATTTGCAAATGACATATCAGATAAAGGGCTAGTGTCCAAAATCTATAAAGAACTTAGCAAACTCAACACCCAAAGAACAAATAATCCAATCAAGAAATGGGCAGAGGACATGAACAGACATTTCTGCAAAGAAGACATCCAGATGGCCAACAGACACATGAAAAAGTGCTCCATATCACTCGGCATCAGGGAAATACAAATCAAAACCACCATGAGATATCACCTCACACCAGTCAGAATGGCTAAAATTAACAAGTCAGGAAATGACAGATGCTGGCGAGGATGTGGAGAAAGGGGAACCCTCCTACACTGTTGGTGGGAATGCAAGCTGGTGCAACCACTCTGGAAAACAGCATGGAGGTTCCTCAAAATGTTGAAAATAGAACTACCCTATGACCCAGCAATTGCACTGCTGGGTATTTACCCTAAAGATACAAACGTAGTGATCCGAAGGGGCACGTTGACCCGAATGTTTATAGCAGCAATGTCTACAATAGCAAAACTATGGAAAGAACCTAGATGTCCATCTACAGACGAATGGATAAAGAAGATGTGGTATATATACACAATGGAATACTATGCAGCCATCAAAAGAAATGAAATCTTGCCATTTGCGATGACGTGGATGGAACTAGAGGGTATCATGCTTAGCGAAATAAGTCAATCGGAGAAAGACAACTATCATATGATCTCCCTGATATGAGGGAGAGGAGATGCAACATGGGGGGTTGAGGGGGTAGGGGAAGAGTAAATGAAACAAGATGGGATTGGGAGGGAGACAAACCATAAGTGACTCTTAATCTCACAAAACAAACTGAGGGTTGATGGGGGGAGGGGGTTGGGAGGGGGGTGGGGTTATGGATATTGGGGAGGGTATGTGCTATGGTGAGTGCTGTGAAGTGTGTAAACCTGGCGATTCGCAGACCTGTACCCCTGGGGATAAAAATATATGTTGGGATGCCTGGGTGGCTCAGTTGGTTAAGCCGCTGCCTTCGGCTCAGGTCATGATCCCAGAGTCCTGGGATCGAGTCCCACATCGGGCTCCTTGTTCTGTGGGGAGCCTGCTTCTCCCTCTGCCTCTGCCTGCCGCTCTGTCTGCCTGTGCTCGCTCTCTCTCTCTCTCTGACAAATAAATAAATAAAATCTTTAAAATATATATATATATATGTTTATAAAGCTGTAAAAAAAAAAAGGAAAAAAGAAAGGATGAATACCCAAGTTTTGTAGCAACATGGATGGGACTGGAAGAGATTATGCTGAGTGAAATAAGTCAAGCAGAGAGAGTCAATTATCATATGGTTTCACTTATTTGTGGAGCATAACAAATAGCATGGAGGACAAGGGGAGATGGAGAGGAGAAGGGAGTTGAGGGAAATTGGAAGGGGAGGTGAACCATGAGAGACTATGGAATCTGAAAAACAACCTGAGGGTCTTGAAGGGGCGGGGGGTGGGAGGTTGGGGGAACCAGGTGGTGGGTTTTGTACAGGGCACGGATTGCATGGAGCACTGGGTGTGGTGCAAAAATAATGAATACTGTTATGCTGAAAAAATTTAAAAAAATTAAAAAAAAAAAAAAAAGAAATGTTTTCAAGACGAAGAAATGGAGGGACTCTAAAGGCATACCATTAAGTGAAAGAAACCGATCTGGCTATGCACTAGACGGTTCCACCTATACGACACTCTGGAAAAGGCAAATCTAGACAGTAAAGAGATGAGTGGTTGCCAGGGTTCAGTGAAAGGGAGGGAGAGACAAACAGGCAGAGCACAGAGGATTTTCAGGGCAATGAAACTATTGTGCACGATACAGTAATGATGGAAACATGGCATTATACTTTTGTCAAAACCCACAAAATGTACAACACAAAGAGTGAACCCTTAATGTAAACTACAGGTTTCAACTAATAATAATGTGTCGGTACTGGTTCATCAACCCTAACAAGTGCACCACACTAATACAAGATATATATAGGAGAAACTGTGGGGGTCGTGAAAGGGGAATATAGGGCTGCAGACTTTTTGTTTTCTAATAACTGAGAACATTAAAATAACCATAATAATGACTACTATCTATGAGAGATTTTTTTTTATTTTTATTTTTTATAAACATATATTTTTATCCCCAGGGGTACAGGTCGGTGAATCGTCAGGTTTACTTCACAGCACTCACCCCAGCACATACCCTCCCCAATGTCCATAACCCCACCCCCCTCTCCCAACCGCCTCCCCCCAACAACCCTCAGTTTGTTTGGTGAGACTACGAGTCACTTATGGTTTGTCTCCCTCCCAATCCCATCTTGTTTCATTTATTCTTCTCCTACCCCCTTAACCCCCCATGTTGCATCTCCACTTCCTCATATCAGGGAGACCATATGATAGTTGTCTTTCTCCAATTGACTTACTTCGCTGCATGATACCCTCTAGTTCCATCCACGTCATCGCAAATGGCAAGATTTCATTTCTTTTGATGGCTGCATAGTATTCCATTGTGTATATATACCACATCTTCTTTATCCATTCATCTGTTGATGGACATCTAGGTTCTTTCCATAGTTTGGCTATTATAGACATTGTTGCTATAAACATTCGGGTGCACGTGCCCCTTCGGATCACTACGTTTGTACCTTTAGGGTAAATACCCAGCAGTGCAATTGCAGGGTCATAGGGTAGTTCTATTTTCAACATTTTGAGGAACCTCCATGCTGTTTTCCAGAGTGGTTGCACCAGCCTGCATTCCCACCAACAGTGTAGGAGGGTTCCCCTTTCTCCACATCCTCGCCAGCATCTGTCATTTCCTGACTTGTTAATTTTAGCCATTCTGACTGGTGTGAGGTGATATCTCATGGTGGTTTTGATTTGTATTTCTCTGATGCCGAGTGGTATAGAGCACTTTTTCATGTGTCTGTTGGCCATCCGGATGTCTTCTTTGCAGAAATGTCTGTTCATGTCTTCTGCCCATTTCTTGATTGGATTATTTGTTCTTTGGGTGTTGAGTTTGCTAAGTTCTTTATAGATTTTGTACACTAGCCCTTTATCTGATATGTCGTTTGCAAATATCTTCTCCCATTCTGTCAGCTGTCTCTTGGTTTTGTTAACTGTTTCCTTTGCTGTGCAAAAGCTTTTGATCTTGATGAAATCCCAATAGTTCATTTTTGCCCTTGCTTCCCTTGCCTTTGGTGATGTTCCTAGGAAGATGTTGCTGCGGCTGAGGTTGAAGAGGTTGCTGCCTGTGTTCTCCTCAAGGATTTTGATGGATTCCTTTCTCACATTGAGGTCCTTCATCCATTTTGAGTCTATTTTCGTGTGTGGTGTAAGGAAATGGTCCAATTTCATTTTTCTGCATGTGGCTGTCCAATTTTCCCAATACCATTTGTTGAAGAGGCTGTCTTTTTTCCATTGGAGATTATTTTATAGTAGAAAGAAGATCTTCATTTTTTTTGAAGATTTTATTTATTTATTAGAGAGAGAGACAGAGAGCGAGTGCACAAGCAGGGGGAAGGGCAGAGGTATGGGGAGAAGCAGGCTCCCTGCTCAGCAGGAAGTCGAATGAGGGACTTGATCCCAGGACACTGAGATCAGGACCTGAACTGAAGGCAGACGCTTAACCGACTGAGCCACCCAGGCGTCCCAGAAATAAGATCTTTAAAACCAAAAAGTTAGGAGGATGTACTCTTGTGATACAGAACAGTCCTATCCTACCTTGATAAAAGATGGCTCAAAACAGAGTATCTGCCAAAAATGAAATAGAAGTGGAACAGTAGACAGATGGAATATTATCTCAATTACTTTCATTTCACCCCACACCAAGGAAAAAATCATCATGAACTAGCCTTGTTAATGCACGGCTTTTAGATCATTCTTCATTTAGTGCTTATAATATCCCTTAAAGAGAAGTAGTAGTAGTGCTATTCCTATTTACTAATGGGGTAACTGACCCTTACAGAAGTTGAGCAACTTTTCCAAGGTGACATATACCTTGCAAGGGCAGCTGAACTTGCACTGTATAACTGTACTAAGATTATGCTCATGACATGATAGCATTCTAGTGCAACTGTATAGCAGACAACAACATGAGGGATGCGAGGCTGAGAAAGAGATCGGGACCAGAGGTAAGAGGTGGAAGTCATTCGTAAAGAAACAACAGCTAAGGCTATGAGGGGGCAAAAAAGAGCATAATGAAGGAAGAAGGGAGTTAGGGAGTGAGCAAGGACTGAAGGACACATTAAGGTCATCTCTTTTGGCTGTGCACAAAGTGTACAAAGGAGAGGCAGTCAGAAAACTGAACCAACAGTTGTCACCAGGTCTGAAATTGGGGGCCATCATCTTTGACTCCGCTCTCCCCCTAATCTGCAACATTTAGGTAGCTTTCATGCATTATGTCCACATACATATGTTTTCAAATATGTCCTTCACTTTGCATTATGTCACTACCCTAGTTCATGTCTTTTATCAATTTTTACTGGGAATTGTTCAGAGCCTCCAAACATGTCTCCTTGTCTCCATTCTACCTGCCTCTAAGTAATACTACCTGTTTGTGTATCCAAGTTTCTTTTACTCCTCCCCCCACAATTCCCAACAAATGGGAACTTATACACACTGTTCAATTCTTGATTGTTTTTAACTGTCTTGAACATATTTTCATATTCACATGTGGAGATCCACCTCTTCTTTCCAAAGACTGCACAGTACTCAATTATAAGCATAAAATCATCCCCCCAAAAAATTTCTCTTAATTTCCAGACTTCTGTCATTACAAATTCTAGCATCAACTTGTCAAGTTTGAACCATATTTTTACAGAATAAGCAAGAACTAAAATCTGAACAATATTGAGCACTTCAATTTCATATCAAACAAGGTATGTCTTTCCAATTATTTAAGTGTTCTTTTATATTATTCATCAGAGTTTTAAAATTTCTTCATAAAATTTCTGCATATATCCTAAGTTTATTTTTGGACATTTTATATTTTCAATTGTTATTATAAATAGGATCTTTCCCTCCCTTAAATATATATATTTAAGTACCTAAGAATACTTAAAATACTTAAAAGTATTTTCATAATAGGAAGCTATTGATTCTTATATATCCAACTTGGCTTTTAGTATGCCTTGTAATTTTTTTTGTTGCAAGTTGGACATGACGTACTAGGGAAAAACTTAAATAAGCAGGCCTTTAGTGATTTCAAGGTTAAAGTGTGGCGGTGGGAGCCGAAGTGTTCTATAGTCCTATGACTAAGTCCTACAGTCCTCAGTCTTTTGAGGAGCTTGTGCCCCTGGGCCCTGACACTCACAAGTGCTTCTTAGTCTCCACCCTCAAGGTGGGACAGGATGGCTGGATGGTACTGAAGTTTATATTTCTACTTCTCTTCCCCTAGACAGGAGACTAGAGGAGGCTAGACTTGGGTCTTTCCCTTCTCCCAGGTCAGGCAGCCTCTGACAAAACCAGGTAGCATAGGAGAGGAAAATAGTTTCTCTCGAGGGCAGGCCTTACCAAAGAGAACAGAATGTTTTCAACATATTTCAAAAACTGGCTATTTTTCCCCTCCTTCTGCCAGAAAAGAGATTTTTCTCACTCTTCTCTGTATGAACCTGGTAGGGGTTTTGTTGGTAAAACTCAGAAAAGTACAAAGAACTCCTACATGTGGGGTCTCCTGGAGTTATAGCTCTCAGACTTGTCCACTGTGAGCCTCCAGAAATTCATCAATTACAATTCCTATGCTGATACCCCATCCGGGTTCCTGAGAAGGTTTCTGCTTGTGGGTTTCTGCTCTACCTGTCTAGTGTGGAGGGCAGCCATCTGGCCTGTGACCTCAGTTCTCTGACGGATCTAAGAAGAGGTGTTGACTTTCAACTTGTTCTGCTTTTTTTCTTTTTTTAAAGATCTTTATTTATTTATTTGACAGACAGAGATCACAAGTAGGCAGAGAGGCAGGCAGAGAGAGAAAGGAGGAAGCAGGCTTCCCACTAAGCAGAGACCCCAATGCAGGGCTCGATCCCAGGACACTGGGACCATGACCCAAGCCAAAGGCAGAGGCTTTAACCCACTGAAGCCACCCAGGTGACCCCCTGTTCTGCTTTTTATTTGTTAGAATAGAGTGAGGACTTCCAAGTTCCTTCTTATAACCAGTCAGTCTAATTACTTTGTTTCTAATAATATTCATTTGATTTTCTTGATTTCCAGGTAAAAATATGCTTATTTTGCCCGTTCCTTTTCAATAATATGCCTACCATGTATTTATTTTTATCTAATTGCATCGGACAGTACCTATAAACAATGATAAATAACACAAGCATGATAGTATATAACCCTATCTTGTTCTTTAGTGGGACTACTTCTACTGTTTTAATACTGTACTATTAAGATGCTTACATAAGCATTTACCCATTCCTTTCTAATTAAAAAGTTCTAAAAATCTGAAAGAGATGTTGAATTTTGTCAAATATCTTTCATTATGTGCCTTTTCTGTATATATGAAGATGATTATATGGAATCATGTGTGGGTTGTAACAGCAATTAAATCAACAGCACTTTATGCTCAGTTTTGAAGTCTGAAACACTTTTTGTCTTCTCTAGAATTATCATGTTAATTAGTATTCCACCTAATTAAATAACCTTTAGGCACATATACTATTCCTTATGTCCTTACTATGAATTGAATACAGTCAATATTATTCCTGTTGCATCATGAATTTATGCTTTCACTTTATCATTTTTTCATACTTTCTCATTTTTAAATAATCTTTATGATTCTCTATTGTAATGATTTGGCTCTTTTTACTAATCTTAATACATTCAGACTTTTTTTCTTTTAAGCTTTAAGTGGGTTAATAATATCTTCAAATCACATCAAATTGATTACAGACCCAACAGAATGGTGGGCAAGACATTACTTACTAGAGCCTAGTCAACTACTAACATCATGAGCTTGTGGTGAGCAGAGCTGAGGAGCTTTTACTCTGGTACCCAACCTTATAACTGTCAAAGGAGAAATTTGGCGGGGGGGGGGGGTCTAACTTTTTATTTTTTAATTTTTTTTAAGTTTTATTTTTATATTTATTTAAATTATGTTATATTAGTCACCATACAGTACATCATGAGTTTTTGATGCAGTGTTCCATGATTCATTGTTTGTGTACAACACCCAGTGTTCCATGCAATATGTGCCCTCCTTAATACCCATCAACCAGGCTAACCCATTCCCCCACCCAAAGGAGAAATTTTTAAGGAGGAGTTTCTACGTACCAAACACTAAGAGTAAGAGTAGTAAAAGTGCTGGTAATTTTTTTCCTTAATTCTATTTCTATTTGCCACAAATTTTTATTTCATTGTATTACTTTCTTAAAAAAAAACTAGCGTTGTTATAAACAATAAAATCTTATAAAAGAGAGTTAATGGTAACTTTAGAGAAAAAAATTTCAGTAAAACAGAAATCATGAGAGTTTGGACTGAAATCATTTCCCTAATAAGGTTGGATATGAGACAACTGTGAAGATTTTCAAATGGATTTTGGTGGCTCTTCGATGACAGAAATGAATTAGTGACCACTTCTGTCTCTTTTCCAAATTTTCCTCATATAATTTCTTCAAAGTTTTTTTTTTTTTACATTATCTCTCTGATTATTATCCATATATCTTCTATCAGGAAAAAAGATCACAATGGACTAGAATCACCTGATGGGGCTGAGTCTATTATTAACATACCATGATTTGTTTCACTGAAGAGCAGAAGGAAGTACATTCCAGATGCATGAGCCAGCATGAATGGAAGTTGAAATGAGCACATGACATTTAAGGGACTATTGAAAAAAAAACAAAAACAAAAACAAAAAACCTATCTATAGATGTGGGGTTATGTTCTGGAAAAGATGGACATACTCTGTGATAGCTTTGATGCGACCACACATGGAGAACCCTGAACACAAGGCTTAGAAGTCTACACTTTCTGTAAGAAACAGGGATCCCCTGGAAGGATTTTTTTTAAGATTTTTTTTTTCTATAATTTATTCCAGAGAGAGAGAAAGAGAGTGAGAAAGTGGGGTGAGGGGCAGAGGGAGATAACCAGACTCCCCGCTGAGCGGGAGCCCAACACAGGGCTCAATCCCAGGACCCTAAGTCATGCTCTGAGCTGAAACCAGGAGTCAGACACTTAACCAACTGAGCCATGCAGGCAGCCCTCCGCCCTGAAGAACTTTTAAATAGGGGTATCACATTATGAAAGTGATTTCAGAGGAAGATTAACTTTATGACGATGCATTAACTAAATCAGAGTCCCTACAAATATCAGTCATTCTTGAACTCTGCCATGTGCCTCCCTGATCTATTTCCATTCCAATTACTTTAGCTCTACAAATAATTAAGTGAACTCCCCCTTCATTTTTCCTCTTAAACAATCTTGACCTTTTACCTTTCCATATAAATTTTAGGATCAACTTGCCAAGTTCTACAAGACAAACTTTTGAATTTGGTTTGAATTATATTGCATTAACAGATATATACTGAAAATATCTGACATCCCCAGATGGTTGTGTCTACTCATCTATTTATTTAGATTTAAGTTCTTTAATAAAGTTTATAACCTTCCCCATACAGTTCTTATAGATCTTTTATTACATGCATCCCTGAGTAATGTCATTTCGTTGCTCTTGTGACTGGAAATCTTTTTAAAATCACACTGTCTAAACATTTTTGTTAAGGTACAAAAGCATGATTTATCTTTTTAAAGTTATCTTGTATCCAGCAACAGTGCTGATAGTTTGCATATAGATTTTCCTTATATTTTCCATATGCACAATCATCTGTAAATTAAAAAAGCTTTCTTTCTTCCTTTCATTTCTTATACTATTTATTCTTTTCTTATTTTACTGGGTAGGAATTCTAGCATCCTGTTCCTAAGTTTGAAGGCTATGCTTCTAACATTTCCCCATTAAGTGTAAGACTTATTGAAGAGTTTTGATGGATATCCTTCACCTGGCTAAAGTTGTTCTTTTCATTTCGTAGGCTCTCAAGAATTGATGCTGGTGTGAGCAGTAGCGGTATTAACTTCTGCTAATGAGTGTACCTTCAACCATTTTTCCTCTTATTGAAATGATTATGTGTAATAGACAATGTTCACTATCTAATATCTGCTTAATGAGTCTTAATTCATTCTGACTATATTTACATATTTTCAGAACATGTCAACATTCATGCACACACTCTAGATAAGAAATAATCCAATTATCTCCGACCTTTGTTTCATAAAGAAAATATAAATAATATAAAAAGACAAGCAAATTTACTTGATTTAAGCCTATCAACTATTACAAGATAAGGGCAGATGGCTGAAAACAAAACTGAAAATATTACAAATTTTATCTCATATATATAATATTTATATATACATAAATTATACATGTCATATAACACATATATTCCAAGATCAAACAGGCCTTATAAAATAGAGATAAAAGACATAAAATACAATTCCATTCTAATATTTGATTCTGAATTATAGACAAACATTGGTATAAATGCCTTATCATAGATACCACAAAGGAAATGTTGCATAGTACAACTTCTAATTTATCTTTTAGTCACCACCATTTAAGGAACTTACTTTACACTTTATAAACAAATAGAGCTGTATGCATCTGAATTTTCAACTCCTGCATTTCATGGAAATTATTTCAGTCAGCAAATAAACCAACCAGACAGTAGTTCCTTAGGTTCTTAATTCCACTAAGTGCTAAACTTTAAAAATATGTTCTTATTAAAGAAAGCCTGATTTTAAAAACTGCAGATTTATAAAAAATAAACGCATTTGCGTTAAAAGTTTTATATGAAAGGGGGCAGGGAGAAAGAAGGGGGGGAGGGGGAAATTTTGAAAGGATTTTTTTGAAAAATTTTAATGAAATTACGTAAGTTTCTCTACCACATGAAGAGGAAAAGAAGCAAACAAACACTCTGCATTTATTCACTGAGGAACCACGACTGAATTTACCAAGGCCGAGTTTGTGCTCAGTTTTTCGGAAACACCTGTATGGATTTTACCTGTATATGACTCTTTCTGCAACAAGCAATGCTGAAAAGATGAAAAATATAAAGAGAACTCCACATGAATAAATACAAGTCTCGAATATCTAGCATAGTTTCATCTTGTTTCAATAAGAAATCCTCAACACAAGCTTTCACATTCAGCTGTTAATCAACTAACACTATCTTCTCAGGAAAAGGGTCACTGAACAACACCTGTAGCAGAAAATTTTTACAACTTGATTTAAGATTTCTAATGAAATTGGATTAGCTTTCCAATGCATGGTGCTTTTCATACTTCCATTTAAAAGCTGTTACTAAAGGAGCTTTAAAAGGTTAAGGCTCAGGGCAGGGATAAACAGCTGAGGCTATGTGGAGAACTCAAAGCCTGGAGGTTAACCAACTTCAAATCATCTGTAAATGATGATTTTCACAACCACCAACCATACCAAGCCCCTCATCTCAAGCATAGAGCCAAACCACGATCAGGCAGAAAACTACACACAGCTGTCTGCAGTTGGGCCCACCTATAATTAACTAGCACACTTATATTTTAGGGCCACCGAAGGTATACACACTCTACGCACTAAATATCAACAACTAACAGAACTGAGGGGAGATCAAACCTTTACTACAAAAAGCCTCTTTTTCTGATTATTTAGAAAAGGAATTTTAATTTATTAAGGAAGTAATGTTGAAAACTGCTATTGCTACCTCAAAAAATGTATTAGGATATTCTTTGTCCCTTCAGAAAAGCTCACTACATGTCTGAAAACAACAGCCAGGTCACAGAAGGCCAGTCACTCTGGGTAATGTGCTATACAGGGACACAACCCACCTGAGACCAAGTAAGGCGAACACGGAGCTGCGTGCCTTTAAGCACGGGACTTAATTAATCTCTTCTGAATACCAGGTTTCTCACTAGTCACATGGAGTCACAGTATGTGTCTCACAGGACTGTTGTGGAAGTTAAATGAGATGAGGCTTATATAGCAATAATCACACCTTGGATAAACCTCACTGGCTACGATACTGCCACTGCACAAAACTGAGATGAGGCATATATAAATGTTTACCAGTAGCAAGAAGATTTTTTTCAAGTATTAGAAGCACATTCTTCCCATCTCACCTCTGAAAAGAGGACATATTTGAAATTAGGTGGCATTTTTTAAAGAATACTAACATTTAATGTAATGTTAATCATTCATCTCCCTTCCACAACTGAAAAAAAAGACTAGGAATCAAAGGTAACTTTAAAAATGAGGGAACAGGGTAACAGGCAGCCTATACACTACTATGGAAAGTACAATTAACCTTTGCTGCCCAAAACCATCTCTTCAGTTTAACATTTAACAACTGTCTCTTCATCTCATAAAGATTTTCCGAGGAATCCTCTAAGCCGTGAAAGATGCTAAATTCATAAGGCACTAATGGAGAGAATCCCGACAGTCATGGAGCTGATATGTAATTTCAGAAGATTCCCTTGGTACTCCAGAGCGCTAAGAAAGTCAATAATCTGGTACATTTTAGTATCTGATGTTAAACCTGAAGGGGCAACAGGCATAAAATAAGACTACTCCAGACTAATATGCATATATGATCACCCTACCCATGATATCACCTCCAAATAAAATGCATGCAAATGATGTTTTGCTTCAGAAGTAAAGTAACTTTGTACCTTTTTGGTGAAAGGAAGGAAGGGAGGGGAGGGAAGAGGTGGGCTGGGGAAGGAGGGAGGGAGGAGAGGGAAGAAAGGGAGGGAAAAGGAAGGCAGGGAAGGGAGAAAAAAGAAAGAGAAGGAAGGAAGGGAAGGAGGGAGGGAGGAAGGAAGGAGAGAGAGAAAGGGAGGGAGGGAGGAAAGAAGAAAGAGAGAGAGGGAGGGAGGGAGAGAGAGGGGGAGGAAGGGAGAAAGGAAGAAAGCCTAGTGCCCAGATCTTGGTTTCTAATACCATTCTCCAATAAAAGAAACCTAGGCTCCTTGAGAAATGGATGATGATTTTAAAACTGAGGCAGGAATTATCAAGATGAGGCTGGACTATCCTGTAGTGCTTACTTAGTAAAGTAACACAGGGTTGAGAACAAAACAAAACAAACACAATGATTGGAATACATCAAAGGGACAGATGATCTGACTGAAGTAACTCTCAATTTGGAGTTGGAACAATCTGAGCAACAAGGTAGTACTGAATTAAAATCCAAAATATAAAATAGATATCTGTAAGTAAATACTGATATAAATAAATGCTGCATAAAGTGATAAATGAGAGAGAAGAGACAAATCTCCAGGCAGAGGAATTACAAAAAATGTATGTAGAAGTTCCACTCTCAACAAGATGGGCTTAAATTCGGACTGTGCATAGCCACTTCCTTCAGAGACTACAGTATAAAAAGGCAGGGGAGGAAAAAAAAAAGTATTTTGCATTGAAAACCCCTAACCCTACCTCCACCAAGTGATTAAGGTTAACATCCACAGTGATAAATCATGTCGACAGTATGTACCCTTGACATGATGCGATGAAGATGGCTCTTTACCTCTGTGGTCTTCTTCCCCAAAAGACGTAACCCCAGTCTATGGGTAAAATATCAGACATCCTACAAAACACCTGATGAGTGCTCTTTAAAACTGTCAGGATCACCAAAAACAAAGAGTCTAAAAGCCTGTCACAGCCAAGAGACACCTAAGGAGACATGACTGCTAAATGTGATATGATGTCCTAGATGGGATCCTAGATGTCCAATATGTACAATGTACAATGTCCAGATGTACAATAACTAGATGTCCTAGTTAATTGTACCATGGGTTCATTATTTTTGAGAGATGTATCATACAAATGTAAGACATTAATAATAGGGTAAAGTGGAGGTCAAGTACATAGGAACCCCTAACTATCTTTGCAATTTTTCTGTAAATCAAAAAGTTTTCTTCTAAATTTTTAAAAATATCTAGTAAGAAATAAATTATAATGTTTAATATACAAATTAAAATTATGACTCTCATTTTGTCCCAATGTAAGTCAGTCACTCTTATTTATAAGTCTGGTGTCCCAAAGAAATGAAGGAGACCTGCCTTCAAAAAAGCTGAGAGCAGAGGTCACCTTTCAGCTGTGATTCACAGGCATGCCTAGTTAAGTAGTTTAACTAACTTAACCCTCACAAGAACACAAAAATGGCTTATTTTGAACCATTTACTTATATTTTATTTCAGGCAAGAAAAGGCAGATTGAATATTAATAACGCAGGCATAGCCAGAAGCAAAAGTGACATTTCTCCCACTCCTAGTAGGAGTTCTTTATCATCACAACACGAAGTTAAAAGCAAACGATGTGGGGCACCTGGCTGGCTCAGTCGGTTGGGCATCCAACCCTTGGCTTTGGCTGAGGTCATGATCTCAGGGTTGAGGTGCTGTGCCCCACATCAGGCTCCATGCTCAACACGGAGTCTGCTTGTCCCTCTCCCTCTGCTCCCCCCCCCACCTTGCTCACTTGCTCTCTCGTTCTCAGATAAGTAAATAAATAAAATCTTTTTAAAAGAATGATGTTTTTAACTAATGTAATCTGCCTAGAAATAGCCCAAAAAAATTCACAGGCCTTCAGTGCGTTTGTATTAACATAATGAACAAACAAAAGTTAGATACATATATAAAAGATAAGGTTTTTTTTAAAGATTTATTTGAGAGAGAGAGAATGAGAAAGCATAACGGGAGTGGGGAGGTCAGAGGCAGAAGCAGACTCCCAGCTGAGCAGGGAGCCCAATGTGGGACTCTATCCTGGGACTCCAGGATCATGACCTAAGCCAAAGGCTGTGTCTTAACCAACTGAGTCCCAGGTGCCCCAAAAGATAAATTTTTAAGTAGCAATGAATTAAGGAGAGGAAACGATGGATTTATATCCATGATTATTAATGATGAACCCTGCCCTTAATGTATATTATGCAACAAAATAATAGCTAAAGATATTATGAAGCCTTCATAATTAGCACAATATATCCAGACTATAAAGATAAATCTTTATTATTTTTAGTAATGTTTAAAGTCAGTTTATACCCAAACTATTATTTTACGACATTTCACAACACACAAGAACAAAAAAGAGGAAGACTTTCCAGATGTT
The DNA here is from genome assembly GCF_902655055.1 of Lutra lutra. Lineage (NCBI taxonomy): Eukaryota > Metazoa > Chordata > Mammalia > Carnivora > Mustelidae > Lutra > Lutra lutra. The sequence goes on along the minus strand of NC_062287.1, from coordinate 36,347,681 downwards.
TGTAATCTGTACTCTTACATCTGTTGGATTCTGTTTTGAAAATGTAACACAAAAAAAGATACAGTCTCAGTCAGTATACGCTTAACAGCAAATGACTTCATTAATATAAACAATGTTCTCATTAAAATTGTGGAACTATAACCACTGGGAAAGCAGCCACTTGGTCAGGATAAAAAGACTCCAAGGTTTAAGGGTTAGCACTGCACATGAAATTCATTTTCTCCATCATTCAAAGATAAGCAGTTGTACAAAGGCTGATGAATCCAAAAACAATCAAAGTGCTACAGGATATCACTGGTGTGGTTAATTTCATAGCAATAAGACCTTGAACAAATACAAGACTATTTAAACTATAATGAGATGCATAGCAACTACAACACTATATTTAAGTGACTTAGCTCCAGAACTGGACGTGAGCTAGACTAGCCAGAGAATTTATTAGTGACGAGACTTTGGACATGGTATTAAGCTCTATGAGTTATTATTATCCCTAGAATAGTGATGAAAATAGTCTTTACCTCACAGAATTTGAAGAAGTATTACAAGAGATATTTCATTACAGGACGGAGAACAACACTGGGGATATGGTAAGTACTCAAAAAAGGTTAGCTATTATTGGCCACCATTATGGGAGTAATTGTGAACATCTTTGACATGACAACCAAACCCACTAATTATCTTTTTGCAAAAAACTTCAAAGTTATCAAACTCAGAAATGAATTACACATTTTTCTTTTACCAATAAGATTTCCATATCTGGGGCCTGTTCTGGGATATACTATAAAGACTGAGGTCTTGGGTGACTATTCCATCAAGATCTCCTGCTTACTTAGTGCAAGGTTATACTCATAGTGTTGGCCACAAACAGCTAACAAAAAATACATGAAAATACCTCAAAAAAATGGCATACATACCCTCAAATCAGGAGAAAAGTTGTCTGCAGAAGTTGAAATGGAATCCGATGATACTACAGAAGCTGACTTTGTATGCACTGAATTCTCTGAATGAGAAGTGGAAGCACTACAAAATACAAAAGCATAGTACGTTTCAAAAATGACGGCTTTAAAACACAATTTCAGAAATTCTACTAATTCTAACCCCGATTCTACTAATTATAACTCCATTATTTATTAAAACTTCCATTGCCAACCAGTCCTACTTTGTCTATTCAAGCCTGTCTTCAAATACTGATAAATTACACACTCCCTGTACCTGCAGGGTTAAGTATTCTTACCACAGTCCCTCTGGACAGACCCCCAGTACTCCTGAATAAACTTGGGGCTAATTCTTTTTCTTCAACCATCCACTCCTTCATCCATTCAACGAACACTCACTGAATGATCCAATATACAAAACCATTACACTAGGCTCTAAGATTTGGAGATAAATAGGATAAAACCCTCACGTTCACAAAGTTCACAAACTCTGGCAGAGACAGACAAGTAAATAAATGGTGTGTTGTGATGACGATACTAACCCCTGTGAAACTGAAGAAAGGAAGCCCCCTTTAAAATAGTCAGGAGGCAAGAAGGCGGGGGGGGGGGGGGATCTCTCACGCCCTACCTTCTCTGCAGTCCTCTGCATTCCCAACAGGAAGAAGCCTCTATTTTACCACCCCAGGAGGAGGGAGATTTTCTCCTTGCCTGGCAAAAGCCCCACCAAAGAGAAGCTGTCACAACTCAGCCAACTAAAGCCACTACACTTTAAACACCAGTTTAGTCCAATGAGCTTTGTGTTTCTAACACAAAATTAGTAACTGCTCCTCTGTATCCCCCTTTTCCACATTAAAGAGCATCCCTCTCCTTTGTTCTCTGGACTTGCCTATGGTTGTGCCATAATGCTCATGTCTCAAACCGCAATTCTGTTATTCCTGATAAATCCATTTTGCTGGTAATATAACTGACAGCTTTATTTTCGAGGTTAACACACTACAAACACAGAGAGAAACACAGAGACAGAGACAAAGACAGAAACAGAGAAAATGGACTGTGGGGGAAAGGCAAAGGAAGAAGCCAACTTTCCCCAGGAACTTCATGGAAGATTTCACAGAAAAGATATTCTTTGAACCAAGTGTTGAAAGACAGGAAATTGCCAAGCTGACAAACAAGTAAGGGAACTCCAAAAACATACAAACCAAAAGCACTGCAAAGATCCTGAATGATCGAAGAGCCCAGAACACTTGAGAAACTACAAAAAGTTCACAGGGCTAGAGAAGTGGAACAGATATAGGTGCCTGTCTTCCCACCTGTATCTTTCCACTAAATCAAATTCTTTATAAGCCTGTCTTAAATATCTACTTCTTCCATTACATTAAGTAATCACAATTTAATTAATTTAACTACCCCAAAAGGAAAAACTGTCTTCATTTTCCACAAAATCCACCTCAGTGCCTACATATAGTGTTAACATGTATTATTTTTGTTAAATTCTAAAACAGTGACAATATGCCTATACCACAAACTGAATGATTTACATCATTTCCTTTTATCAGTAAAACAAAGTTAAAATCATTTAAAGTATTAAAAAAAAAAAGGTGGAAAAATCTCAGACACTTGGAATTGAAGCTTAAGGTTCTGATTAAAAAATATATTTTTCTAAAGCTCCACTCCGAACATATTGAAAGGCTTCCTCACACCGAAAGTCAAATTTTTTTCATCAGATTTTGATAAAATAAACCATCTTGAGATGTGAAACTTAACAACCAGATTTTTATTTTAAAATTTGTTCACCATAAACCTGCCTGTAACAATAACTTAATTATTTCTACAATGTGAAAACCATCTTCTCCAAAAGAAACTGTCACTTCAATTTCTCTTGTTATATTTTTAGGCCTTACTGAGGAGTGACTGATAAAGGCGAACTATGCAGGACACATTAAGGTGTATAACATGATGTTCTGATATATGTATCCACCTTGAAATGTGAAATGAGTACCACAATCAAGCCAACGTAACACCCATCACCTCACATCGTTCCTTTTTTTTTTTTTTTTTGTGGGGAGAAAATTTGAGATCTACCCTTTTGGCAATTTCAAGAGTATACAGTACAGTATTACTCACAACAGTCACCATGCTATACATAAGGCCCCTGGAACTATTCACATTATATCTAACACTTTGTCCCTTTTGCTCAGTATCTCCCCATCCCCCTCTTTTTAGATCTATGGTCTGAAAATACTTGCTCATATTCTGCAGGTCCCTTTTTCCTTTTGTTATTTCGTTTGCTATAGAGAAATTGTTCAGTTTGATATAGTTTATTTTTGCTTTTGTTGTGCCTGTGCTAGTGGTGTCAAGTCCAAGAAACCGTTCTAAAGCCAATGCTAGGGAGATTTTCCCTTGTTTCCTTCTAGGATTTTTAAATATTCAGGCCTCACATTTAAATGTTTAATCCATTTTGGTTTGATTTCTGTGTATAGTGTAACATCAGGGTTCAATTTCATCCTTTTGCATGTGGATATCCATTTTTACCAAAACCACTGCACATTCTTGGCACCCTTTTCAAAGACAAGTTGACTGTATTTGTGTGGTTTTATTTCTGGGCTCTCTATCCTGTTCCGTTGATTTATGTGTCTCTTTTTTATGCCAGGACCATACTGTCTTGATAATTACAGCTCTGCAATGCAGTTTGAAGATAGGAAGTATGACGCCTCCAGCTTTGTTCTTCATGTTCAAGAACATGTTCTTCATGTTCCCCAATTGCTTTAGCTATTGGGGGTCTTCTGTGGTACCACAATGATTTCAGGCTTCTTTTTTCTATGAAAATTGCTACTGGATTTATTAGAGAATGTGTTGAATCTGTAGACCACTTTGGTCAGCATGGACATATTAGGATTAATTCTTCTAATCCAGTAACACAGCATAACTTCCCATTGATTTATGCCTTCAGTTTTCGCCATCATAGTTTTACCGTTTGTACAAGTCTTTACCCTCTTTGGATAAATTTGCTCCTAAGTATTTTACTCTTGCTGATGCTACCACAATGGAATTATTTTAATTTCTTTTTTGGAGAGTTGTTAGTGTATAGAAACACAACTGATTTCTGCATGTTGATTTTGTATCCTGCAACTTTCCTGAATTTGTTTATTAGTTTTAACAGTTTCTTGGTAGAGCCTTTACAGTTTCCATTTGTAACATCATGCCATCTGCAAAATGTTTGGGTTTTTTAAAAGATTTTTATTTATTTATTTGACAGAGAGAGAGAGGACAAGCAGAGAGAGCAGCAGGCAAAGGCAGAGGAAGAAGCAGGCACCCCACAGAGCAGGAAGCCCTATGTGGGGCTCGATCCCAGGACCTGGAGACAATGACCTGAGCTGAAGGCAGACACCAAACTGACTGAGCCAACCAGGTGCCCTGAAAAATGTTTTTATATATTCATACAATGGGAAAATCATCTCTCCCAAAATAAATTCACTTAAATGGATTAAAAACAGTATTCTAGTAGGAAGACTTCATAACATTTTTTTCAAATGCAAACGTATTTATTTTATTAACTATTTCAAGGTATGAGTATAGTTGTTATTTGTTTAGACCCAACAACTTGTAATATTACACAAAGGAGTAGTCACAAGAAATTCTATTATCTAATTTTATAATGTAAAGATAGAGAAACTGACAGAGAAATGTTTTCTTCCTTTCTTCTTTTTCCTTTTTTGTTGTTATAGCCAACTTCTCACTAATTAAATGCCATCTATGTTAAAATAACAGGTAAAATAATCAAAGTTTAGGCACAGTACTTTGAGAGACATTATTTGTTGCCTAATCCATATACATACATAACTCTTTTTTCCCTTACTTTGATTAGGGCAGTTTGTGCCTAGCCTAACATGACATGCTTGCTTTTGGCTCCCTTGTGGCCAGGAGAACCATGTGATACAACTTCGGTCAATGAGATTTAAGAGAAACTATGTTAATAGTTATAAAAATCAAAGGTTTCGGGGCGCCTGGGTGGCTCAGTGGGTTAAGCCGCTGCCTTCGGCTCGGGTCATGATCTCAGGGTCCTGGGATCGAGTCCCGCATCGGGCTCTCTGCTCAGCAAGAAGCCTGCTTCCCTCCCTCTCTCTCTCTCTGCCTTCCTCTCCGTCTACTTGTGATCTCTCTCTGTCAAATAAATAAATAAAATCTTTAAAAAAAAAAAAATCAAAGGTTTCATAATAAAGGTGAGCAGGAACAGCAGGACAGCCCTTAACCTTTCCCATTTTCTCTTGGCTGGAACAAGAATGTAAAGCTTAGAAATACTGTAGCCATCTTGTAAACAAGACCAACATGCTGACCTGTTAAGAACTGGGACCCAAATAACAGGAAGAACATAAAGTCCTCATGGCATCACTGAGCAGCCAAATCCACACCAGCTCCCTACTTATCGAATTTTTGTTATATAAAAAAAACGAAGTTCATTTTTTTTAAGATTTATTTATTTGAGTGAGAGAGAGGGCATGTGCAGCAGAGAGAGGGTGCAGAGGGAGACAATCTTCAAGCAGACTCCTCACTGAGCACGGAGTCCAATGTAGGGCTTGATCTCACAACCTATGAGATCATGACCTGAGCCAAAACAAGGGTCAGATGCCTAACCGACTGAGGCCCCCAGGTGCCCCTGAAGTTCAATTTTTAAAAACACTGTAATGGAATTTTTTATTCTGTACAGCCAAACACAATTCTAAATGATATGGCAAACAGCACCTCATAAAGTCTATTTTGGACAAGTTCAAATGTGCAATACTACTTTTTAAACATATGACCTTCTGAGAGAAGATAAAATTAAAGGCAATAAAACACAATTTGGAATTATGGGTAGTGTATTACTTAGAAAAGATGATTTTGACAGAGAAGATACAATAAAACGTGCCACTGAGAAACCAAAGGGTTGTTTAAAGTCAAAGTATAAAGTAAATATATCTAAGGGACATAAAATAACAAACAAAGCTAGGTTCTATAACTAATAACTTGCAGTCTCAGATTCAAAGAATCAGTCCTTCAAGCAGAAGTATGGCAAATAGCTTTTAATTATTAACTTCTCTTTCCAGACATGCATAAACATGGGTAGTAGATATTATGACCCACCGTGTTCTATGTGGAGCAGCGCTGATGTGTAGTTCTACGTGACCAGTTTACAAGAGGTTTTAAACCCCAAGCAAACAAGTAGAGGCTGAAAGAGACAAGGGTAGAGTATATCCTATTGCTGTTCTTGTGATGACAGCAGACACACACATGCTCATACACACAACAGAACTATTCAACGTTCTCCTGCTATAAACAGGAAGTGCTGCCCTTTATGGCCACTCAGACTGGAGGTGGCCACAGACACCCTAGAATGCAGAGCTCTATTTTCAGTGGTTTCTTTTTCTTCTGTCAGATGGGCTCTGTGCATGCTTCTGATCATCACAGGCCACTGGTATAATACAATCTAATGTCCGCTGCTCTTTTCCATTGCTCTCTTGCTTCTGTTGAGGTCAAACTCTCTATGTTGATCTTTTATGAACTATTCCACAAGCAAGCTCTGTATTTCCCTGAATTCACATCTTTGCTCATGCCATTCCAAAACAGAATGCCTCTTTATCCCCGTCTATTTATTGACATCCTACCAACTCTTTAAGACCCAGTTAAAAAACAAGCTTTCCAAGAAGTCCTCCCCTGGTGTTCCAGCTGGAGCTAAACTCTCATTCCTCTGCACTTTCACAGACTTCTGCCTATACTCTATAATTACACCTAACACTTTCCACATTAGACCAGAGTTCTTTGGTTACATGGCCTCCTCTTTTTTAAATTATAAACTGCTAGAGGATAAGAATCTTGTAACTGGCAAGGCATTTGAACTCAGAGCAAAGACTGCAGTCTGCTAACCTCATTAAGTAACCAATAGCACTTTGGTCCTCACTTTTCCTAGGCCCACAAACTTCACTGCCGTCGGTCCAAACATTCCTGCCATCCTTGTCATCCTGAGCCTCTCTGCAAAAATGCCAGACCTTCCTATGTGTTTCCTCCATCCACTTTTCCTGCTCAGGTCTTCTTTCAGCTACTAACTGGTCCTAACCTTTACATCAGAGTCGTTATTTCAGAGTGACTCAAATGCCTCACATCTTCAATGGAATTTTCCCTCCACCTCTCTGCCTCAGCTAACCCTTCTTCCCGGGAGACCCCACTCCCCTGTAGTGTCTTCTAAAGGAGACTCTTCTCCAGCACCTAACAAAACCCAAAGGCGAAACCAGCACTTCCCCAGCTCCACTCTCACGTTTCCACACTAGTATTACTTTTCCATCTTCACATGTAAAAGACTTCTTCCTCTTCTGGCATTTGTGTCTATAGCTTCCCTACTACTGTCATCCACCTATCTTTTAATTACTGCTCACTCACTAAGGACTTTTTCAGTTGTCTGACCTTCTCTTCTCCAAAGCTGCTCTCTGCTCCAAAGCCATCATGACAATTTTAACGTCGACAAGGATAAACCAGCAACAACCTACTGCAAAATTCCTCAGTTCCTACACCCCCTCACCCACATTCCCACTTCAGCAATGTGCTTCTGTGGTCATACCCTGGACTTCATCATTCTGGGAACTACTCAGTGTCTACAATCTTAAACTCAAAGAAACCAATCTCTGTCTACCGACAGATGGTATCCTTTCCAAATATCTCACTTTCTTAACCTTTTCCTTCATCTAATCTTCAACACACTGGAGACAAATCATCTCTCAGCCCCTCCACTGGTAATTATCCTTCATGCTTCTTCGCTCTCCTTCTCCCACACACTTCTCTCCCTGTCTGGCCTGAAATGTATAGGATTATTTTATAATCTCTTCAGCAAACCTTCAGCATCCTTATATCCTATCCATTGGCCATCACAGCTTTGCCAATCCCTAAATTTGGATCGATATAACTATCTGTCTTCTCTGTGCTGCAGTTTAGCTATTATGGAAGAAATCTTCAAACTAGGGTCCCTTAAGACTCAGTTAGAAATGTGAGTTAGGCCCAAGGCAGTGCTCAGCAACTCATCACATCCAATCAATCCAAAGTCCTATAGTGTCCACCTCCCCATCACCTCAAATGCATCCATTTTCCATCCTAATTTTTACTGCTTTAATTCAACACCTCTTACCTGGACTATAGCAACTCACCCGTCTCCTTTCTTCTACTCACCCAATATATCACTGCAAACTAATGCCAAAGTGGTCCTTCAAAAACAGAGATCTTATCATATCATTCCCCTAACTTAAATTTTCAGTGATTCCTCAATCCCTCCCAAATTGAGCCCAAACTCCTTAGCATAATGCCTGAAGTCTTCCAGGATCTGGACCTTGTTCTATGTAACTAGCTGTAGCTTTAACTCATCTGGAGCCATTGGGAATGGCTTACAGAGTGCCTATATCTTCTAGCCATTTCATGCCTCTGTTCCTTTGCTACCCCTGCTGATATTGCCTGCAACGTCCTTCATAGACTTCCATGCCCTCTTTGCCCCTATTCATCTTGTAGGCATGACTCTTTCTTCCTTCACTGTACACTGGATGTATTCTTATCAAAATACCTGTATACTTTATTGCCTTTAATCATCTGCAAGCTCTTCCTCTCAGATATTTTTGTTATTGTATACTATTCCAAGATTCTTTCTTTACCACAGATCATTTCCCCTCCTTGCTCTCAATAAAACACAGAAAGTGTCAAGAAAAGAATACCTGGCACATTTGTTATTATTTATGACAAATGAATATTACTGCACAAGTATTATCCTCCAAGTCAGATTAGCTGCATAAATACAATTATGAGGGCAAAGCTACTGTGTCACCTCTTATTAATACTATTTCTGCTCTGACATATTACAAGTAAGAATATAAATTCCCCCAGTGACTGTAACCAAAGAGTTACTAAGGGGGAAAAAAAACAGCAAGAACTACAATTAAAGACCTGGTATTTACAAAATAAGAAGTAATTATATCTCTTGGACAGAATTAGATTAAAAGTATTAGGAAAAATGACTATCATCATCACTATAGAAGCATGCATGCTGGTGCTATAAATGCCACTTTTTTTTTAAAGATTTTATTTATTTATTTGACAGAGAGAGAGATCACAAGTAGGCAGAGAGGCAGGCAGAGAGAGGGAAACAGGCTCCCCGCTGAGCAGAGAGCCCGATGCGGGACTCGATCCCAGGAACCTGAGATCATGACCTGAGCCGAAGGCAGCGGCTTAACCCACTGAGCCACCCAGGCGCCCCTATAAATGCCTTTTTTTAAAGTAGGTTCCACAGCCAGTGTGGAGCCCAATGTGATCTCTCTTGAACTGAGATCAAGAATCAAGGGCACTTAACCAACTGAGCCCCCAGGTGTCTGTCCCACTGTGAATACCATTTAAAAATGAAGTCTGTCATTGCTATGGACTAAATTGTGCCCCCACCCCAAATTCTTTTAAGATTTAATTTATTTATTTGAGAGAGACAGAGATAGGGAGAGAGAGCACAAGTGGGGAGAGAGGGAGAAGCAGGCTCCCTGCTGAGCAGGAGCCTGACATGGGTTGGATCCCAGGACCCTGATCTCATGACCTGAGCCGAAGGCATCGGCTTAACTGACTAAGCCATCCAGGTGCCCCTTAACCCAAATTTTTATATTGAAGTTCTAACCCCCAATGTGACTATTACTGGAGACAAGGCTTTTAGGAGGTAATTAAAATTAAATGAGGTCATAATGGTGGAGTCCTAACCCATTAAGATTAGTAGCCCTATAGGAAGAAGAGAAAGAGAGAAAGCCCGCCTCTCCCTTTCCCCCAGTTCCTTCCTTCCCCAATCCTCCCCCACCCCCAACAATGAATGTACCTAGGAAAGAGGAAAGGCCATGCGAGGACATAGCAAGAAGACAAAAACAGTCAAAGAAAGCCCTCATTAGGAACAGAATTGTCTGGCAACTTGATCTTGGACTTCCCAACCGCCAGAACTACAAGAAATAAATTACTGTTCGTTAAGCCATCCAGGGGTATGGAGGAGCATTACATAATAAAAAGAACTGTTCCTAATTCTGTCAGGTGCGATTATGAGATTATGTGAAAAAAAAATGTTTTTACTTTTAAAGATGTGCACTGAAGTATGAAGGAATGAAAAGACATGATTTCCTTCAAAACAGTTCAGGGAAAAAAAAAAAGAACGAGAAAAAGAGATGAAGCAAATATGACAAATTCTTGCTAACAATTTACTGTGGGTGATGGGTCCTCAGAGAATTATTGTACAACTCTCTCTTTTCTGTATACTTGAAAATTTCTTTAAAAATAGTATAGCTTTAGGGGTGCCTGGCTGGCTCAGTGGGTTAAAGCCTCTGCCTTCGGCTCAGGTCATGATCCCAGGGTCCTGGGATCAAGCCCCACGTAGGGCTTTCTGCTCAGCAGGGAGCCTGCTTCCTCCTCTCTCTCTCTCTGCCTGCCTCTGCCTACTTACGATCTCTCTCTGTCAAATAAATAAATAAAATCTTTAAAAATATATATAATAGCTTTATAAATATTATAAAAATATAATAGCTTTAGAACCCTAAAAAAAAGAGAAAAGAAAAAATACTAGTAATTTTAAGATCTCAGTATTTATTTGAACTCAACTACCAAACTTTGACAAGCAGCAGTCTTAAAAACAGTGGGGGTGAGGGAGTTGCAGGGCCATGGTGGATGATGGAAATATCACTAGACGAAAAATACAATTGGCCTAGATTATAGTTCTGACATCATCAAGTAAGAAATGTGTGACCCTGGGCCTTTCTCCCAATTTCTTAGAAACTGCTTTTCCCAATGTCTTAAAAACAGCTTTAAGTGTTCTAGAAAGAGAATGTTGAGTAATTTGCCCAAAGTCACACAGCTAGTAAGTGAAAAGCCAGCACTGTCCAGATCCAGAGTAGGTAAATAAGAAGAAGAAGAAAAACAGTTCTCTGAGAAAACTAAGTAAATGAATATTCATTCATTCGGACTGTTTTTGTTTTCCCAGAACTGTTTACCTCAACTTAATAGATACTCCAATGAACAAACTGATTTCCAATTTCCAAGAAGAAACAGTTTGTACTTTTCTTCCTCCCTTCTTTTCTTTCACATTGAATATAATTTTTATTTCCTATTTTCATGTCTCATTCTAGCAATAAAGCTTGGCTGCAAAAGCCAGAACAAGCTCATACCTACATTTATCTCAGAGATGTTAGTCTCATCTGTCCCTACTATATTTTCAAATCTGTAAGCATAATTTTCCTCAAGCATCACTCCAACAATTCCTTAGCACTTGCATTTATTATGACAAAGGTGCTTAGACGGGCACCCAACTGCCTCCAAATCAAATTAAGTTTCATCAACACAGCTTTTGGAGTGTTAGAGCTCTCCGCCATATCTAGTTCTAGCTCATGCTTACATTCACTAAAGCTATACAAACATGTTCATTACCACTGATCAGGAGAATCAGACTCTTCCCACTTTCTACTTTGAACATCACTTAATTTACTCTCTAAATGTCATTTCTGACCAACTGTGGGATTGTTTTTTTGTTTTTTTTTTTAAGATTTCATTTATTTATTTGACAGAGATCACAAGTAGGCAGAGGCAGGCAGAGAGAGAGAGAAGGAAGCAGGCTCCCTGCTGAGCAGAGAGTCCACTGAGGGGCTCAATCCCAGGACCCTGAGATCATGACCTGAGCCGAAGGCAGAGGCTTAACCCACTGAGCCACGCAGGCGCCCCCCCAACTGTGGTTTTTAACTACCTAAATCTTCTCTTGAAAGTTCATTTTCCGCAAGAAACTTCCTAAGTTATTCTTACAGGATCTAGGCATTCCAATATCTTTGCATGTGGATTCAGTTATAGTCATGTATATCGGATATACTACGTTATATTGATTCATTCTGTTCATACAGATTCATTATATAGTACACATACTCCTTTTAAAGAGAGTTAACAATGATCAAACCCTATACAAAACACTGGGCTATAGAAGAGCCTCCGCCCTTGAGATTTCAGCCCTGTAAGAGACTTTGTACCACATCAGCACATCAATAATACCATGAAGGTACAAACAAGTACTAGGAGAAAAAGCTCAAAGGCAATGGAAATAATTTCAGGATTAGAGGAAATCAAGAAATACATTAAAATGAAGCATTTGAAATTGCTACTTCTACAGGTAAAATGGTCAAGTATCAACTATTCCATAGGGCTCAATGTGAAAAAATGAAGAAGACAGGAAAAAATCTACTTGAGTCTTCAAAGATTGTGAGGCACAGATCAGGGCACTGCATAAATAAGCATATGCATACATGAAAAGAAATTTTTAAAAAACAGCTTGGGAAAGTATAGGGCACATTTTGTGGACAATGAGTAGTTTATTCAAACTAAGTGGATAAAAGGGCAAGGCTTATAAAGCCTTGCTAGGAAAAGGCAAGCAATTCACAGTAAGATACCACTCCATGCCGTCTAAGGTGGCTGCAGTCAAAAAGATGGGCAATAACAAATGTCAGAAAAGATATGGAGAAATGGGACCCTCCTACACTGCTGGTGGGGCTGTAAAATGATAAGAGCCACTTTGGAGAACAGACTGGCATTTCTTTAAAATGTGAAACAGAATATCCAAATGACCCAGCAATCCCACTCCTAAATATATTCCCAAGAGTAATAAAAACGTAGGTGTATACAAAACAACACATGAATACACACGAATGTACGTGAATGTTCACAGCAGCATTATTCATAATGGCCAGAAAGTCCAGCCCAGTCAACGTCATTCCCCTGCTTGAAATCCTCCAATGACGTTCCACTTCCTCTTACCTCAAATAGCCTTCAAATCATTACAGGATCTGCTCCCCATGTCCTTCTTCAGCTTCCTCTTGTGCATCAATCTTTCCCTTGCTTTTCCTCAGCTCAATCCCACTGGTTCTCTGAGCTCCTTAAATATGCTGGCTCTGCTGCTTGGAGCATGGTCATGCCAAACTCCTTCCTGACTTAAGTTTTCAATTGAAACATCACCTCTTCAGGGAAATCTGATCAGATGCCTCGGATCAGATCCCTCAGTAGTTGTTGGCTCATAGCTCTTTGTGTTTTTAGTTCTTTCTAACCTAGGAAGTCCTATTCTTATATTTCCTCACAAATGCTTGATTAACATCTATGTCCCCTAAGACCACACACTTCAAGAAAGAAGGAACCATGTCAATTTTGCTCACCATTCTGTTCCCAGGACCACAGAGCAGGCACTCAGGAAATAATTCTTGAATTAATTGATGAGTGAAATAATGAATGAGAATGATCAAAAGATTGGATTATTCTCATCAAAATCATCAGAGGCCATGACTAGAATATCCAAGACAAAATTAAAAAGAGACCTGGTAAAGGGAGGGAGGAGGCAGAACAAGGACAGAGGAAGATAAATGGTCTCATTTGGCTTCTGGAGTTACTGTGTATATATTATTTTATACATCATAGTGTCGCATTTCCATTTAAGCATTTCTTAACATACTTGGGCAAACATTTCTTTAAAGAGATTATCTCTTAAGTGCATGACAAATAATCCTAAACTGCTGGGAATTGGTTTGGGGCTATGTGTTATTTCCATTGGGATGGTTAAAAAAAATGGTTGGGAACTGAAAAACCAGGATTTTAGAAGTATCAAGCTAACAGCAATATCCTTGGCCAAATGAGTTATTCTCGATTCCCCATTACAATTAGACTATTTTAGGGGTGCTTTTTGGTGGTTCAATACCTCTTTGACAATCTCAAAGCTATTCTCTGATTTGTTTACAATGTCAGGGACTTTAAGGTTAAGAATCCTGGCCTAGACGATCCACCCTACCTTTTATTTTAAAGAATTTATACACATGCACATGAGCAGGGGGAGAGGCAGAGGGAGAGAAAGAGAGAGAGAAGCAGACTCCCCATTGAGCAGGGAGCCCAACACAGGGCTCAGTCCCAGGACCCTCAGATGACCTGAGCCCAAGGCAGATGCTTAACCGACTAAGCCATCAAGGCACCCCTTTTAGTTCAATGTAGTCTAGGGCTTCCAAAATGAGTACTACCTTTCATTATATCCATACAGTACCTAAACAAATACTGAAAAATTAAATTGTCCACAAAGTGTATGTGTTTGTATCTATCTCTATTTTCTAATTCTATAATCACAGCCTTAGTCTTAAATATGAAGACTTAGACTAAATAGAAATATACTGATATTTTATTTCTTACAATAAAGTCTTTAAGAGAGTATTTGTGTATAATAAAATCAAAGGAAAACTAAACCCAATAGCTACACTTATTTCAGGAGCTCTGAGCTATCACTGTGTAAATTCAACACCCCTGCTTATAAGTAAACATTAATGATATCCTATCAAGAAATATAAGCTACAATTTCTGGGCACCTGGGTGGCTCAGTGGGTTAAGCCGCTGCCTTCGGCTCAGGTCATGATCTCAGGGTCCTGGGATCGAGTCCCACATCAGGCTCTCTGCTCAGCAGGAAGCCTGCTTCCCTCTCTCTCTCTCTCTGCCTGCCTCTCCGTCTACTTGTGATCTCTCTCTGTCAAATAAATAAATAAAATCTTAAAAAAAAAAAAAAAGAAGAAATATAAGCTACAATTTCTTTAAATATTATTATTGTTTTCATATTAAGTGATTTTACCAGAAACTAGATCTTTTAAAATGAGTTGGAAAGATATTCTAATTTAGCTATGTAATTATTCTTTTCCAAATTTATTACATTTAAAACACATGTGCTTAGTAATTAGGAAAGAGACCCTCTAAATATACATATATGACCAGCTCAGTAACTCTTCTCCTCTAAATAATTTCATAACATTGAACTGGAACAGAGGAACATAAACTCAATTGACTCGGGACCATCACCCTTGCCAGTGCCCAACATGGTCATGTTTACACGCCTTCTTACTCTACAGTGCGAACATTTACTCTAACCTTGCAACCTCAGGCCACTGCAACATGGTATTAGCTTCAGAGACCTGACTCATTCAGAGCAGTCCTCCGCAGAAGGAAAAAATGAAAACGTATGATTTGGAAGAATTCTGGCACTTGGGGGTTTCCGAGAGCACACTCATTTTTCTTTCAAACACCACCTGTGGTTTTCCTTCACAAGTCTCTTTCCAAATCTACAGACCATATTCCATTTCCTATAAGGTTTGCCACCTTCCACATCACAACAGCGTGTCTATTCTCACTGGCTCCATTTTCTCAATACCCACTCCCTCCCTAATCCCTAGCCATCTGGCTTCTGCATCTAATGAATTCTGTAAAATGGCTCTTTCTGGATTACTAACGACCCAACTGTACGAAAAAATAATAAAAAAAAATTTTTTAATTTTATTTATTTATTTGACAGACAGAGATCACAAGTAGGCAGAGAGACAGGCAGAGAGAGAGGAAGGGAAGCAGGCTCCTGACCAAGCAGAGAGCCCGATGCGGGGCTCGATCCCAGGACCCTGGGATCATGACCTGAGCCGAAGGCAGAGGCTTTAACCTACTGAGCCACCCAGGCGCCCCCAATAAAATATTTTTAATGTTCTTTTCTCAGTTCTGATACTATAAATTCTCATCTTTCAGTAGCATATGGTTTTGGTTATCTCATATCTCAGGTGAAGAGTAATCAGTACTCTTGAGCACCCATTAGACTCCAGGTCCTACTGTTTTAGGAACTCCTAAAGATACAGAGATAAATAATGGGCTTTCTGCCTCTGCTGACTTTTCACTCCTAGATATTTAATTCAAGTACACACACGCACACACACATACACACACACACATCACAATGCAGAATATGAAAAATGAATGAGAGGGATGCCTCAGTGGCTCAGCTGGTTAAGCGTCTGCCTTCAGCTCAGGTCATGATCCCAGTATCCTGGGATCAAGTCCTGAATCAGGCTCCTTGCTCAGCTGGGAAACCACTTCTCCCTCTGCCTGCTGCTCCCCCTGCTTGTGCACTCACTCACTCTCTTTCTCTCTCTGTGTCAAATAAACAAAATATTTTAAAAAAGAAAAAGAAAAATGAGTGAAAGAGAAAGCACTTAGAGGTTTGGAACTGAAAAGTTCATATACAGCTTTAATTTATGAGCTTGAGAAAGATTTTATGAAAGAAATGGTTGGTATCTGAGGTTAGCCAAAATACAGAAGAGGTTCAACACCTTCTCATCAATTTCACTAAGGAAAAAAACAGCATGAAAAAACAAACAATCAAATTAAGTGAGAAATTAGGGGATATTAAAGCTATTGCAACTTCGGTTGGAGTACAGGATATTTATAACACACAATCAGAGATAAGCCTGAAACAGTAGGTTTTGACTAGACTGTAGAAGGTCATAACAAATAAGTGGATATTTAGATATTTAGTTCTGAAAGCACTGAGAAGCTACTGCAAGTTTCTGTGTTTTAGAAGAACAGGTCAAAGAACCCATGATAAGGGCAGGAAAATCTGTTAGGAGACCTCCCCAAGCAGAGGAACTAAGGGCCTAACCTAGCAGTAAAAATGAAACACAAGTGGATGCAAGGGACACCACGGAGACAGAATCAATAGAACTTGGCAAAGAACTCAACATGATGACAAAGGGAGAGAAAAGGGTCAGAATATGATTCCAAGTCTTGCTGACTCAGAAACCAGTGTGCCAAAATAGCAACAAAGAAATGGAGGCACTATGGGCAGCTGAAGAGTTCCAGCTTGAAATCGTTAAGACTGACGTGGCCTCAAGACATCCACAGGGAAAATATGCAGCCCCTCATACACTAATAGGCCCAAAGATTTCAGTCAGATTTTACCTGGTCATGAATTTGTTCATTCGTTCATTCATTCATTCATTCATTCACTCATTCAGGCAGGCTGAGCTACTGCTTACTCAGGGTTGAATGAGTGCACTGTGACAACACATGTGATTCAGTAGTCTTCCATGTGCTCCCAAACTGAAGCCTCATGGGAAAGACAAACTCCTATTTACCTAGGAATTGATCATGATGAATGCTCTAAGGGCAGTTTAAAAATACTATAGGAGAAAAAAGGAAGAAAAGATTCAATGTGAGTGGGAAAGGTTGAGGCCGACCTGAGAGATGTGTCGTTTCTGAGGGTCTGTTAGTAGGTTTTGACAGTAAAGCGGAAGAGGGAAAACATCCAAGACAGAGAACAGCATAAACAGATGATTGGGGAGGCCAATGTGACTGGCTCTGTGGGTCACGGGAGGGGTGGAAGTTTCATGAAGAAACTGCAGACTCCATTCTAGACGTTAGATGGGAGGCCATCTAACATTTGTAAGAACTGTTATATATTCTGCTGGAGTTAGGGAGCACTGATTGGAGGGTAAAAATTCTACAGAAACTTAGTTAAGGTTATTGAATTAGGTCTTAATGAACAACTAAAATAGGCCACAAAATGATAAAAATAGGACAGAAGAAAAAGTTTGAATAATGAGGTATGTGGTAACATCCATTAGAATTTGATGTTGATGATGCTGTTGAATTTGAAGTTCCCACAAAATACCCATGTGAATGTGTTTATCGAGTTAGTAGCAACACAACCAGTTTTCACATTCGCTGGATAGGTTACAGCTACATTTATTCAGCTAAATCCATGAAACTGAATCATGTAACCTAGGAACAGCATATACAACAAAAAGAGACATGAGATTCAGTAAATGGAATTACATTCATTTTCACAGAATAGAGACTAGAGAAGTATAAAAAAAATATGGAAAAATTGAAAGAAAAGTTTAGTGAGAGCCAAGAATAGTGTTTTAAAACCAATAGTTAATAGCATGCAACACTACAGAGCAGTAAAGGAAAGTAAGAGAAAAATCCAATGGATTTATTAACATATGTTAAATCAATTACTATGTCAACATGGTCTATATAACGTTTTAGCAACAATAACCTAGTAGGAATGAAAAAAACTGAGATAATGAGGCACAAATTGTCTCAACTTCTTGACCGTCTCTCAGTAAATTTATCTATATCCAAACCAACTCTTTCTTCCTTAGATGATGGATGGCATGTCTCTTCTCAGGTTCAGGCCAGTCTTTCCTCCCCTGTTCTTTACTCTATCCCATCTGGTCTCCTTTGGAAAGCGAGTGTGCATGTGCGTACATGCATGTGTGTGTACACGCACAGGCTTTACACAACACTGGACAGTTAGCAGGAACTCAATGGTGAGTGGCTGAATCTATGTTGGCATCATTAACAACATACTGAGTTCTACTTTAACTACTCTATTGATGCCACTCTCCCAATGTCATTACTGACCTCAGGAACTAAGGCAGGGCACCTTGCTCCTCTCAGTTCTCCCTCTGTAACCTGTCCAGAGGATTTGATACTGTATCACTGCATCCCTCTTGCAATGCTTTTCTCTCTAATCTTCC
Source organism: Lutra lutra (assembly GCF_902655055.1). Lineage (NCBI taxonomy): Eukaryota > Metazoa > Chordata > Mammalia > Carnivora > Mustelidae > Lutra > Lutra lutra. The sequence continues at coordinate 36,329,368 of NC_062287.1, read as the reverse complement.
TTTGTCATTAAAATTTACTGGTGTTCTCTATACTCAAATATTCTTCTCTAGGTTCTTTTCTTCCAGTCACCCTCTAAATATAGATTCTCTTGAAAGTTCTAACCTTGGCTCTCTTCTCCATACTGCATCTCTCAGAAATACAGACTCCCACAGCTTCACTTGTCACCTCTGTGCAAAAGATTTTCAAACATGTTCTCTGTCTTCTCAGTCCTGGTCCTGCATCCACATATACTTGCTACTGGAACCATCTGGCCCCACCTTCTCTCCAGGCTTACTTTTCATTCTGATCCTGCTTGGTGACTGCCTGCACCTTACAATGACATTAAGCTGTGTAGTAAGTAACTAGAATTACATGAGATAATATTTTTCAAATGTTTCTTTCAAATACAAGTAGAGGCATTAGTTATCCAACTATTCTGATAGCCAGCCAATGAATTATAGGATATTATCACTTCCAAAGACCTCTGAGATCATTCTAGTAAAACTCCTCTCACTTACACAGATAAAGTGAAGCCCAGATAAGATAAAGATATAAAAATAAAGCCCAGAAAAGTGAAGGGAATGTTCTGAAATATCTTATCAAATTAGTGGCTGAGCCAGCTATAAAATCAGATCCCCTTTTGACCAAATCACATTGCTTCTTTTTTTTTTTTTAAGATTTTATTTATTTATTTGACAGAGAGAGATCACAAGTAGGCAGAGAGGCAGGCAGAGAGAAGGGGGGAAGCAGGCTCCCCGCCGAGCAGAGAGCCCAACACGGGGCTCGATTCCAGGACCCTGAGCCGAAGGCAGAGGCCCAACCCACTGAGCCACCCAGGCACCCCAATCACATTACTTCTTGTACGGAGTATAGAACCAAAAGAAAAAATCCTTCAGGGTGCTTAATTCTCTAACTGGGGAGATAAAACACTGATCCCAACTTCCATTCACCCCCAATTCCTACATATCAGCAAAATTTCTTCTACTCTCTGTCCAATGGCCTCTTTCACTCTAACTAAAGCCTGGTTTTCCCAAGGTCACTGCTCTCCCCATAGATTTTTCAAATGGAAAAATACAGCCTCACTTTCTGTCCTATACCCCTCTCCCACCACTGTGTCTGCAAACTGGGCCTTGTTCCAATTTGCAGATTACTCTTCCTGTCTAGCAGGGCAGCCAAGCTACTCATATACCCTTGACCTAAGAAGAATGCTCCTCCTCTATCAGGGAAGGTCATCCTCTTCAACCCAGAAAACAGCTTTGGGAGGGTTGCACATGGAGTGGTGAGGGAGGAAGGCAACACCTGCCTGAGCAGCCTGATCGCCCTCATATCCCATCCCAGTTTGTTCTTCACCCAGCAACCGGAGTGATCCTTTTTGAAACATCTGATATTGTCACTCCTTTGCAAAAAAACTTTCTACTACCTTGCCATCCCTCTCGGAATAAAAGCCAAAGTTCTTAAAATGGCCTATAAGGCCTTTCACAATCTGCTTCCACACCCTGATCTTAACTTCTACTATTCTTCCTTCTGCCCCCTTGCACTATAACAGACCCATTGCTGGTCCTCAAACACACTAGGCAATTTCCTATTTGAAGACCTTTATTCCTTCAGTTATCTCTAACTCTCTTCTCTCATATTTCCCGTTTTTTCCTTCACTTCCTTCAGCTTCTTTGCTCAAATGTTGCCTACTTTAGTATGACCTTCCCTGGTCAATTTACTTAAAAGTGCAAACCACTCTAAACTCATTCTCTATTCCCTTCCTGCTTTATTTTTCCTACAGTGTTTATTACCATCTGACATACTTTGTGTTTTACTTATTTATTTTATAACTCCTCCATTTAGTTAATAATTACTGACTGCTTACCATATGCCAGGAAGAGTTCACCTTCTCATAAAGATTAAATACAATAATGCATGCAAAGAGTTTAGGACATTACCTAACAAAAAGAAACAACAAAACTATGTAAACTATTTTTATCTAATGGAGACTAGAATAGGACTCCCCCTACTGCCATCAGAGAATGCTAGTTTATCAGAATAAGGTCAAACAGAAGATTGGAGTAAAACAAATGAGCCTCTAATAATTTGATTCTTTTTTTTTTAAGATTTTCTTTATTTATTTGACAGAGAGAGGGGAAGAGATCAGATGTAGGCTGGCGGGGGGAAGGGAGGTGCGGGGGTGGGGGAGCAGGCTCCCTGCTGAGCAGAGAGCCTGATGCAGAGCTTGATCCCAGGACCCTGAAATCATGATCTGAGCAGAAGCCAGAGGATTATACCACTGAGCCACCCAGGCACCCCTAATAATTTGATCCTTAAGGATCCAAGGAACTAAATTGCCCAAAATCAGTCTCTGCCACAGAAAACTTAATACGACTCATTTAAAACAAAAGAAGCAGGGGCGCCTGGGTGACTCAATCTAAGTGTTTCACTCTTGATTTTGGCTCAGGTCATGATCTCAGGGCTGGGAGATAAAACCCTGTGTCAGGCTCCACACTCAGCATGGAGTCTATTTGTCCCTCTCCCTCTGTTCTTCCCCCCATTCTCATTCTTTCTCAAATAAATAAATAAATAGATAAATAAATAAATGAAAGAAAGAAAGAAAGAAAGAAAGAAAGAAAAAGACAAGCAAACAAAAATAACCTCTAGGGGCGCCTGAGTGGCTCAGTGGGTTAAGCCGCTGCCTTCGGCTCAGGTCATGATCCCAGGTCCTGGGTTCGAGCCCCGCATCGGGCCTTCTGCTCAGCAGGGAGCCTGCTTCCTCCTCTCTCTCTGCCTGCCTCTCTGCTTACTTGTGATTTCTCTCTGTCAAATAAATAAATAAAATCTTTAAAAAAAAAAAAATAACCTCTAAAGAAGGAAATTTTATATTTCCCTTTTAGCACTCCATTCCACTTATTAAATCATTGTTGGAAACAGATTCTACTTCCATCACAAATGTCATGTACTATTTTATTTCATAACCAAAAAAGGATGTCTACAGTTAAGCATTTAGTAGTGGATTATATTATCAAACTAAAAAAGTGTCTTCACAATATGAAGCAAGGGACAATTTGGCAAATGCTAGCACACAGATAAGATACTCTCCCACTCCAACCAGGATATGTGAGTTTAAAACTACAAGAAGAGAAAGAAAAAAAACTGGTCTCATAAATCATGGAAAGTCAATTAGCCTTTCAGAGCCTTGACTTCATATTACGAGTAGAAATAAAAATACTTGCTCCTCTTACCTCACTGGGTAGCTATAAATAACAACTGAAAATGCTATCTGTATTGTAAAATTCTTTTCCAGGTAAATCCCACTGCTAAAAAGGGGGATTGGGGTGGGAATCCTGCAACTGATAATGTGTCAAAACGTGGAAAATGAAGTTATTGTTAAAATGTTTAAGAATTAAGTTTAAAGCAAAAAACAAGTATGTATGGGGCTAAGAAACAAGACATCCTTTGAGGAACACTTCCCAGATTCATTCAGCATTTCATAGCTATTTCTTATTGGTTCTTCGCTAATGTTGTCAAGCAAACGTACGTTTTCTAGTTTGATGAAATGCACAAACTCAATAAAAGCTTATTCACCAAGAAAACTTCCCAAATGAAAATCAGAACCCTTTAGAGATTAGGATTTATAACATATCAGCTGCATGAAAAATTGCATCAATAAAGTAACAGGCCCAATCCATCTACGCTAAAATAACTTACAGGAAAAATTTATTTATAGGGAAAAAAATTAAATAAATATTTGAGATGATCAAGTCTATCATTACAAAGAATAAAAGAATGGGGGGAAATGCCATAAAATATGAAAAAAAAATCATGTCATCTCATTTTTAACAAGCCAACTTAGCATTTGGGCACACAAATGAAAAGATGATATACAGATTCATAGGTGAGTGATCCAAATATATTTCTAAATGGCTCTTATTCTGTAACAGTTTCACAGAAAGATTTCAGTCAAGATTAGAAGCACTGACAAAAACAGACACATAGATCAATGGAACAGAATAGAGAGCCCAGAAATGGACCCTCAACTCTATGGTCAACTCATCTTCGACAAAGCAGGAAAGAATGTCCAATGGAACAAAGACAGCCTCTTCAATAAATGGTGTTGGGAAAATTGGACAGCCACATGCAGAAAAATGAAATTGGATCATTTCCTTACACCACACACGAAAATAGACTCAAAATGGATGAAGGATCTCAAGGTGAGAAAGGAATCCATCAAAATCCTCGAGGAGAATACAGGCAGCAACCTCTTCGACGTCAGCCGCAGCAACATCTTCCTAGGAACATCACCAAAGGCAAGGGAAGCAAGGGCAAAAATGAACTTTTGGGATTTTATCAAGATCAAAAGCTTTTGCACAGCAAAGGAAACAGTTAAAAAAACCAAAAGACAACTGACAGAATGGGAGAAGATATTTGCAAATGACATATCAGATAAAGGGCTAGTGTCCAAAATCTATAAAGAACTTAGCAAACTCAACACCCAAAGAACAAATAATCCAATCAAGAAATGGGCAGAGGACATGAACACACATTTCTGCAAAGAAGACATCCAGATGGCCAACAGACACATGAAAAAGTGCTCCATATCACTCGGCATCAGGGAAATACAAATCAAAACCACCATGAGATATCACCTCACACCAGTCAGAATGGCTAAAATTAACAAGTCAGGAAATGACAGATGCTGGCGAGGATGCGGAGAAAGGGGAACCCTCCTACACTGTTGGTGGGAATGCAAGCTGGTGCAACCACTCTGGAAAACAGCATGGAGGTTCCTCAAAATGTTGAAAATAGAACTACCCTATGACCCTGAAATTGCACTGCTGGGTATTTACCCTAAAGATACAAACATAGTGATCCGAAGGGGCACATGCACCCGAATGTTTATAGCAGCAATGTCTACAATAGCCAAACTATGGAAAGAACCTAGATGTCCATCTACAGACGAATGGATAAAGAAGATGTGGTATATATACACAATGGAATACTATGCAGCCATCAAAAGAAATGAAATCTTGCCATTTGCGACGACGTGGATGGAACTAGAGGGTATCATGCTTAGCGAAATAAGTCAATCGGAGAAAGACAACTATCATATGATCTCCCTGATATGAGGGAGAGGAGATGCAACATGGGGGGTTGAGGGGGTAGGAGAAGAGTAAATGAAACAAGATGGGATTGGGAGGGAGACAAACCATAAGTGACTCTTAATTTCACAAAACAAACTGAGGGTTGATGGGGGGAGGGGGTTGGGAGAGGGGGTGGGGTTATGGATATCGGGGAGGGTATGTGCTATGGTGAGTGTTGTGAAGTGTGTAAACCTGGCGATTCGCAGACCTGTACCCCTGGGGATAAAAATATATGTTTATAAAGCTGTAAAAAAAAAAAAAAAAAAAGAAAGAAAGGATGAATCCCCAAGTTTTGTAGCAACATGGACGGGACTGGAAGAGATTATGCTGAGTGAAATAAGTCAAGCAGAGAGAGTCAATTATCATATGGTTTCACTTATTTGTGGAGCATAACAAATAGCATGGAGGACAAGGGGAGATGGAGAGGAGAAGGGAGTTGAGGGAAATTGGAAGGGGAGGTGAACCATGAGAGACTATGGACTCTGAAAAACGATCTGAGAATTTTGAAGGGGTGGGGGGTGGGAGGTTGGGGGCACCAGGTGGTGGGTATTGTAGAGGGCACAGATTGCATGGAGCACTGGGTGTGGTGCAAAAATAATGAATACTGTTATGCTGAAAAAAATAAAAAAAATTAAAAAAAAAAAAAAAAGATTAGAAGCACTGTGGTGTTACTATTCAAATAGAATTATATCCATTGCATAGTACCTGCTTTAGTCAGTAAAAGCCTCATCCCCCACCCCTACACACACAGATTTTTCCCAATGCATGCCTAACTGAAAAATACAATTATGTATCCAAACTAAGCCATCATTCCCCATTATCCATACTCCATTTAATTGGCTGGCTACAAAAAGCTGCATTTCTTATCACCAAGTCCTCTTTTCATCATGAGAGTGGTCTTCCAAACGGAACAGGAAGTGTTAAAGACGTGAGGGCTTTGTGAATGATGTTATTCGATGACATTCAAAAGAATTCAACTCAATGGTGACATTCAAGTCATAAGGAAGACTAAAGGGTTGAGTTGCACTACAAGACGGTCTCAAAGTTCAATTCTAAGATTCTATGATTCAGAGCAAAGACATAGAAATCTGGGATCACAAATGAAGAGTTACAGTTCTAAATACTAGGAATATGAGCTAAACTGCGTTTTACCATTTTTTATAACCCTTCATCTCTTGATAGTTAAAATGCCCCAACTTTTCCCTCCCACACACCCACATGCATACATGCATACAAATGAACCATTGTCCCACTTGTAAATGTGATTCAAAGACGTGTCCTTCCACATATTTCTTAGCTGTCCTGCATAAACTCTCCCCATGGAAAGACCCTTACCCAACTGCAGCAACATGAGATTTTGTTCCTCATTTTTAATTAGTGTGAGCACTTTTCTGCCAAAATCTCTAGTCCATGATCTGATTAATAAATAAAATTAAGAGGTGCCTGGGTGACGCAGTCAGTTAAGCATCTGCCTTTGGCTTGGGTCATGATCCTAGGGTCCTCTCTGCTCAGTGGGAGTCTGCTTCTCCCTCTCCCTCTGTTGTTCCTCCTGCTTGTGCTCTCTCTCTTTCTGTCAAATAAATAAATTAAATATTTTTTTAAAATAAAATTGAATTAAGTTATAATCATGACTCCCTTCTATTCCTATCAGTCCTTCAATGGAGGTACCAAGAAAAAAAAAAAAAAAAACCATTGACAAGATTAAATCTATAAACCATATATGAGAAAATTCATAGGCCCTGAATAAATAATGTATTACTGAGCCCTCAAAAAAAAAAAAAAAAAACAAAAAACCGAAATTTCGCCATTTGCGATGATGTGGATGGAACTAGAGTGTACTATGCTAAGCAAAATAATTCAATCAGAGAAAGACAATTGTTATATGATTTCACTCATATGTGGAATTTAAGAAAACAGAAGCATAGAGGAAGGGCAGGAAAAATAAAAGAAGACATACTCAGAGAGGGAGATAAACCCTAAGAGGCTCTTAACCATAGGAAACTAAGGGTTGCTGGAGGGAAGGGAGGCGTTGGGGATGGGGGAAACAGGATAATGGGTATTGAGGAGGGCACGTGATATAATGAGCACTGGGACCTATATACAACTGATGAATCACTGAACTGTACCTCTGAAACTAATAATACACTATGTGTTAATTAACTGAATTTAAATTTTTTAAAAAGTTGCAGAAAGAATGATTCAGAATAATGGAGGGTTAAGTGTACTTTGAAACAAAAACAATCATAGTGTCTCTAAGGTAGGTAAAACATTCCTGCACTCAAGAACATGAATACCTTTGGGGCGCCTGGGTGGCTCAGTGGGTTAAGCCTCTGCCTTTGGCTGGGGTCATGATCCCAGGGTCCTGGGATCGAGCCCCGCATTGGGCTCTCTGCTCGGCGGGGAGCCTGCTTTCTCCTCTCTCTCTGCCTGCCTCTCTGCCTGCTTGTGATCTCTGCCTGTCAAATAAATAAAATCTTTAAAAAAAAAAAAAAAGAACATGAATACCTTTATTCAGATAAGTGTGCCATGTTTAAAGAAAGAAAGAAAGAAAGAAAGAAAGAAAGAAAGAAAACACACACTTTAGAAATCAAATTGTTATAGAAAGAATATTTTCTCAAAAGCCAAACTGATCAAAAGATAACTAGCACTGTGGAATACGCATGTTAATAATACCAGGGACTCTTTATATTTATTCAGAGATGGATTGTTTCCTAAGAGGCTCAAAATACCTCTGAGAATAATACTATAATTGTAGTCTAATGTACTAAATTCTGATCGGTTATCAAGACTTAGGAAGAGCAGTTAAAGACTACAACAACAAGCAAACAATTTACTTCACAAATGCATTTACCCAAATTTGCAGAGCGATGGCCCTTGTGAATGGAAAGTCACTCTCACCAGAATTCCTCCCCCTTTAACCCACTCCTCACTCCATCCTAAACCAGATTGTTCTCTTTACTCCTAATTAAAAAGATTCAAATCAATCTTATTTAAATGTTAACTTCTGGTTCCACAAAATAACCAAATGAACACACATTCACACAGAATAACAGAACTTAAGTTTACAGTGAGTAAGAATGGGACAATACAGAACATCACTAGTCATACTCTGTTTTTTAATAGCTCTGCCACTGTCTTAGCCAGAGTGACACAGTTTTCCTTCCACCGCAAGATCAAAACAGAAATCCCATCATCTGACTCTTAGTCATTCCCACACATTTACTGGTCTGCTGTTGTTGTAACAGAATGTCTTTTTCCTTTGCTACGATAATCCTAAGAACAACGCTCCACCCTTTCCATCTCAAAAATTCTACTATTTCAAAGTATAGCATTTAGGTGAACAGAGTTACACAAACTAATTATTGGTAGGGGGACAGGAATTACTCTCTAGGTGCTTTTCAAATGAGTAACATTACATAAGATAAAGTCCTCTGCATTTTTTTTTATTTTTTATTTCTGTTGGGAGATTTTTTTAAAAATTATTATTCCTGAGAATTAATCAAGCTAAAAACTTGAAAATTAAAACAGTTATGTCCAAACAAATAAATTCTGATAACTACTACAGCAGTATTTCATGTCTCAATACTACTAAACTTACAAGTATCACTGTTAATTCTGCAAAAGTAGAGAAATCTGCCTCCAGAGAGCAGGGTTCACCTCTAACCTCCAAATAGTCCCCTGCCTCAAAGTACCCTTTCAGCTTCCTTGGAAGGATGTCTACCTCCAACTGGAGGCCTCTTAGCCATCTGCCCTCCTGCTCTTCCCATGTCTCCCCTCCATTTGGGGAGCATGAACCTCCTGCGTCTCCCTTATCACAGCCCCCCATCTATCTCTTCCACAGAAGTTCGCTAACATCAACAATGTATTTTGTATTGGGGACAGAGCTGAAAACAGATTCATTTTCTTCAAGGGACTTATAGTCTAATAATGAAGGTGTCAGATCTGTAGGTATCTCGCAATAGTACAGTACAGAAATGGAAGAATATAAAGGACACAACGGATATACAGAAGAGGACATAACACACAGAACAAGATGTTGAAGTGCTTAGTGGCCAAAAACATAAGCTTTAGGGTCACAGAGACTTGGTTTCATCACTTAGCAAATAGTAATTCAGGTAAGTTACTTAATCTCTGTTCTTTCTTTATAAGATAAAATGATGATACTTTCTAAAAACTAAGCAAAAAACATGATCTAAATGAAGCTATTCATGTAAATAACTGGTAGTGATAGAAAGAGCTCAACAAATAGCATTGTGGAAATATAAGAGTATTCTCTTCAGAAGGGAAAACAAGATGGGATGAGAAGTAAGGAGGAATCCATTAATTAAATTAAAATGGAGCAAAAGCACTTGGCCCTAAAAGTACTTTTCACTTTGATCTGTACTATAAACTGTCCTCATTTGATTAAGATAACTGAATGTACAAAATTTTAAACTTAAAAAAAGAGTTTGATGAATCACTTAACAAATATCAAAGTGAAGTTTTTTATATATGTATAAATATGTTAATTTATGCTTTTATATTTTGGTTTTTATATACATACAAATATATCACATTTAGGTTTTCAAATTTTATATATTTATATGTATACACATATTACACATATACACAGAGACACACCTTATGTAACTTCAGATATAACCAAACAGAAGACTGCCAAAAGCTTCAATCACAAAACCTTTACCTGTATTTTTCAATGTAACCATTAGCAAAGCACTGAACCCTTCTAGCTCTACTGGTTTGCTGGACTGTTAATGGAATTATCATTACTCTACTGTCATTCACAGTACACTTGAAGGTATTTCACAATAATAAAGAGAAATATAAAATCCAAGCCTTGACAGAAGCCCTAAATATATTTATATTACTCTTACCTCTCCTGATCTAGTATTTCAAAATCCAATAAAAACATTTCTTCCAAAAGTGAAAAAGTATGCCTGAAAACTAAAGGTGCAGATAAACATACCAAGCATTATTCACTCTTAATTCAAAACAACCTGAAAATAAGTCACCTATCTTTTCATATATACTAGTAAACAAATGGTTTTGGGAGAGGTTGCATGTCTATTATTTCCAGTTATTAACGATCATAGTCATCACAATAAAATCTAAACCACTTGCCTTAAACTGCTTCACTCCTTCCGCCAATTTAACTTTTCTTCAGTATTCCATGGAAAGAAAAGGTTCTTTTTGAAAGGTATTCTCTTGTAAGTAATGTTCTGAGCACATACATAACATGTTTGTCCAAGAACATTAAAGAATGTGGTCTATATTCTGATTGTGAACAAGCTTTTCGAGGAATGCAAATTTGCTTTCAGTACTTACACAATGGACTACAGTGTCATAACCACTGTTCATGCTCTATTAGTCATTCTGTTCAAAACTTTATTTAAAAAATAATAAAAGGCCTGCAGTGTGTATATAACATTGAGACACAAAAGACTTATTGTCAGAATATTTGCAGGATCCCCAAAATAGAAAAACAATTACCAAAAACAAATTAATTTACAGCTTACAACGATTTTTTGAAATGCTACACCAGAACCCTAAATTTCTTAACCAGTCTTTAGAATAAAAGGACAAAAATGGTCTTATCATCATGGCATCTGACTGACAGAGATGAGAGAGTACATTTCGCATTCTTCGGACAAACAAAGAGGATTTGAGCTCTGGGACAGCTGGCTCATGTTGGCATTTAGTCTGGAAAATCCCAAGGTTCTAAGGTACATGTGACCTTGGATACAGTTTAATTTGCATTTTTGTTTTCAGATCTATCAACCATATTTCCCAAAATAAAAGTCAGGGCATGTAACTTGGTAATCCACCAGCAAGTGCAAAAAACCAGGCTGTAAAGGAAATGCCTTACGTATTTCTCTTTTTTCTGCAGAGTAGTGTTTCTTCAAAGCTCTTATCTGGAAACATAAATAAATAAAAAAAGCAAAAGCCAAAGCATTCTAGCCAAAATGAGTGTGTCTATAGGGGATGGGGTAAAAATGGAGTAAGAGGCACCTTCAGTCCCAGTGCCAATCCCTACACCCTCAGCAACCTCTTAAAAGAATTTCTCAGAACTTCCAAATCTGACTCAAACTCAGACAAGAGCTTAAGTTAAAACTTATGTGGATTCTTAAGTAGCCTAGAGGGGGAAAGTTATTTATATTTCAGCTTAGCTGAGAAAATGTCATACTAAACTGAAAGTGGTCACATCATTAGAACTCAAAGCGCAGGACTCTGAAATTACATTTCCTTTTAGAAACAAACACTTCCATCCCAAATTGAAATATAAGGTCAGAAATACTAAAAAAGGAGAGTTGACCTATGCAATAAATGCCTGCTCAAAAACACTTTTACCTGGACAGATGGAAAACACACAGGGAATTCATGCCTTGATAAATGACCTCACATGTAATTCTCTTACCCTAACATGCTAATCTGAATTCAGTATTAAAATCAGAAAGTCCGGGCACCTGGATGGCTCAGTGGGTTAAAGCCTCTGTCTTCGGCTCAGGTCATGATCCCAGGGTCCTGGGATCCAGCCCCGCATCCGGCTCTCTGCTCAGTGGGGAGCCAGCTTCCACCTCTCTCTCTCTGCCTGCCTCTCAGCCTACTTGTGATCTCTGTCTGTCAAATAAATAAATAAAATCTTTAAAAAAAATAAGAATAAAAATAAAAATAAAAAATAAATAAAATCAGAAAGTCACATATCCATTCTTCAAGTTATCTAGAGAGATTTTTTTTAATCCTAGAGAGAGAAAAACTAATTATTACTATTAATTAGTCACTCCTACAGTGTAATGAAATAAAACTTTTCTGCACAAACTTCAAAATCCCATAAATTAACACAGGTATTTTGTTTTGTAGTCATTAAGTTAAAACATTCAGTAGGAAAAGCATTCAATATCTTTTTCTTGTTCTAGCCTAAAAAGGTTAAACTACAAATCAAATGTATAATCATCATTCAGTCATGTAACTCTCCATAATCTTGAAGACGCTTTCAAATTTACGAAATCAGTCAATTGTTAAAAATCATAAATCATAACAAGACACTTTTTTCTTACTTGTTTTTGCCTTTTTTCCCCCTCTATCTGTATAATAAGGATGAGGAACACATCTCTCTTTTTAAAACATCTTTTTAAAATATTAATACCGAACACCATCATAGTCCTTTACAAAAGTCAAAGTGCTCTCATCCATATATTATCTTTCATACACACTACCAACTCTAGGGCTACCTTGCCTGATACTAAATTCTGGTTCAATCAACCTGTATGACCTTGAGGAAGTTACTTCACCTCTCAATTTCATCATCTACAAAGTGGGAATAATGGTAATTCCTATACTTCACAGGACCATTATGAGAATTAACAATTAATAGTTAATAAACTTAATTAAATAAATATATATAAAACACTTAAAACAGTGCCTACCACATGGTACACACTACACAGATGTTAGCTGGGTTTTTTTTTCTTATTGTCATCATCAATCCCCATATTTAGACCTCACAACAATCCTGTAAAGGCAGGATTCATTTCATTGTATTATTTTACCCTTTTCCCAGATAAGGGAATCAGGCTCACAGAAATCAAGTGCCACATCCAGAGTCACAGTCCAAAAGTAGAATTAAAAAATTAAAGAACCAAGGACTGTGTTCTATCATATCACAGTATATTTTTTGAGTTTATATAGTTCAACATACTTCTAAAGGCTATAATTACTACCGTTTTAAACATTTAAACACTCAAAAATTTTAAGCAGCACACACTGGTAACCTTGCTGGGAATGAGTCTTTGATCCAAAAGATACCTGCATCTCTTATTAGTACTTCAAGAGTAGCGACATGAGTCAGACTTCTAAAGAGAAGCACTCACTGAATAATCAGGCTGGCTGGGCCAGATGAACCTGTCATCAATTTTCCAATATTCAGAATTTCCTTTAAAGAGCAAGATGTATACCCCATGACACTTCAAGAGTTCCATGTTACGATTCATGCTGGGCAGTGGAAAGAGAATGGCATCTACAGTCAAAGTTCCAGTTCCATCTCTTACAAGCAGGAGACAGTGGACAGTCATGTCACTTCTCTGAGCTTCAGTTACTCATCTGTCAAATGAAGACGTACCTCATGAAGCTGTTATGAGAAACAATGGAGCTGATGTAGGACAAACAGCGTTGTTACTATAAAAACTATACCAAAGTGTTAACATGACTATTAGCTACTTTGATTACACTGAGGGATAATACTGAGCATTCATTCATTCTTCCATGGAAAATGGCTGAGAGAACTCTTCCAAAACAGAAACATCACCCTGAGTGTATAATTTTATAAGGTGACAATCTGGATTAGATTAACACAGTGAAAGAGAAATTTAGGTAACCTGCAAAGTATCTATTCTAAAACCATGTGCTTAAAGGGGACTTAATAAAGTCTGACCACAGGAAACAAGAGAAGAGACCAAGAAACGAACATACGTATTTCTCTTTCTGATTTTAAACTAAGTGATACTGACTATTTTCAATTAAGTCACAAGGAAACTCAGCAGACACATGATCATCATAGCAGCAATCATAGTACATTATATTTATGTGACATTTTACAGTTCTGAAAGCATTTCACTTATATCAGCATAGAAATATCATATTGTTCTGTTCACAAACATATGTTAACATTCATAAAACTTTCACTCTCAGACACTCTTCAGTGTCCAAACATAAAAATGAAGGCATTAGACTACATTAAAAAAGTTCCCTTTTAGAGCTATCATATTTATGATTTTGGGTCTGTGGCTAAAAAAGAGCAAAAAACATTTAATGGAAGGAAAATTCATAATATTTAAACTGATTAGAAATGAATAACTGATTTTAAAGTATCTTTTCTTAAATCTTACCATTAAAACAGGTCTCAAAATATCCAGAAAATTGGGTAATGGCATTCTATAGTTAAACTTACTAATAAATTCAAGAATTACAGAATATCTCCCAAAAACTGAATAACTACTTTTACTAACATAAGATTATAATTCAGTAACTATCAGTATACCATACACAATGCAACATAAAGTATACACAATACTAAAACTAAGTTGAACTCTACGGTTCAGAAAATAATTTAGACTATTTCAGTCACTCGGAGATACTGTGACTATCAGCCATAATAATTCAGTATTAAAAATATAAAATAACTTCAATGCTTAATGTCTCTGGCTTGGTATATGAAGTATCAGATTCTGAACCAAGAAAATAAAACCACCTCTAAAAGTATCTCATAGAATCCAAGGGGGGGAAACAAAGTTTTAACATTAAATTACTCATTACAGTTGAGCAAGCACCTACTATTTACAAAGGCTAGCTACTATCATTTAAAAATTAAATCATATCCCTTCTCAGAAGCATGAAACTTAAAGGCCAAGTTGGAATAGTATCATGGAGGAGGAGAGGGGTCTTCTACTTGGATTACTGGGGTATTCCTGGACTACTAGAGCATTTTTCTACCCAGTGATTTCAAAATCAGAACAAGTAACATATCTACTAAAGAAACAGTCCAGGTTTTTCATGCACAAAACTCATATATGCATTCAGTTAATTTTTTCAATAAGAGTAACGGATTCATTGCAATTTTATATACATACAGGAAAGCTGCCTGGCCCAACAAAAGTCACTGTGTGATTTAGTGAAGTCTAGAACTGGGAGTCAGGAGATCACTTCTAACACTGATTAGCTCTGTGACTTTGGAGGAAACAACACCAATCGTCTCTGGCCTTCTAATACATACTATACCTTTGGGTAAGTTATTAAATTTCTCCAGGTCTCTTCCTGCATCTACAAACGTATAGAGTCCAAAAAGTATCTGGATTGAAGATTCTCACTTTAAGTGCAGATTCTTGGGCCCACTCCCAGCGGCTCAGAATGTCTGCGCTGGAAGCTAGAAAGCTAAATGTCTTCTAAGCACCACAGGTTACTGAAATACGCAGGTGGTCCTCAGCCACACTTAAGGTCATCACAAGTCCTAGTCAAACCAGATGATCTCTAATGTCCCTAAATGTATAAAAAAGATGACACAACTCATTTCAGCACCAAGGTCTTAGGAATTCTGGATCTAGCATAATGTGTAGGTCATAGTAGATGCTAAACAAATACTTCTGGAGAGGAAGAAAGGGAGGGAGGGAGGAGGCTAGCTAGCTAAGTGGTCATATTTTGACAAAGAAACATACAAAATGATAGTAAAATTAAAATTGAGTAAAACAGCAGCAGCCAAAGAGCAAAGACCTCAGTTTCTACACACATACAATTTTAAATATAACACGAGCCGTTGTCGAACAGCAAACTACTAAAGAGAAAAAGAGAAAAAAAAGTACACAGAAGCAAAAGAATTTTAATGGAAAATTACTGGTGACTAAAACATAGCAACTGTTTACTCCGGGTAAAAGAGAACACAGAATTTTAAGGACTGGGAGTTGGAATTGGGACTAAAGTTTGAAGTTACTGGTTACTCAAAGGCATAAATTCCATTTGGGATAAAAGTATATGGATTCCAGAAATATTGGTGACAATATTAACTTTTGTCCATTTTTGAATTCCATTTTCCCATTCACTTACATTATAATTTTTGAGATGTTTTATCTTCACTTCTGATGGTCTTCAAATGTCAATGGCTCTTAACACATTAACTGTAAACAAACATACAAAGGAACTTAGGGGAATTCAGATACTTAAGGAACCCTAAACTATTCTGAATTATTCTGTAAAGCCTGTGGGGGAGGGAGCAGCGGGAGGGCTTTGGTACCAGGTTTACCTGCTTCGTAATGTATCGTTCAAAACTTAGTATCCTTCTAATGACACTATCCTCTTACTCATCAAGCAAAGAAAAAAAAAAGTTATCCTATCTTCTGTCAGAAGCAAAAAACATTCAAAGCCAGAGAAAATTCTCTCCAAATATGGACACTCTGAACTCACTGATGGATTATGTCTACATTAACCTTTTCCTGCTCAGCAGTGCAGCCAATCAAAGAAACTCATTTCCTTGCCACTACAACCCAACCATCCCGCCCTGGGACCGCCCTCTACGTACCAATTTTGGGCCTAGACCTACAACCTGGTTTGGGCCTAGACCTACAACCTGGTTTGGGCCTAGACCTAGGTCTTCAGGCATGATCAGGTCTTTACAAAGACCCTGACGTTAAGCAGACTTGGGTCCAAATGTCAAACTGCTCTCCCTAATCTTCAGTTTTCTCATCTGTAAAACAGAAATAATAATACTATTTATTTTATATAATTATGATGATAATATGAGAAAATGCATATTAAGGGATTTAGCACCATGCCCAGCAAGCACTCAAAAATGTTAAGTGCTATTATTTATATTAGTATTAACAATCACAACAATGATATTAATTTACTTCTAGAACAACTGTCTACCACTTGAAAAGCAAAGTTTATCCTAGGTGTTTCTATTTTTATGTACTGCCTTTGCTTATAATGGAAGAATATTATCCAATACCAGTAACAGAGGACATCTGTATCATATAAAATTTTATTTTTGACCTTGGTGGGCATCCTGGCTCAGCTCAAGAAAATTAAGGCTTGAAATCACTAGCCTGTCTTCAGCCAAAGTTATTATTCCTTTTGTTAATACATAACCTTCTAATAAAGTTCTACTTGCAGTGATCTGTGAAGGCAACTTTGCTATGAAAGGAGATTGACATATTTGTGACTCATTCCTTTTAAACCCTCTGAGCCCAAAGAATAATGCCATCCCAATCCAGAGGAGACTTCTCTATCCTCTTCTACCCAGTCCCAAATGATTCAACACTTATGTTTGACATTACATGCTTAAAATACTAATATTTAAGCTCAGAAACAAAAATGCATAAACACGAATTTCTCTGAATTTTCAAATTTTTAGGTCAAAGATACAAAAGCACACACAAAATATTGGCAACAGCATTCATAAACTAACATGGCCCCAAATGGCCAGCTTTCTTTCCCCTAGGCAGACCAAACCTTTAGAACTAAAATGAGAGAAAATACCTAAGTGGAACCTGAGTATATTTTCAGGGGGAGATAAAACGTATGGATACAAGACTGGAAGCAAACTGAAAGCAGCAGAAAAGTAAGCAATGTTGGCCACCATCCTCATTACCACCACTACTTTACACGCAATTCCTTGAGCTCTTCAAATGAAATAAAAAATGAAATAGCACAGTTAATCATTCTTCATTTGATTTCCATTTGCCTTTCACTTAATGAGTTGACAATTATGGAATGTATCCCTTTTATGTTATGGTCCCTGGTTAAGATTATAAAAATCTGGCCCAAGATAATACACAAGAAAAAGTATAAAGTTAAAAAACTTGAGTTTAGAGTGTTCCAAGATACAGTTTTCTTTTCTGGTCTGCCACAATATATCATGTCTCTCAGAGCATTTTCTACTTTGGTCACTGCTCTTAAAAGTCTAACAATGTCTCTGCTGTAAGAAGTATTGTCGACTTTAACCAGAAAATGTCTTCCTTGCTAAAATGATTCATTAATATGCTATGGAGAAGCTGCGGTCTCCAGTATGCATTCTTTACTATTTCCTACAGACAGAACCTCCAATTTTTAGCTCAGCACAGGCTTCCCAGAAGAGACTACACATCCTAGCCTTCCCTGTGGCTAAGTATGGCCATGGAACCATGTTCTTGCCAACTAGATGTAATCTTAAAAGACTATAACCTCAAAAAATATCCCTTAAGAAAGAAAACATGACTTTATTCTTCCTTTCATCCTTCCTTCTGACTACAATGAATGCAACGGTTAGAGCTCCAACAGCAATTCTGGCTCATGAGGTAAACTTGCAAAAAAGATTCTGTGTTCTCGATACTTCAGGTCCACTATATCAGATCAATATGAACTGTCTCTGGGCTTTTGTATGGGAGAAAAACTAAAATCATCTATTTTATGCCACAGCTGGCTGGGATTTTCTTTTATAATCTGTTAAAGCTAAAACCTAACTTCAATAAAATAAGAGTTTTCCAAGTATCAGTATTTAGGGGTTTTGAAGTATATAATTCAAAACATATTTTAAAAGCGAATTATTATACTGAAAACATAGCATCTGCCCTTATTTAATCTAGGCTTAAAAGTATTTAAAGAGCCCAAGAGTTAATTCCATCCAATAAGAGTCTTTGAAAAGTCATCAGCGATGGCTGCCACGAGTAACGACAAAGCGCATAGCAGGCAAAGAGCTGTGAAGGTGGCCCATTTGTGGTCTATAGTGATGGCACCAGTGGCACACACAGAAGCACAGTAAGAGGAACAGCACAATTAGTTCTGCCTAATAAAATTACAGGAAAGGGAACAAGAGATTATTATTTTCATTAAGAGGGCATCATCTCTAGTCCTTGTGATTTTAATAACTTTGTACCAATCTTTTTTTTTCAATAGTTCCATTTTTAACCTGACTTCCTGTGGGAAGCAGGCTTATAAAAATCACTACCTATCCTTTACCAACAACTCTCAATAGTTTTTAATCCTATCCACAGATTTAACTAAATCAAACAATGGGACAGAGCTAGCAAATGTTTTACCTATTCAAAACTAATTTTCTTAAAAAGAAAAAATACTATCTATTAAAATGTGCAGAATTTCCACTGGTCAAGACCTGAATCACATGCAACCTTTGGCCCTGGTGATTTTGAATACAATAGCATGAACTTGGCAGCTTTACAAAATAAGCTCACTGATTTCTGGACATCTGTATCTGGGTTATTTCCTTCCCTTGGGCGTAATCCAGACTTTACTAGTTCAGGTGATGGCTTCCTGGAATTACTTATTTATTTTAATATATTTTTTTTAATTTGTTACCACTAATGGATTTCACCAAGGACCTTGTTTAAAAAAAAAAAAAAAAAAAGATTTGAGAGAGAGAGAGTGTGCACGTGTGAGTGGGGGAGAGGCAAACGGAAAGAAAGAATGGCAAACAGACTCCCTGCTGAGCACAGAGTCCCACACAGGGCTCAATCTCATGACCCTAAGATCATGATCCCAGCTGAAACTGAGAGTTGGGACACTTAACCGACTTAGTCACCCAGGCGCCCCAAGGACCAATTTTTAAGAAAGGACCTAAAACATGTACTCCTGATGTGTTACTCATAGCTGAAAAGGAAAAAACCTTAGGAAATTTCCTAAAGCTCAGATATCATAAATCCCTAAAAGATAACTTTGACCTTTCACTCCTTCAATATTTCTACAAAAATGCTTTCAAGTAATAGGCTAATAGTAGATTTAACACAGACCTTAAATGAGTCTGTTTCAACAAATATTGATGGAGATACTAGAAAAAAATTAGTAAAAGACCTAAGGCAGTGGTTCTCAAACTCTAATTTTAGTTTAGGATCACTTGGAGGACTTGTTAAAACAAACTGCAGGCTCCACTGCCAGAGTGTTTTATCCAATTGCATCTGAGGTAGGACCAGGGAATCTGTATTTTTAACAAACCCCCAAAGGATGCCGATGCTACTGATCTGAGAACTACTGAACTACATTAATAGAAGACTACTGATGGCAGCATAAAGAGGAAAGAAAAAAACATGTATGGGACCCAACTCAGTTTCAGTACACTTGTATACTTTTGCCTAGTAATTAATCTTTTTAACTTTTCTTTCAGAAAAATCTACACAGTTATTACTCAAGTTCACAATAATATTGGCTCATATGTGACAAAACTTGAAAGTTCTTTTAGGGTCCTGGAATAATGAAATACAAAATAACTAAGTATGTCCAATGTCTGACGCAAGGTCCTAATTATATTGCCAGGGTTGGAAATTCAACCTGTAAGTTTCATTTAGTTCCATAACTAGTTTCTACCACTAATTCTGGCCAGCTGCCTCAGAAGATATGCCAAGAGTCACAAAGGGAGTAGGTAAGAATGTGTGATTGGACACAAATCCATCACCACTACTGGAAAACAACCCAAAAGCACATTTCCTACCAACATATCAGCTCTAAGTGACCTTGAGGCTGAAACTAGAGATGAAACCTTACAAAAAATGTGATTCAGAAATCTTAAAAACTCTTCTTCCTTTTCAGACGGTAAGTACTATCAAAATTCATGGAAACAACCAGGATTTGCTGTTTTCAGATGGTAATTTTAAAGGAAGACATTAACTTAAAAATGTAATTAGCTAAAGACTACTTTTTTGAGTATATTCAGCGTACCACACTTTGTTTTGTCTAAGTTAAATATAAGTATGTACATATAAACACATAAATATAAATGTAAAGAATTTATAGACTAGAAATCAACTGATTAACCAAAATAATCTGAGACAAACAAGTAGTGCCCAGAATAACTGCAGCATTTGAGAGTATATAAAAGATGAAAGGAACAGGTATTACACTTGATCTTAGCCAGAAGGCTGAGAAGCGAAGAGAGAAACAGGTATTAAATAAAAGTCTGACAAGTTAAGTTAGAGACCAAAATAATCAAGAGTAGCAGATGGAAAAGTAGGCAGGCTAAAGGAACACAATGTTGTGAAAATATATTACTGGGCACAGAAAAGATAATGTAGCCAATAAAATCAGCTCAGTGTATCAACAGGCTTCATGCAAGATGAGCTTTAACTTGAAGCTGTGTCTTTATGGGCCAAATTCAACATAGGAAAACCCTTTTTAATCCTTTGAATGGAGACTGCAAATAGAAGAGCAGTGAACATTGAACATGTCTTTATTCAACACTTACTAGACACCTATTTGGCACTAGATATATTAGCATGTGATTATGCACAGTAAAAAATTATCAAGAAACCCACTCAGGCAGTACATTTTATAACACTGTACAAACTGAAAATAAAATGGAAAGCCAGACTAAGAAGACAGAAATAGTACCAATATACTGACAAATCCTGCTGTAGAACTTACACAAATCTAAGGCTCAGGCCTACCCTAGCTATCATACCTAGCCTACAGTACTGTTTTATCTCTATCCTATATAAATCATACTTATGTTAAGAATCAGAGTCAGGGCAACAAGAATTAAATTATGGAATACAGCCAAATTATCAGTGTGCTAAAGTGAATTTTTTCACAACTCTCTCTCTGAGGCTGGAGGCACTGTAAGACAGACAACACGGGATACACAAGAGGGGCTGCATAGCTCACTTAAGTAGACTAACACCAAGTAAGATTCACCAAAGAAAATTACTTTTTTTAAGGATGCAGGATGACAGGAGAGCCTGGGTGGCTCAGTGGGTTAAAGCCTCTGCCTTCGCTTTAGGTCATGATCCCAGGGTCCCGGGATTGAGCCCTGTGACTGGGCTCTCTGCTCGGCAGGGAGCCTGCTTCCTCCTCTCTCCCTGCCTGCCTCTCTGCCTACTTGTGATCTCTGTCTGTCAAATAAATAAATAAATAATTTTAAAAAGGATGCAGGATGACATAACTATAGCTGATTAGGAAACTGCTATCTGGATATCATATTAAAAAAAATAAAATCACTCTTTCCTGGCCAAAAGCATTAAGCTTATGATGACCTAGAAGGCAAAGCCAGAAGCAATAGCAACTCTGACCACAAATATAGACACGTAGATACACAGACAGACATATCAAGAGTCAATATATATTTAAAAATGTTATTTATTTATTTGAGAGAGAGAGCATGTGTGCCCTAGGGGGAGGGACAGAGGGAGAGGGAGGAGAGAATCTCAAGCAGACTCTGTAATAAGCATGGAGCCTGACTCCAGGCTCAATCCCAAGACCCCAAGATCATGACCTGAGCTGAAACCAAGAGTCAGACATTCAACTGACTGAGCCACTCAGGTGCCACAAGCCTCAACTTAAGTTTAGTGTGAACTACAGACCCCACAAAAGCCTGTCACCCAACTTCAGTGGAGTGTGTCCTTTTCAAAAAAAACAATGGGCAACCAGAAGGATTAGTGTATGATTTTTCAGACTTATACTCTTATTTCCCAGAAAAGCATAAAACAACTTACAAATTAGCACATTTAAATATAATATTTAAACTGAATTAATCTAATAGAAGTATTTGAAGAAATTAGATAGGCATATAATACCAACTTCAGTCATATATTTGACTGAAGTCTTTTTGCTAAATTGAAGAGAAACATGCAGTTACATAGTTTGCATTTTCAAACAAATAGGAAGCACACTTTTTTGCATAAATAATTTTTCCTGAAGCTAAACACAGCAGAAATTTTTGTCAATCTAGTGTATAAAAGACATATGGGAACACACTGAACATACTATTATTGTATAGTTAGTATTGAAACAAATTCACATGGCAATTTCCTAATTGAAAAATTGAAAATTTCCTAATTGTAAAAAACAGAAGGGATAAAAATAAACTACAATTTAAGAACAACATTTCCACAAAAGGCTGAGACAATACAATCCAAACATCGATATTTTGCTTTATTATAGACTATCAAAGTAAAACTCAAACAACTGGATAGCCACTTAGCATAGCTATTAGAATCATGGTTGTCTACCCTGCCTCTGCATTAGAATCCTCTATAATTGTTTGCCTAGATTAATTTTAAATTTAAGGTAACAAGTGCCTACAATGCAACTATTCTATACCGTTGATCAACCAGGTGTAATGATTCATAAAATAAAAGACATGAAAAAATTCAGCAGGGTGAATTCTACATAGCAGACATTCAATAAATGTAGTTTTTTCTACCTTCCAGAGGAAAGGAATGAAAGCTAGCATTCTCCTATGGAAAGTAGATCATACTTATTTTTTTTGTCCAGAGAGGATGAGGCTAAAATATTCTAGTGAAAACTCTTTCAAGGAGTTAGTTTTTTTCAAATTCATATGTTAGTAATGTAATTTTTTAATTAAGAGTTAGAAAGCATATATAAACTTTAAAGTTACTGGGCTTTCTTGTGGGGGGGAATTAAATGTGCTTCGGTGGCACAATTAGGAACGTTAATTTGTAATAACAAACATTTATTTAGTATAATTTCAAAAATCTATAAAGGGAATATCTTAGTAATTGATAAGAAGGTATCATAATCACTATTGTCATTGAATAGTCTAGAATGATAGAACTTTAGAGCACCAAGGGACCTTACAGATCCCTCAAAGATCTGTATAAAGATCAACTTCTTTATTTTGAAGATGAGAAAACTGTAGACTAGAAAGGTTCAATGATACAAGCCAAAAAGCTAGCAGAGCCAGGGACTTTTAAGAGCCTGAGCCTCTTAACTTCCAGCACTTTCTTCATTCTAAAAGACTATGCTGCCTCCTGTGGTTCGAAATTCTACTGCTTGGGTGAGATTACTGGCTCCTTCATTTGTTTTCTTTACATTCTATTCTGAACCATAGCTGCCATTCATAACTTCCCTATAAAATTATAATTCCAACCTGTTTTCTGCATAATTTTACAGCTGAGAATGTAAATCCTCCACTCTCTAAATTTCAGAGTAATAAACATAAAATTTTTTAAATACCTAAAACAAATGTACAGTATATGTGATTGAATGCAAAGAAAAATTCTCCTCCCCTGGATAATTACATCTACAGATTCAAAGAGATTTTTATTTAGCACTCTAACATGCAGGGTCTTTGTTAAATGCTGAACATAGAAGAAAAGATATAGTCCTTTTCCTCAAGTAGAAAAGTCAATTAAACCAACAATTACACTGTGTTTGTTAAGAACTCTGAAAAAGGTGTGGGCAGGTTGCTATGAGTGCTTTAGAAAGAGAATCTAATTTATAATAACAGAATCAGCTAATAATTTCCCATAAGGTCTGAGCAGTAATAGGAAAACATAGCTGTGTCACCCAAATTTAGTGGGGTCCAAAATGAATTAAAAGAGAGAAACTTCTCTTTATTCAGAGGAAAATGAAATTTGTGTTTTCACACAGATTAGTATCCAATAACTCTTTAATAATAATTGACTATTTTTTGATGGGAAAGAACTTGATTTCGTTGTGGCTACATAACAAATACAGGTCCTCTATTATTTCTTCCTAAAATTTTACATCACTATTTTAAAGCCAAAGGGAAAATATTCATCTAAAACATGTCTAGTTAATATTCACAACAGCTGTCTACAAAACTGCATACTAAAGTCCTTCTCAACATAGGGGTGGGGGGGCATCTGGTACAAGAGAATAACCAGGAGAATCAGCCCAAGAAGGAAGAAAACTACCACTCATTATTCACTCGGGGTTAAGGACTGCTCAGATTCCCAGATAATTATTTTCAGCTGGAAGATTTGGAAAAAAGACGTACAGTGGGCATTTTTATTTACATTTTTAAGGCGAAATGGGGGGAAGGGGTCAGAGTATAGGGAAAATCATTAAAGACATAAGGAAATGAAGTGACGGAAAAAGAGGAAAGGGTGGGCAAGAATCCCAAAATCAAGGGCACACGGACAGATGGAACAAAGACTGGAGAACTGTTTGGAAAAGTGTAAAGAAAGGCAGAGAGGAAATGAGGGGTGGTGGCTGGCGGGGGGGGGGGGGGGGGTGCTGTCCAAAAAAATAATCCGAGAGGTAATGAGAAACAAGAGAAACCAATGAACTGGGGCTGCCTCAACCAGGGATAAACCACGATCGTTTTAAGTAAAGTAGAGTCACCAATTGAGCAGCAGTGAGTTTTAACCTCCCGTTTTTCCCAGCCTCTAAACCCCGAAGAGGAGGGAAGAAGTGGCTCCCAAGTCGCAGGAAAGGAATTTCGGCGCAGCCTTCGGGAAGCAAGTCGAAGAGCTGGGGCACCATCCAGTGGGTCCCCGGCCCCTCTCCATCCCTCTCGGGCGCTGGGCGGGGCCCTGGGCATCCTGGTTACCTGGACAGGGAATCCACGCTGGGCGGCCGTGCTGCGGCCGGCTGGGAGCCAAGACTCTCGCAGCTCGAGCTCTTCTCCATGGCGCGGCGGGGGCAGCAGGAGGGAAAGGCTGAAGCGACCTCCGCGGCTGCGGGGCGGGAGCAGCGGAGGGCGGAGTGCGCCGGGCCGAGGCCGCGGTCAGGCTAGCGCCGGCCCGGGAGAAAGACCGGAAGCGGCCATGTTCCCCCAGACTGCACCGCGCCCGGGGGCTGCGGAGGAGCCGGAGGACCCCGCGGCTCCCCTTCGACTGCAGCCCCGACGCGCTGCGCTCCTTACGTGCGCTCGCTGCGTGCCCCGCGCTGCCTCTGGGCTCTGGGAAGGGGAGGTGCCTTTCCCGGCGTGAGAGGTTCCCTTGCTGCTGGGCTCGGGACCTGGGGGAGTGCGGACGAGGACCCCACAGGAGGAGGGGGAATTTCAGAAGTAGAGAGAAATAGGGAATACTAGGGACGAGGGTCTCAAAAAAAAAAAAAAAAAAAAGGAAAGGGACAAGGATCTTAGGAATGGGGGGTGACTGAGACAGGAATAGGGGAGAAGACAGGATAGTAGAGGAGTCCGTAGGATGAAGGGGCGGAAAGGACATGGGGCGGGGCACGAAGAGGGGAAGAGAACTTAGGGAGACACAACGGATGAGGGTACTAGAGATGGCAAAGTGTTCACCAGATTTGGGGCTGAAAATAATAAATAATTATCAAATGGTGATTAAAAGTTGCTTTAACCAGTCAGACACGAATTCAAATCCTGCCTCTGCCGATCGCTTGCAGCATAACCCAAGGTATTGAACATCAGCTTCCTTACCTGTAAAATAGGAAAAATGATAACTTCACAGATTAGATGAAATAATACATGTAAAATGCTTAAATTTTGGCTCATAGTAAGCACGCAAATATTAGCTGTTAGTATTACTACCTACTTCGTAAGGGTTGTTAGGATGTGATGTGTTCATGCATATAAACGGTTTCTAATACAACTTCAAAAAATGATAGGTATAGGGCAGGAATATATAGGAAGGGTGGCAAAGAAGTAAGAAGTGATTGGTATGGGGAAGATAGTGGAGAAAGTACAAGACAGGTAGGGAAAAAAATTAATGCTTCTCATAATATCGTCATTACATCACCGGCCCAGCATTGTAGAAAGGACACTAGAAAAGCAGAAATTTTCAGCCCTGCTCTGATTCGGATAGAAGTCTCTGTGGCCTGGCAGTGTGCAGGGGCAAAGCACTGGCATTAGTCCATTGAACACAAGGAGGTATGGAAGAGGAAAATGGGAACTAATATGCAAAAAGAATTAAACACTATTGTATGTTGTGGTGTTGGATAGAGAACAAACTCTAGCACTCTTCCCCTGCCCTCTCAAATTCCCCTGCAGAGCAGGAAGGGAGGGTAGAGAGAAAACTGTGATAAGAGAATAGGCATTGGGTGAAGGGGAAATGCTTCTGCTGGTAATTTTCTGTTATGGAAGACACAGGAAGGACAAAAGGAGAGCATAAAGAAATTTTTCTGAGACTGAATCACAGTTACCTCATGTCTGAAATATAAAATGATGCAAAAATTATGTCTGTAAAAAAAAAAAATAACAATGAGTCGTTTAAAAAAAAACCTTCCTTGCTAGGATAAGTAGAATTATGTTCATTTAAACTAGGTTTAATGATGTTTTAAGAAAATCTTAAAATATAGGGTCGGTGAAATATTGACTTGCAAGTACATTCCCCAAAAGAACGACCTAACCTAGTTTTCTTCAGCATATTTATTAAAATGTTTTTAAGCACAAAAGTCTTTGCCTTTCCATTCCATTTTCCAGCTTGGCAAGGATAGGATGGCAGCTGATAGTTTTTATGTATATAGTTTTTAAAAAGGCCTTTAACTGTACTCCTCTAATAGGCAAAGACAATAGGCAGTTAGAAACACTTAACAAGCATAAACATCTACAATGATTCATAAAGAATTTGCTTATTGATTCCTACCTATTGATTCTACCTATTCCTTCCTATTGATTTCTACCTACCTTCCAAAATGCTGACTCACTGTCACCTGATACTATGACATAGATTTTTCTAGGCTAGGTTTGGTGAAGACTGATGAGGGAGACCCAAGCACTCTCTACAGCCCAGTTGTTTTTAGGACTGTGTTAATAGAGCACTTGAAATCATCTGCCTAATGATGTAATAATTTGTATATGAGTCTATCTGGGGATTAATAACAATAATGCAGGGCACGTGGCTGGTTCAGTTAGTAGAGCATGTGACTCTTGGTCTTGGGGTTGTGAGTTCGAGCCCCACGTTGGGTGAGGCGATTACTTAAAAATCAAATAAATAAAGTTAGTGTAGAGATTTTAGAACCAGACAGATCTGAATTGGGATCCTGGCTCTGTCACATACTTGCTCTATGATTTCAATTAAGTTGCTTCTCCAACATGGCTTTCTCATCCCTAAAATGGGAATAAAAATATCCACATAAAATAATTGTTTTTCCCTATACAGAGTTGTTTGCACAGAAGGATCTCCGTCAATGGATCTGTTGCTATTATTATTTGTTCTTCCTCTGAACTTACTGTTTTACTTCTAATTATTAAAGCAGTAATTTCTGAGGGTTTGAACAACAAGGAATGAACACTCTCAGGTGGAAGTTAAATTAGTGCTTAATTCTTTTTCTGACATGTTGGCTGCTGTGTCATTTACCCAAGAGAAATCACCTTGATTAGGACTTTCTTCACCTCAGTTTCTTGTCTTTTAAAAGAACAAGGTCTTCAGGAACTTTTGCTAAAATTAAATTACAGCATAAGTTTATCGTGTACCCTGGGGCACAGGTGTGCGAGATCACTGGCTCCAGGGATTCCCGAACAGACCAGGTGCAGCCACTCCCAACTGACAAAATCCAAAGACAGAGAAAACTAGTGGTGGGGAAACCAGAAAAGAATGTATTTCAGTGAGATCAACAATGGGAAAACAGCACACTGTCCTCTCCACTATCTCCAAAGCGCTGAAAATACTTCTAAGTTTATAAAAGGAAAATGTTTTAAGAAAATCTTAAAGTCTGTGGGGCCAAAGTCTGTGGTTATGTGCAGGTGGGCAGTAAAGGTTAAACTGATCATTATCTCAGTCAGTCTTGGACCATGGGCAGAGTCTTGCTGGCTCAGGGCAGTCCTTACTGCTTGAGGGTGTAGTTTTGTTCCCAATCAGGGGATGCTTTGCCCACAGGGTCTTTTGCTTGAGTTAAGAAATAAGCTGGAAAAAAGAACTTAATCAATTAAAACGTATAGACAGAGGTCAAAATGGAGGTAGTTGAAGTCCTCTTTCAATCTCTCCTATTAAATGGTTAACTTAAAGACCTGACAAAAAGTAATTTTCTTTGAAATTTGGGCCAGCGTTTCTCAAATAGTCTGTGGGAAGAACCAGTGTTTTATTTTTAATTTCCAAGCTATTATCAACCAATGCTTTTTTAAAATATAAAAATTAGTTACTAAATAAATGAAACTTAAACAAAAACTGAAGGCAGGCAAAATGCAAGACCTTTTTTTTTTTTTTCTTATGTGAGGGATCTAAAATGACTTCATGAAAGTTACATGAAGGTGCCTAAGCCATATTCAAAATTCTGCTCTCATCAGGGACAGGCAATCAATAGTTCATGTATAAGCACTGATTGGCAAACCATAATCTGAATAGCACCGACTTGGATTTATAGGTTTGTTGCCTATCAGCTTATTAAAGGGTGATTATTAGACAATCTGAAACAGAATAAGAAAATAAACTTCTCTTACGAATAGTAACATGGTGGTTGGGAAAGGACAAGTAGGATAGGTAGAGGGAAATTTCCCTTAAACACACGTGCCAAAACCAAAATCCTTAGATCAAGCATGCATGCGTTTTTGTTTTTGTTTTTGTTTTTGTTTTTGTTTTTGTTTTAGAGAGAGAGTGTGTGGGGCAGGGGGACTGGGGCACGGGGAAAGGGGAAATCTTAAGCAGGCTCCATGCCAGCACAGAGCCAGATGCAGGGCTTGATCTCACGACCCTGAGATCATGACCTGAGCTGCCAAAATCAAGAGTCAGATGCTTAACCAATCGAGCCACCCAGGCCTCCCCCCCACCCTTTTTTTATGTAGGCTCCATGCCCAGTGTGGAACCCAGCACAGGGCTTGAACTATTGACCCTGTGAGCCAATACCAAGAGTGGGATACTTATCTGACTGAGCTACCCAGGCACCTCAAGCATACACAATTCTTATAATTCATTATTTATATGCAAAAAGATAATTTTTTGATTACTTTGGTTTGGAGAGTTCCTCTTCTAGTATGGAGAAGTAGACTTATAACAAACTGACCTTTCCACAGGTAACAATTGGAAACTCCAGACAGTAAAACAACAACCTGAGGAGTCAAGAGAGTAGACAGAAGCACACAGAATTGTGTAGGAAGTTACCAACACAGAATGCATGTCCCATCTTGAACGGCTTTGACCTATGGACAGACAAAAATTGTGGTGTGGTACAAGGTGGCAAAATCTCACACAGAATGCCTGCTATCTTTCTAGCCTGAGAAAGCAAGAGAAGGGAGCCCAGGGCAGCTAGAGAATGAGGGAGGAATTCCAAAAAAGAGAACCAGAGAACTCTAAACTCTGTATATGTACTCAGACAATTTCTGTCTAAACCCTAATTCAATTAAAATAACAAAGACAGAATACAAACAGCTCAGATAAAAGAACTCAAAATAGAATTTCCTTCTACTCATCCAGATAAAAGAACTGAAACAAGATTCAAGCTGTTATCCACTACATGCAAGACAAAATTTTCAGTTTGTTTCAAACTAAGTTAATTTCTTGCTAAACAAAAGCATCACCTCCTTAGAGGGGAATAAAACAGAATTCAGAGCCTCAAAAACAATATTCATAATGTCAAGGACAAAATTTAGACTTACTTGGTATTAAAAACTAATGGGAAAATGGGGTGTATTCTTTTTTTTTTTTAGGATTTTATTTATTTATTTGACAGAGAGAAACACAGCAAGGGAGGGAACACAAGCAGGGAGAGTGGGAGAGGGAGCAGCAGATTTCCCGCTGAGCAGGGAGCCAGATGTGGGACTCGATCCCAGGACCATGGGATCATGACCTGAGCTGAAGGCAGGTGCTTAAGGACTGAGCCACCCAGGTGCCCCAATGGAATGTATTCCTTAAAGAAAAGATAATAAGGAGAGGCTAAGTTCCTAATGACACAGGTGTTGGAATTATCAGATAATGGCTCAAAAGCAACTAATATAACTATATTCAATTAGGTAAAGGAAACTATACTGTAATCAATGAAAAGATAGTAAAACTCAGCAGGGGAATCATATACATAGAAAAGATTAAAAAAAAAAAAACAAAAACCCCAACCTAGGAAAAATACAATACCTAAATAAAAAGACTTACTGGATGGGCCTAATGTCAAAATGGATTTAACATATAAAAACGTAAGAACATGAAGGCAAATCAATAGAAATTGTCCAATATGAAAAAGATATATATATGTTTATATGTATATATATATATATCTTATATATATAAATAATATATAATATATAAAAATATTATATATAAATATATAAATATATATTTATTTATAATTTATATTAAATTATGTTATAAAATAATATAAAATATAAAAATATATAAATTATATTAAATTATAATTTTTATATATTTATATATATAATATAAAAATATATATAAATAATATATTTAAAAATATTTTAAAAACATTATCAGGGGGTGCCTGGGTGGCTCAATCGGTTGAACATCTGCCTTCAACTCAGGTCATTATCCCAGGGTCCTGGGATTGAGTCCTGCATTGGGCTCCCTGCTCAGCAGGAAGCCTGCTGCTTCCTCTCCCACTCTCCCTGCTTGTGTTCCCTCCTTTGCTGTGTTTCTCTCTGTCAAATAAATAAATAAAATCTTAAAAAAAAAGTTATCAGAAAAAAAAATATTGTCAGAGCCCAAGGGACATGCAGGACAATAGCAAAAGACCTAATATGCAAATAACTGGAATCCTAGAAGAAGTAGGAAAAAATTAGGCAGAAAAACTATTTAAAAACTACAGCCCAAAACTTACCAAATATGTCCAACAGCATAAATTTGTAAATTCAAGATGTTCAACAAACACAAAACAGGATAAATACAAAGAAAACCATACCCACACACATCATGAAAACCAAAGAAAAAGAGAAAAATCATCAAAGCAGCAAGAAAGAAATGACACATTACATATAGGGGAGCCATAATTCTAAAAGTCACAGATTTCTCAGCAGATATTATGGATAATAAAAAACTATAAAACAATACCTTTAAAGTGCTTAAAGATAAAAGTCAAAACTTAATATATATATTACGCGAAGGACAGGTCCCTGGATTAATCAGCTGGTAGAGCGTGTGACTCTTGATCAAGAGTTGTGAATTCAAGTCCCTCATTGGGCATAGAGTTTACTTAAAAAAAAAAAAAATAGATGAAGAACAATTAAGATAATGTATTGCCAACAGAAACACAAAATTTTCTAAAGGAAATTCTTCAGGCCAAAGAGAAATGATACCAAAGATGGACATTAAGGATAAAGATTAAGAATAGGAAATATGGGGCACCTGCGTGGGTCCAGTGAATTAACTGTTAGACTCCTGATTTCAGCTCAAATCATGACCTCTTGGGTCAGGAGATCAAGCCCTGTGTCAGGCTGAACCCTCAACAGGGAGTTTGTGTGAGAATCTCTCTCTCCCTCTGCCCCTCCCCTGACTCATGTTCTTTCTCTTTATCTAAAATCAATCAATCAATCAATCAATCAATCAGAAATATCTGGGTAAATGTAAAATTATTTCCTCTCTTAATTTCTTCAAAATACGTAAGACTGTTTAAAGCAAACATTACGACATTTTCTGTGGAGTTTATATAGTGTATGTAATATACATGAAAATTAGAGCAAAGCATTTGTCAGGGATTCATTGTAAATGGGACTATATAATTGCAAAGTTTGTATATTTTATGTGAAATGGTTCAACATGAATTCTAAGAATCTTATTGTTAAAATATCATTATTATCCCTATTTTATAGATGAAAAAAGTTCTGAAGCCTAGGAAATTTAAAAATCCCAAGGTCGCAGGAAGCAGATAAGGCACTAGGTCAAATTCACTTTGATGCTATCACTATGCTGTGATTCTCCGTGAATAATTCATGAAATTCTCACAACAAGCTTTTGAGTTAAATGTTGATTGGAGATTGGCCACTAAGTGTGTACTTTTCTATAGGATTCTCAGTTAAATTCCTCTTTGGTCTGGAAGTCCCCTAACACTCACCCACCAAAATTTAATGATCCTCTCCCAGATTCCAGAAAACAAATGATGTTGGCAAATTATGCTAGTATACTTCAATAAATCACTCTGCAATCTGTGCATTTTTCCAAGAAAGCTCTATTTCAAACTTATTGCAGCAGTATAATATGCTTACAAACAGTGTTCATTCTTTCCTTTCCTTTTAATTTAATTCCAGTATAGTTAGCATACAATGTTATTTTAGTTTGAGGTGTACATATAGTGATTCAACAATTCTATACATAACCCAGTGCTTATCATGATAATAGCACTCATAATCCCTTTTGCTTATTTTACCCATCCCCCACTAACCCTCTTTTCTGGTAACCATCAGTTTTTTTCTCTAAGAGTCTGCTTTTTGGCTTGTCTCTTTTTTCTTTGTTCATTTGTTTTCTTCCTTAAATTCCACAAATGAGTGAAATAATATGGTATTTATCTTTGACTTATTTCACTTACCATTATACTCTCTAGGTCTGTCTATGTAGTTGCAAGATTTCATTCTTTTTATGGCTGAGTAATATTCCATTCCATATATAGAGCCCATCTTTTTTTTTAACTTTTCAGGAAGATTTGATTTATTTATTTGACAGAGAGAGAGATAGAGGACAAGAGAGGGAACACAAGCAGGGGGAGTAGAAGGGGTAGAAGCAGGCTTCCCAATGAGCAGGGAGCCTGCCCAATGTAGGGCTCAATCCCAGAACCCCAGAACCATGACTCAAGCTGAATGCAGATGCTTAATGACTGAGCCACCCAGACACCCCAGGAAATAGCTTTACTATCCATTATAGAGTATTACACTACTACATAGCTATTCAAGGTCTCCAGAACACATTGTTAAGCAAAAACAAACAAACAAAAATGTCAAGTAAAATATATTTGATTGATATGTATTTGGAAAAAATTAAATACACTTATATTCGTGAATATATATGCATATTAAAAGATCTGCAAGAACAAGTATCAAATTAGTAATCATTATCATCTCTTGGAAAGGAAAATTAGTTGGGTTGAGGAAGGTAAGTATGAAATGAAATTTTAACTTTCTTCTCCATATATTTTGATATGTTCTAAACTTTTAATATCAAGCATGTATTTATGTAAGTTGAAAAGCAATAAAGAGGCAAATATAAAGATACCTATAAATAATCTTTAATAATAATCATCATTAATATAAAACATTATTATTATAACAAACAATTCTGAAAGTTCTTTTATATTGCATTATCTTTGTATTGATTGTATGTATATTTATTTTATATAATATTATCACACTGTGTCTTTACAACAATCCTGTGAGGTAGGAAAGTAGGTAGATACGATTATCCTCATTTTATTGTGGAGGAAATATCCTTGAGTAATTTGCCATACTTTGCATTATTGTATTTACTGAAAATCCAGTCTTCTGTAATCATGAGAGAGGGGCAATCTAATGAGTCTGTCATATAAGCAGAGTTTATAATTGTTCTTACACAAAAGACAGGCATGTGGCTTTCGTACATTCTGCAGGGTTTTCAAAGTTTTATCAGTCCTATAGACTGATAATTTTCAAGAAAACCAAGATAATTAGAATGATCTTAGGGAATCATGGTATAATTAAATAAAATATAAACATACTTTATCAACAATACGATGCTATGCAAATAGTAATTATCATAGTGGCCTCTCTGAAATAGCAGATGGCTCGACAGAGCTACAAAACGTGAGCAGCTTTACTTCTTCCTATGTGTGTGTGGATTTTGAGCAGTCATCCTCCCTGAGCTCCTGTAAAATGTCACTCAGATTCCATGTTCGCCCCCGACTTCCTCCATGCTGAACACACATACATATCAGAATGTGAGAATGAAGTGAAATGATCCGTGTAAAAACATCTGGGACAGCACTTGGCACATTAAGTGTGTTCTGATGGCAGTTGTCTATGTAATTCATTAAGAGAACCAAGAAACACAGTACAGGGGAAGGAGAACAGATGAAAGAACTGGGGCTGAGGATTGCTGGAGTTTGGGCAGTAAGTGAAGACCCCAGCCTCTATCTTGTTTCTATTGACCGTGGGGACCTGTTAAACAGTATCAGTAGACTGAACTATCTGAAAATACACTTTGTTAAAAAAAAATCTCTGTGTTTGAATCTATTCATCTCGTATTTTCAGATAATATAATCTCTATGATTGTGATTTAATCTAGCAATGGTCACTTTAATGTTGAATAAGTTAAAATTGTCCGTTTGAGGGGCGCCTGGGTGGCTCAGTGGGTTAAGGCCTCTGCCTTCAGCTCAGGTCATGATCCCGGGGTCCTGGGATCGAGCCCCATATCAGGCTCTCTGCTCTGTGGGGAGCCTGCTTCCTCCTCTCTCTCTCTCTGCCTGCCTCTCTGCCTACTTGTGATCTCTGTCTGTCAAATAAATAAATAAAATCTTTAAAAAAAATAAATTAAAAAAATTGTCCGTTTGATCACAGTTCCTAAATTACACATCTGTGGACATGTTACCTT